>NC_139219.1:2994500-3341911 GCF_055691185.1 Crinia signifera
CCCAAATCATATTCCACATTGAGGCGCTCGGGAAAATGTCACCGTCTCCAAATGTAGTCTACATAGACTTGTAAAAAACTCATGTCGACCATATCTCTGTACAGACTCACGCCTGTGTCTCACACATCAAAGTCTCTGTACAGACGCACACCTGTGTAACACACATCAGAGTCACTGTACAGATGCACACCTGTGTAACACACATCAGAGAGTCTGTACGGACACACACCTGTGTAACACACATCTGAGTCTCTGTACAGACACACAACTGTGTAACACACATCTAAATCTCTGTACGGACACACACCTATGTAACACACATCTGAGTCTCTGTACAGACACACACCTGTGTAACACACATCTGAGTCTCTGTATAGACGCACACCTGTGTAACACACATCTGAGTCTCTGCACGGACACACACCTGTGTAACACACATCTGAGTCTCTGTACAGACGCACACCTGTGTAACACACATCAGAGTCTCTGTACAGACACACACCTGTGTACCACACATCAGAATCCCTGTACAGACGCACACCTGTGTAACATGAATCAGAGTCCCTGTACAGACACACACCTGTGTAACACACATCTGAATCTCTGCACGTACACACACCTGTGTAACACACATCTGAGTCTCTGTACAGACGCACACCTGTGTAACACACATCTGAGTCTCTGTACAGACGCACACCTGTGTAACACACATCTGAGTCTCTGCACGGACACACGCCTGTGTAACACACATCTGAGTCTCTGTACAGACGCACACCTGTGTAACACACATCTGAGTCTCTGCACGGACACACAACTGTATAACACACATCTGAGTATCTGTACAGACGCACACCTGTGTAACACACATCAGAGTCTCTGTACAGACACACCTGTGTACCACACATCAGAATCCCTGTACAGACGCACACCTGTGTAACATGAATCAGAGTCCCTGTACAGACACACACCTGTGTAACACACATCTGAATCTCTGCACGTACACACACCTGTGTAACACACATCAGAGTCTCTGTACAGACACACACCTGTGAACCACACATCAGAATCCCTGTACAGACACACACCTGTGTAACACACATCTGAGTCTCTGCACGGACACACACTTGTGTAACACACATCAGAGTCTCTGTACAGACGCACATCTGTGTAGCATGAATCAGAGTCCCTGTACAGACAACCTGTGTACCACACATTTGAGTCTCTGTACAGACACACACCTGTGTATCACACATCTGAGTCTCTGTATAGACACACACCTGTGTAACACACATCTGAGTCTCTGTACAGACGCACATCTGTGTACCACACATCAGAATCCCTGTACAGATGCACACCTGTGTAACATGAATCAGGGTCCCTGTACGGACACACACCTGTGTAACACATCAGAGTGTCTGTACGGACGCACACCTGTGTAACACACATCTGAGTCTCTTTACAGACACACACCTGTGTAACATGAATCAGAGTCCCTGTACAGACACACACCTGTGTAACACACATCAGAGTCTCTGTATAGACACACACCTGTGTAACACGAATCAGTGTCTCTGCACGGACACACACCTGTGTAACATGAATCAGAGTCTCTGTACAGACACACACCTGTGTAACACACATCTGAGTCTCTGCACGGACACACACCTGTGTAACACACATCAGAGTCCCTGTACTGACGCACACCTGTGTAACAGGAATCAGAGTCTCTGTACAGACACACCTGTGTAATACACATCTGAGTCTCTGTACAGACACACACCTGTGTAACACACATCTGAGTCTTTGCACGGACACACACCTGTGTAACATGAATCAGAGTCTCTGTACGGACACACACCTGTGTAACACACATCAGAGTCCCTGTACAGATGCACACCTGTGTAACATGAATCAGAGTCTCTGTACGGACACACACCTGTGTAACACACATCAGGGTCCCTGTACAGACGCACACCTGTGTAACACGAATCAGAGTCTCTGTACAGACACACACACACACGTATATAGCACACACCATGATAATGTTGGGCCATGGCCTATGTCTGCGATTCTCAGCATACGGAACCCTCCCATATTTGGGACAAGCATTTGTTTGTTGGGCTCCAGATTCCAGATTTACTCTGCTTCGCTTTGTTTGTGTTTGTGACAGTGTAGATGATTGTTAGCAGCGGAACGAGGCCGTTGTCACGGAGACAATGAACCTGCAACTACGCGACTGATAAACACAGCTGTCGTCCGGCCGTGCCAGCGCAATTCTGGCGGGAGAGAAATCCTCGTCTCACAGACACATGTTCACATTTATTCTCAGTTATTGGCTGAGACTGTATCGTGTGTATTCCTCCATTATCTCCTGTGAATGTATAGCGCAGTCAGCACGCTGATCCTGGGATCAGCGCTGTTAAGGTGCCCATACACGTTACAATTATTGTATACATTATCGCATCTCATCGAATCTTGGTTTTGCGATGAGATGAGATCTAGTACAAAAAATATGTGCAGCACATGTCCTAGATCTCATCTCATCGCAAAACTGAGATGTATACAATGATTGTATCGTGTATGGGCACCTTTATACCGATATAACACCAGAATAACAGAATGCGGCCAAATAAGCCCAAAATATTCTGCGTCTGATCCAAATATGGCCCCGTTGTTTTGTAGCCTCATTACCCCCTAGCCGGCTTTCCCTGTCCTGCTAGATATGGGGCTATAAAGAGGTGTAACAATGGGGCTTATTCAGGCCTGATCGCATAGGTGATCCAACCCGCATTATGGGGTAATTCAGACCTGCTTGCTAGCGAGCAGCTAACGTCACCCCGCTGATCACATACCCCCTGGCTCACACATCCACACGCATGCGCCACACAGAGGAAAGATGGCGTGGCACTATTGGATGGGTGTGAGAAGTATGCCTGCAGTGGGTGCTGACATCATCCGCCCACCGTAGGCAGGGTACCCCCGGGGGTTTGCACATGCGCAGACCCCAACCATTAGGGACGGGCCTGAATTTGAACCTGTGACCTGTGCCCAATGGTTCCTTTCTGCACATGATGGGTCCTGCGATCACATGCCCCAGACTGATTAACAAGGAGAATGGTGTGGTATCATTCCAGGGGTGCTGCCATGTATCATGTATAATTCTAGGGGTGCCCCATGTGTTCCGTCCAGGTGTGTTTTTAAGTGTGCAGTATCAGTTCAGGGGTGCTGCTAAGTGTTCTGCATCAGTCCAGTGGTGCTGTTAGGTGTGCAGTATCAGTCCAGGGGTGATGCTAAGTGTGCAGTATCAGCCCAGGGGTGATGCTAAGTGTGCAGTATCAGTCAAGGTGTGTTTCTAAGTGTGCAGTATCAGTCCGTGTGTGTTTCTAAGTGTGCAGTATCAGTCCGTGTGTGTTTCTAAGTGTGCAGTATCAGTCCGTGTGTGTTTCTAAGTGTGCAGTATCAGTCCGTGTGTGTTTCTAAGTGTGCAGTATCAGTCCAGGAGTGATGCTAAGGGGGAAATTTACCAATATGAAAAACCTAGTTTTTCGTATTGGTAGTTTCCCTACGACTGCATACGACTGTTTAAGTCGTATGCAAAGTCGTGTTCCGGAGGATCAGTTACAAAGCAGTCATATACGACTGCTTTGTAACCCTCCGATGGTGTAATGATTCGTATTAGCGGCCGTATATACGGCTGCTAATACGAATTATTTGTAGCAGTCTGCACGGATCAGTCAGATCCGTGCAGGCTGCAAGGTGTAAAAAAAAATAGAAAAAATAAATAAATAAAAAAAAAACCGGCGTGGGGTCCCCCCCACAGCCGAAACCAGCACCAGGCTGAAGGAGCCGGGGCCGGTAATTAAAAATCAGGGAACCCGACAAATAGGGGTTCCCCGATTTTTAACAACCAGCCCCAGGCTCCAGGTACGGGGCTGGTTCCCAAAATACGGGGGACAAAATGAGTAGGGGTCCCCCGTATTTTAAGAACCAGCCCCAGGCACAACCAGCCGGCAGGGTAATGTCACAGCCGGGGGACACTTATAATATAAGGTCCCGCGGCCAAAACATTCTCCCTACCGACCAGTCAGCCTGGCCAGGGGCCCTGGGGGAGTGGGGACCCCCCCAATGAAGGGGTCCCCCCCCTCCAGGACTTACCTGACCAGGCTGAAGCCTGGTGCTGTCCTCGATGCCCCTGGGCGGTGGGCATCGAGCTGATAAATGTAGTAAAAAAAAGATGAACCTATTGTTTTTTACTGTGGCACTACAAGTGCCAGCAAGCCTCCCCAGCAAGCTGGGACTTGGAGAACCACAAGTCCCAGCCTGCTGGGCATTAAAGGGCCCGCTGGCACTTGTAGTTCTACAGTTAAAAAAATAGTGCACAAAACACACTGACACACTTTTAAAATAAAACTTTATTACACACAAAGCCCACACATACTAATACTTACCTATCTTCTTCCCATAGGTCGCCCTGGTCCTGTGTCGGCGTCTTCTGGTCCTGTGTCGTCTTCCTCCATGTCGACGTCGCTGTCGGCGATGGTGTCCCCGTCCGGATCCGACGAAATCCATTTGGGAAGCTGTGGAAGGAAACCATACTCACCTGTCCCAGCGCGACGTAGTCCAGGTAAGGGTCTTTGCAAAAAAACAAACCGACACCCCGAAACCAGACCGGACTGACGGAGACGCACGTGTGTTTGTTTACATCGTGCGGCTCCGCCTCCCGAATGCCGCTATTGGCCGCCTTGCGGCCTAGCGGCTCCTGATTGGCCGCTAGGCCGCAAGGCGGCCAATAGCGGCATTCGGGAGGCGGAGCCGCACGGTGTAAACACCGTACGTCTCCGTCAGTCCGGTCTGGTTTCGGGGTGTCGGTTTGTTTTTTTGCAAAGACCCTTTTTTGCAAAGACCCTTACCTGGACACCCCGAAACCAGACCGGACTGACGGAGACGCACGGTGTTTACATCGTGCGGCTCCGCCTCCCGAATGCCGCTATTGGCCGCCTTGCGGCCTAGCGGCCAATCAGGAGCCGCTAGGCCGCAAGGCGGCCAATAGCGGCATTCGGGAGGCGGAGCCGCACGATGTAAACAAACACACGTGCGTCTCCGTCAGTCCGGTCTGGTTTCGGGGTGTCGGTTTGTTTTTTTGCAAAGACCCTTACCTGGACTACGTCGCACTGGGACAGGTGAGTATGGTTTCCTTCCACAGCTTCCCAAATGGATTTCGTCGGATCCGGACGGGGACACCATCGCCGACAGCGACGTCGACATGGAGGAAGAAGACACAGGACCAGAAGACGCCGACACAGGACCAGGGCGACCTATGGGAAGAAGATAGGTAAGTATTAGTATGTGTGGGCTTTGTGTGTAATAAAGTTTTATTTTAAAAGTGTGTCAGTGTGTTTTGTGCACTATTTTTTTAACTGTAGAACTACAAGTGCCAGCGGGCCCTTTAATGCCCAGCAGGCTGGGACTTGTGGTTCTCCAAGTCCCAGCTTGCTGGCACTTGTAGTGCCACAGTAAAAAACAATAGGTTCATCTTTTTTTTACTACATTTATCAGCTCGATGCCCACCGCCCAGGGGCATCGAGGACAGCACCAGGCTTCAGCCTGGTCAGGTAAGTCCTGGAGGGGGGGGACCCCTTCATTGGGGGGGTCCCCACTCCCCCAGGGCCCCTGGCCAGGCTGACTGGTCGGTAGGGAGAATGTTTTGGCCGCGGGACCTTATATTATAAGTGTCCCCCGGCTGTGACATTACCCTGCCGGCTGGTTGTGCCTGGGGCTGGTTCTTAAAATACGGGGGACCCCTACTCATTTTGTCCCCCGTATTTTGGGAACCAGCCCCGGACCTGGAGCCTGGGGCTGGTTGTTAAAAATCGGGGAACCCCTATTTGTCGGGTTCCCTGATTTTTAATTACCGGCCCCGGCTCCTTCAGCCTGGTGCTGGTTTCGGCTGTGGGGGGGACCCCACGCCGTTTTTTTTTTAAATTTATTTATTTTTCTATTTTTTTACACTGTAGCCTGCACGGATCTGACTGATCCGTGCAGGCTAAAACGCAAATAGAACAGGAAAATGGTGTTCTATTTTCCTGTCGTATTTGCGTGGGTGTTTCACACCACTAAGCAGCCGTATTGTCAGTACGGCTGCTTAGTAAATCAGAAACCACCATTCTTTTGAATGGTGATTTCTGTCGTATCCTATCGATGGTGTAGGGCATTCGTATTTGTAACTACAAATACGAATGTTCCATCTTTAGGACTACGAATTGTTGTATTTTTGGGATTGTAAATCCCGAAAATACAAATTCGTAAAAAAAAGGTGTATTTCTCCCTACGAATACACCTTTTTTCTACGAATCCATTTTGGTAAATGTCCCCCTAAGTGTGCAGTATCAGTTCAGGGGTGCTGCTAAGTGTTCTGTATCAGTCCAGGGGTGCTGCTAAGTGTTCTGTATCAGTCCAGGGATGCTGTTAGGTGTGAAGTATCAGTCCAGGGGTGCTGCTAAGTGTGCAGTATCAGTCCAGGGGTGATGCTAAGTGTGCAGTATCAGTCAAGGTGTGTTTCTAAGTGTGCAGTATCAGTCCGTGTGTGTTTCTAAGTGTGCAGTATCAGTCCAGGGGTGATGCTAAGTGTGCAGTATCAGTCCAGGGGTGCTGCTAAGTGTCTGTATCAGTCCAGGGGTGCTGTTAGGTGTGCAGTATCGGTCCAGGTGTGCTGCTAAGTGTGCAGTATCAGTCCAGGTGTGCTGATAAGTGTGCAGTATCAGTCCAGGGGTGCTGCTAAGTGTCTGTATCAGTCCAGGGGTGCTGTTAGGTGTGCAGTATCAGTCCAGGGGGCGCTGTTAGGTGTGCAGTATCAGTCCAGGTGTGTTGCTAAGTGTGCAGTATCAGTCCAGGGGTGCCTGCATGTGTGCAGTATCAGTCCAGGGGTGCTGCTAATTGTTCTGTATCAGTCCAGGGGTGCTGTTAGGTGTGCCGTATCAGTCCAGGTGTGCTGCTAAGTGTGCAGTATCAGTCCCGGTGTGCTGCTAAGTGTGCAGTATCAGTCCAGGGGAGCTGCTAAGTGTGCCGTATCAGTCCAGGTGTGCTGCTAAGTGTGCAGTATCAGTCCAGGTGTGCTGCTAAGTGTGCAGTATCAGTCCAGGTGTGCTGCTAAGTGCAGTATCAGTCCAGGTGTGCTGCTAAGTGTGCAGTATCAGTCCAGGTGTGCTGCTAAGTGTGCAGTATCAGTCCAGGTGTGCTTCTAAGTGTGCAGTATCAGTCCAGGTGTGCTGCTAAGTGTTCTGTATTAGTCCAGGGGTGCTGTTAGGTGTGCAGTATCAGTCCAGGGGTGCTGCTAAGTGTGCAGTATCAGTCCAGGTGTGCTGCTCAGTGTGCAGTATCAGTCCAGGTGTGCTGCTAAGTGTGCAGTATCAGTCCAGGTGTGCTGCTAAGTGTGCAGTATCAGTCCAGGGGTGCTGCTAAGTGTCTGTATCAGTCCAGGGGTGCTGTTAGGTGTGCAGTATCAGTCCAGGGGGTGCTGTTAGGTGTGCAGTATCAGTCCAGGTGTGTTGCTAAGTGTGCAGTATCAGTCCAGGTGTGCTGCTAAGTGTGCAGTATCAGTCCAGGTGTGCTGCTAAGTGCAGTATCAGTCCAGGTGTGCTGCTAAGTGTGCAGTATCAGTCCAGGTGTGCTGCTAAGTGTGCAGTATCAGTCCAGGTGTGCTTCTAAGTGTGCAGTATCAGTCCAGGTGTGCTGCTAAGTGTTCTGTATTAGTCCAGGGGTGCTGTTAGGTGTGCAGTATCAGTCCAGGGGTGCTGCTAAGTGTGCAGTATCAGTCCAGGTGTGCTGCTCAGTGTGCAGTATCAGTCCAGGTGTGCTGCTAAGTGTGCAGTATCAGTCCAGGTGTGCTGCTAAGTGTGCAGTATCAGTCCAGGGGTGCTGCTAAGTGTCTGTATCAGTCCAGGGGTGCTGTTAGGTGTGCAGTATCAGTCCAGGGGGCGCTGTTAGGTGTGCAGTATCAGTCCAGGTGTGTTGCTAAGTGTGCAGTATCAGTCCAGGGGTGCCTGCATGTGTGCAGTATCAGTCCAGGGGTGCTGCTAACTGTTCTGTATCAGTCCAGGGGTGCTGTTAGGTGTGCAGTATCAGTCCAGGGGTGCTGCTAAGTGTGCCGTTTCAGTCCAGGTGTGCTGCTAAGTGTGCAGTATCAGTCCCGGTGTGCTGCTAAGTGTGCAGTATCAGTCCAGGGGAGCTGCTAAGTGTGCCGTATCAGTCCAGGTGTGCTGCTAAGTGTGCAGTATTTGTCCAGGTGTGCTGCTAAGTGTGCAGTATCAGTCCAGGTGTGCTGCTAAGTGTGCAGTATCAGTCCAGGTGTGCTGCTAAGTGTGCAGTATCAGTCCAGGTGTGCTGCTAAGTGTGCAGTATCAGTCCAGGTGTGCTTCTAAGTGTGCAGTATCGGTCCAGGTGTGCTGCTAAGTGTTCTGTATTAGTCCAGGGGTGCTGTTAGGTGTGCAGTATCAGTCCAGGGGTGCTGCTAAGTGTGCAGTATCAGTCCAGGTGTGCTGCTAAGTGTGCAGTATCAGTCCAGGTGTGCTGCTAAGTGTGCAGTATCAGTCCAGGTGTGCTGCTAAGTGTTCTGTATTAGTCCAGGGGTGCTGTTAGGTGTGCATTATCAGTCCTGGTGTGCTGCTAAGTGTTCTGTATTAGTACAGGGGTGCTGTTAGGTGTGCAGTATCAGTCCAGGGGTGCTGCTAAGTGTGCCGTATCGGTATAGGGGTGTTGCTACGTGTGCAGTATCAGTGCAGGGGTGCTGTTAGGTGTGCATTATCAGTCCATGGGTGCTGCTTAGTGTGTCGTATCAGTCTAGTGGTGTTGCTAAGTGTTCAGTATCAGTCCAGGGGTGCTGCTAAGTGTGCAGTATCAGTCCAGGTGTGCTGCTAAGTGTGCTGTATAAGTCCAGGTGTGCTACCAAGTGTGCAGTATCAGTCCAGGGGTGCTGCTAAGTGTGCCGTATCAGTCTAGGTGTGCTGCTAAGTGTGCAATATCAGTCCAGGGGTGCTACTAAGTGTGCCGTTTCAGTCCAGGTGTGCTGCTAAGTGTGCAGTATCAGTCCAGGGGTGCTGCTAAGTGTGCAGTATCAGTCCAGGTGTGCTGCTAAGTGTGCAGTATCAGTCCAGGTGTGCTGCTAAGTGTGCAGTATCAGTCCAGGTGTTCTTCTAAGTGTGCCGTATCAGTCCAGGTGGGCTGCTAAGTGTGCCGTATCAGTCCAGGTGTACTGCTAAGTGTGCAGTATCAGTCCAGGTGTGCTGCTAAGTGTGCAGTATCAGTCCAGGTGTGTTGCTAAGTGTGCAGTATCAGTCCAGGTGTGCTGCTAAGTGTGCAGTATCAGTCCAGGTGTGCTGCTAAGTGTGCAGTATGAGTCCAGGCGTGCTGCTAAGTGTTCTGTATCAGTCCAGGTGTGCTGCTAAGTGCAGTATCAGTCCAGGTGTGCTGCTAAGTGTGCCGAATCAGTCCAGGTGTGCTGCTAAGTGTGCAGTATCAGTCCAGGTGTGCTGCTAAGTGTGCAGTATAAGTCCAGGTGTGCTGCTAAGTGTGCATTATCAGTCCAGGTGTGCTGCTAAGTGTGCAGTATCAGTCCAGGTGTGCTGCTAAGTGTTCTGTATTAGTACAGGGGTGCTGTTAGGTGTGCAGTATCAGTCCAGGGGTGCTGCTAAGTGTGCCGTATCAGTATAGTGGTGTTGCTACGTGTGCAGTATCAGTCCATGTGTGCTATTAGGTGTGCAGTATCAGTCCATGGGTGCTGCTTAGTGTGTCGTATCAGTCTAGTGGTGTTGCTAAGTGTTCAGTATCAGTCCAGGGGTGCTGTTAGGTGTGCAGTATCAGTCCAAGGGTGCTGCTAAGTGTGCAGTACCAGTCTAGGGGTGTTGCTAAGTGTGCAGTATCAGTCCAGGGGTGCTGCCCACTTATGTCGCTTAGCATAGTCATCCAGTTACCTCTGTGCAACCTTTTGCCCTAAAAACAATATTGTGAGCTGTGAGGTGTTCAGGATAGACTGGGAATTAGAGGAAATTAATGTTATTCTACGAAGGAGCAAAAATAAGAACAAATTATGTGATTTTGGGGGGATTCTCTAAACTAAAAATGCGGTAAAAACCCTGTTATCAGGGTTTTTACAGCATTTTGGGATGCTCTAAGCATCCCCTGCCGGGTTACCGCGACGGGGGCATCGCCAGAAAAAACCCATAGAAGCCTATGGGCTTCTAATGCGACCCCTCGCCGCACCGACCCACCGCCGCCCCGCACCGACCCCCCCTCACCTGTGTCCGGGCAACACAGAGCTGTGCTGCCCATACCTGTGACCTCCTCCTCTGTGCACTGTACATCCTCTTCCGTGTGCAGGGAGGAGGAGAGCCAGCCCCCCCGCAGCAGCAGCACCAGACCGGGTAAAAGAGGGAGGGGGGAGCGGCCGGGACCCACCGCTCATCGCCGGGTCAACGCAAAAGACAGCTCTTAACGCAAGAGCTGTCTTTTGTCATAATTATCGGATATGTTAGATCATGTGCGATAATTATGTTTGTGATGGGCGGCGGTAAGGGGGCGCTGATGTCAGAGCATCCCCCACTGTACCTGTTTTTATGTTTAAAAAAAATACAGATCCAAAACCCGAATTTTAGGAATCTCGATATTTGCGGTAATTGCACTGTCCGTGGCATGTTGCCCGGAGATGTTTACAAACCATAGTGGACATGGGCACCGCCACTGCTCACCTATCCAGTAGTCCCCGGTGTGATCACATGACACGGGTAGAACCAGGTGAACTCACTTCCTGGTTGTGCTCTAAGGCCGGTTTCACATACTCCGGCTCCTGCCGGACGGTGATATCCCGCACGGCCAGGGAGCCGTGCCGCACACATTAGTTGTGGATGGACACTATTGTGTCCATTCACACGGGACGGCCACGGCCCGGCCGCATGGCTGCAACCGGATCCCGCCACTGGAAGGGACGGCTGCCGGGCTGTGGCCATCCTCTCCATGATAAACTACTGTGTGCGGCACGGCTCCCTGGCCGTGCGAGATTTCACCGTCCGGCAGGAGCAGGAGTGTGGGAAACCGGCCTATGGGCTGCTGCAGCCAATCATCAGGCATCTGTGGGGATATAAGCCAGCCTCCCCAAGTCCTCCAGTTCCTTCAACAATTGTTGCTTCAGGAGTTGTTTCACAGAGTTCTCCCAAGGCTCCAGGCTGCTTCCAGTTAGCAGCTATGCGGATTCCACTGCTGCTCCTGTTTACTCTACTGCTTACATCTGCTGTTCTCTGTGCCCAGTCCAGCATACTCCAGCACAGTCCAGCCAGTATATCAGTACCCAGCATGATAACCTAACCATCGATATCCAGTCCAATAACCTGACCATCAGTATGCAACACGATAACATGACCATCAGTACCCAGCCCGATAACCTGACCATCGGTGTCCAGTCCAATAATCTGACCATCGGTATCCAGTCCAATAACCTGACCATCAGTATGCAACACGATAACATGACCATCGGTACCCAGCCCGATAACCTGACCATCGGTATTCAGTCCAATAACCTGACCATCAGTGTGCAACACGATAACATGACCATCGGTACCCAGCCCGATAACCTGACCATCGGTATCCAGTCCAATAACCTGACCATCAGTATGCAAAACGAAAATATGACCATTGGTACCCGGCCTGATAACATGACCATCGGTACCCAGCCCGATAACCTGACCATCGGTACCCAGCCTGATAATCTGACCATCGGTATCCAGTCCAATAACCTGACCATCAGTATGCAACACGATAACATGACCATCGGTACCCAGCCCAATAACCTGACCATCGGTGTCCAGTCCAAAATTCTGACCATCGGTATCCAGTCCAATAACCTGACCATCAGTATGCAAAACGATAACATGACCATCGGTACCCAGCACGATAACCTGACCATCGGTATCCAGTTCAATAACCTGACCATCAGTATGCAACACGATAACATGACCATCGGTACCCAGCCCGATAACCTGACCATCGGTGTCCAATAACCAGATTATCGGTATCCAGTCCAATAACCTGACCATCAGTATGCAAAACGATAACATGACCATCGGTACCCAGCCTGATAACATGACCATCGGTACCCAGCCCGATAACCTGACCATCGGTACCCAGTCCGATAACCTGACCATCGGTATCCAGCCCAATAACCTGACCATCGGTACCCAGCCCGATAACCTGACCATCGGTATCCAGCCCGATAACCTGACCATCGGTATCCAGTCCAATAACCTGACCATCAGTATGCAGCAGCCTGATCCCTATTTCCATCAGTACGCAGCCTGATCCCTATTTCCATCAGTACGCAGCCTGATCCCTATTTCCATCAGTACACAACCTGATCCCTATTTCCATCGGTACACAGCAGCCTGATCCCTATTTCCATCAGTACACAGCCTGATCCCTATTTCCATCAGTATACAGCCTGATCCCTATTTCCATCAGTACACAGCCTGATCCCTATTTCCATCGGTACACAGCAGCCTGATCCCTATTTCCATCAGTACACAGCCTGATCCCTATTTCCATCAGTACACAGCCTGATCCCTATTTTCATCAGTACACAGCCTGATCCCTATTTCCATCGGTACACAGCAGCCGGATCCCTATTTCCATCCGTACTCAACCGGATCCCTATTTCCATCGGTACACAGCAGCCTGATCCCTATTTCCATCGGTACGCCGCAACCGGATCCCTATTGCCATCGGAAACCCAGCAGCCGGATCCTTATTTCCATCAGTACACAGCCGGATCCCTATTTCCAGCGGTACACAGCAGCTGGATCCCTATTTCCAGCGGTACACAGCCTGATCCCTATTTCCATCGGTACACAGCAGCCTGATCCCTATTTCCATTGGTACGCAGCAGCCGGATCCCTATTTCCATTGGTACACAGCAGCCGGATCCCTATTTCCATCGGTACACAGCAGCCGGATCCCTATTTCCATCGGTACACAGCAGCCTGATCCCTATTTCCATCGGTACGCAGCAGCCGGATCCCTATTGCCATCGGAAATCCAGCAGCCGGATCCCTATTTCCATCGGTACACAGCAGCCGGATCCCTATTTCCATCGGTACACAGCAGCCTGATCCCTATTTCCATCAGTACGCAGCAGCCGGATCCCTATTTCCATCGGAAACCAAGCAGCCGGATCCGTATTTCCATCAGTACACAGCAGCCGGATCCCTATTTCCAGCGGTACACAGCCTGATCCCTATTTCCATCAGTACACAGCCTGATCCCTATTTCCATCGGTACACAGCAGCCGGATCCCTATTTCCAGCGGTACACAGCAGCCGGATCCCTATTTCCATCGGTACACAGCAGCCGGATCCCTATTTCCAGCGGTACACAGCAGCCGGATCCCTATTTCCATCGGTACGCAGCAGCCGGATCACTATTTCCATCGGTACGCAGCAGCCGGATCCCTATTTCCAGCGGTACACAGCAGCCGGATCCCTATTTCCAGCGGTACACAGCAGCCGGATCCCTATTTCCATCGGTACACAGCAGCCGGATCCCTATTTCCCTCGGTACGCAGCAGCCGGATCCCTATTTCCATCGGTACGCAGCAGCCGGATCCCTATTTCCAGCGGTACACAGCAGCCGGATCCCTATTTCCATCGGTACACAGCAGCCGGATCCCTATTTCCAGCGATACACAGCAGCCGGATCCGTATTTCCATCGGTACACAGCAGCCGGATCCCTATTTCCATCGGTACACAGCCGGATCCCTATTTCCATCGGTACACAGCAGTCTGATCCCTATTTCCATCAGTACACAGCAGCCGGATCCGTATTTCCATCGGTACACAGCAGCCGGATCCCTATTTCCATCGGTACACAGCAGTCTGATCCCTATTTCCATCAGTACACAGCCGGATCCCTATTTCCATCGGTACTCAGCAGCCGGATCCCTATTTCCATCGGTACACAGCAGCCGGATCCCTATTTCCATCGGTACACAGCAGCCTGATCCCTATTTCCATCGGTACGCAGCAGCCGGATCCCTATTGCCATCGGAAACCCGGCAGCCGGATCCCTATTTCCATCGGTACACAGCAGCCGGATCCCTATTTCCAGCGGTACACAGCAGCCGGATCCCTATTTCCATCGGTACACAGCAGCCGGATCCCTATTTCCAGCGGTACACAGCAGCCGGATCCCTATTTCCATCGGTACGCAGCAGCCGGATCACTATTTCCATCGGTACGCAGCAGCCGGATCCCTATTTCCATCGGTGGGTAACCTGATCCCTCCGTGCCACCAGTGTCCTCCGTGCCACCAGTGTCCCAGCTTTCTCCCAGGTTTACGCACCATTACACTAAGCCTTCCCAGTTGAACTCTCCATCTCTGTCCTCTGACCCACGTCAGCCACAGCCGGGAACACAAGCGCTCACAGGACCTAACACCGGAAGGGTGGTTTGGGCAGAAGCAATCCAGATCCAAAACATGAGGGGAGATCCAGATCCAAAACCCGAAGTGTCTAGGCACAGCCGTAGTTCCGAGCTGAATCAGGCCCTATAATTTGTCCTGAAGGGTGACAGTTACCGATCAGCCCCAGATCATTATACCAACATGAGAATCCCACTGTTGGGGCGTCATCCTGCACCCCTGAAGAGCTGCATCTCATTCTGTTCTGTGGTGTGGAAGCCCTGTCGGGACACAGCACAAGACATTGGGGCCCCAGTTACTTAGGACCACATACACATTGTGCTCTGTACAATCCTAGCGGTGCAACATGTTCTCTGGCAGATGCAAGGACAGGAGCTCTCTGTGACCTGCTCAGCCGGGTGCCGGCGGTCTACTTCTAACCCAAAGGACGCAATATTAGACTTAATACTTACAAATGGTGACAGAATATCTGACATAAATGTGGGTGAAAATCTGGGATCCAGTGACCATCAAGCAGTATGGTTCAAAATAAAGACAGAGACTGACTCATCGCACACAAAAACAAAGGTGTTAGATTTTAGGAAGGCTGATTTTGTAGAGATGGGAAACTCTGTAAGGGATTCTTTTGCAGAGTGGAAGAACTTGGAAGGAGTGCAGGATAAGTGGGAAAAATTAAAAAGTGCAATTCTAAAAGCAACAGAACTTTGTGTCAAAAGAGTTAGGAAAAACACAAGAAAAAGAAAGCCATTGTGGTTTGCAAAAGAAGTAGCAAGTATTGTGAAAGCAAAAAAGTTGGCCTTTAAGAAATTTAAGCAGACGCAGAAGAATGAGGACAAAGAGGTGTATCTTGTTAGACAGAAGGAGGCTAAGAAGGTAATCAGATGTGCAAAAGCACAGGCTGAAGAGAAAATGGCCCAGTCAGTGGGTAAAGGGGGGAAAACTTTTTTTAGGTATATAAGTGAAAGGAGAAAAACAAAAAGTGGAATAATTAGACTGAAGACAGAGAGTGGAAGTTTTCTTGAGGGGGACAATGTAATAGCAGATAATATTAATAATTATTTCTGCTCAGTATTCACTGCTGAAAGAGAGGGGAAGGGGCCACAGATAAGTTGCAAGTATAGTCAGAAAACTGAGGGAGAGACAAGTACATTTACAGAGGAGAAAGTCCTCACAGAACTCTCAAAACTGAAAGTGGATAAATCAATGGGGCCATATGGGATACATCCAAAGATACTAAAATAGCTTAAAGGGGAGCTGGTAAAACCAATAACAGAATTATTCAACCAGTCACTAGCTACTGGAGTAATCCCAGAGGACTGGAAAACAGCGAATGTAGTCCCACTGCACAAAAGTGGAAGCAAGGAAGAGGTAAGCAACTATCGACCAGTGAGCCTTACATCAGTAGTAGGGAAATTGATGGAAACACTCTTAAAACAAAGAGTTGTAGAATATCTCAAAACCAGCAATTTACAGGATCCAAAACAGCATGGGTTTACTGGGGGAAGATCATGTCAAACAAATCTTATTGACTTTTTTGACTGGGTGACTAAAGTAATAGATCAAGGTGGGGCTGTAGATGTAGCTTATCTAGACTTTAGTAAAGCTTTTGACACTGTCCCACATCGCAGACTGTTAAATAAACTTGAAAGCTTGGGATTGGATTCTAAGATAGTTGAATGGATAAGAGCGTGGTTGCAGGACAGAAAACAGAGAGTTGTAGTAAACGGAGTACAGTCAAAGGAGGGAAAGTTTACAAGTGGAGTACCCCAGGGATCTGTACTTGGACCGGTGCTTTTTAATATCTTTATTGGTGATATTGCAAATGGAATTGAGGGTAAAATGTGCCTTTTTACAGATGACACAAAGGTATGCAACAGGGTAGACACACCAGGAGGGGTAAAACAAATGATTGAGGATCTAGGCAGATTAGAGAAATGGTCAAGAGAATGGCAACTACAGTTTAATGCCAAAAAATGCAAAATCATGCACTTGGGTCTCAGAAAACCAAAGACTCAATACAGGTTGAGTATCCCGTATCCAAAATGCTCGGGACCAGGAGAATTTTGGATAACGGATTATTCCGTATTTCGGAATATTTTAATATTTCAATTATGTATTTTGAAGTATCTTGCATGTATGCTGTATAAACACATAAAATACACACAAATATATTTTATTACCACATAAAATACACACAAATATATTTTATTTGTTCAAAAAACAAGGTTTCAAAACATGAAACAAAATTTGTGTACCATCTCAGATATTGAATTTGACTGCAAAGCAATCATTTTCTTGCACATATATAGTGCCAGTTATATATCATGTCACCAGTAGGGCTGTTACAAATGTCCCCAGTGAGTTTTTAGCAAAAAAAATATTTTTTCTTCACTTTCTGGAATGTATGGTTTTCGGAATAATTCGGATAACGGATACTCGGATACGGAATACTCAACCTGTATAGTATAAATGGCACTATAATGGAAACTACTGAGGAAGAGAGGGATCTAGGTGTCACTATTTCAGGGGACTTAAAAGCAGGTAGGCAATGTAACAAAGCAATGAAGAAGGCAAGTCAGATGCTTGGTTGCATAGGGAGAGGTATCAGCAGTAGAAAGAAAGAAGTAATAATGCCAATGTATAGGTCATTGGTACGACCTCACCTAGAGTATTGTGTTCAGTTCTGGAGGCCATATCTCCAGAAGGATATAAATACATTAGAGACTGTACAAAGAAGAGCAACTAAAATGGTGCATGGCCTACATCACAAAACGTACCAGGAAAGACTAAAAGATCTTAATATGTATACTTTAGAGCAGAGAAGGGAAAGGGGGGACATGATAGAAACTTTCAAATATATCAAGGGCTTTAACAAGGTACAGGTGGGAGACATTCTTCACAGGAAGAAGAGCAGCAGCACACGAGGACATGCACTGACACTAGAGGGAGGAAGGTACAGGTGGGAGACATTCTTCACAGGAAGAGGAGCAACAGAACACGAGGACATGCACTGACACTAGAGGGAGGAAGGTACAGGTGGGAGACATTCTTCACAGGAAGAGGAGCAGCAGAACACGAGGACATTCACTGACACTAGAGGGAGGAAGGTACAGGTGGGAGACATTCTTCACAGGAAGAGGAGCAACAGAACACGAGGACATGCACTGAAACTAGAGGGAGGAAGATTCAGGGGAAATGCGAGGAAGAATTTTTTCACAGAAAGAGTAGTAGATAAGTGGAATAGCCTCCCAACAGAGGTGGTAGACGCAAATACAGTAGTACAATTTAAACATGCTTGGGATAAGCATATTGATATCCTTACAAAAAAATAAGGATCAAATATGGTTTGAGGTAACATGTTTAAAAAAAGGGGCAGACTAGATGGGCCAAGTGGTTCTTATCTGCCGTCAAATTCTATGTTTCTATGTTTAACCCCCTCTGCCTGACCCGCTTCAGGACCCGATTCAGTGCTGTGCGATATTGGTACATCAGGCAGCATCCCATCCCCCAGAGAATCCTAGGACAGGAGGGATCGCAGCAGGTATAGCAGATTCTGTCTTTGGTCCCTCCGCCATACATTTCAGAGGTTCTGCACTTAATATTTGTGCCTAACCCTGATAAAACCCATTTAATAGCCGAAAACCATAAATGGTAAATGGTTCCCATATTCAGGACCAATAAGATATCCAGTAGATCTGGGAGGTGTGGCTCGCTCTGCACTGATAGAACGCAGAGCAATGTGTAGGTCAGTATCAGCCGTGATCCTGTTTAATTGCTGAGGGTTGTCTCATTCACATAAAGAGCGGGTGACAGAGGTTTATGGGGACATTTATTACAGCATAAAGGATCAGGCTTGGGAACATGAAGCCAGCTAGGCCCATACATCACTGGGGAGCATGCTATGATCACAGGCATCTCTTGTGTAATTCTTCCAGGTTCCCCATATTCACAAAGGGAGACGCTTTTATTGCACCCCAGGGTCACACTCATCCTTCTTCCCCATTAACAATTTTACAACCAAACTGTCTCCGCAAAGTGCACAATGTCCAGAATGTCTGTGATTCATCTTCCGTCACTGCCCAGATTCTCATTCCTGGTATAAAAGGCCGTAACACACATTAACCATAAACACTTGTAACCCTCTTTGTTGTCGATATGTGAATCTCGGACCCAGAGGATTTCTCAGTACAGATGTATGATGCAGCATTTATTCTGTACAGGGACAACCTCTGCTCTGATGTTTATTCGTTTAAATGAGAAATGGGGCGATAACAAATGTCATTAATCGTCCGCCACGCATTGCTAACCCAACTCTACGTGTCATGTGCTATGTGTGCAGGTGACTGCGCTGCTGTCTATGTCAGGATCACTCTCCTCCCGCTCATTGGTCACACTTTATCAAGAATACAATTCAGATGGAATTTCAATGTTCAATATTGTTGAAGATTATGGTATTTTTTAAGAAATCCATCATCAATGGATAACAGAAACTCTTCTGCCAATATAACTGTACTCTTCTCCCATCCAATATAAGTGTACTCCTCTCCCAAGGAACACAACTGTACTCCTCTCCAACCAATACAACTGTACTCTTCTCCCATCCAATATAAGTGTACTCTCCCAAGGAACACAACTGTACTCCTCTCCAACCAATACAACTGTACTCTTCTCCCATCCAATATAAGTGTACTCCTCTCCCAAGGAACACAACTGTACTCCTCTCCAACCAATACAACTGTACTCTTCTCCCATCCAATATAAGTGTACTCCTCTCCAACCAATACAACTGTACTCTTCTCCCATCCAATATAAGTGTACTCCTCTCCAACCAATACAACTGTACTCTTCTCCCATCCAATATAAGTGTACTCCTCTCCCAAGGAACACAACTGTACTCATCTCCAACCAATACAACTTTACTCCTCTCCCATCCAATACAACTGTACTCCTCTCCAACCAATACAACTGTACTCATCTCCAACCAATACAACTTTACTCCTCTCCCATCCAATACAACTGTACTCCTCTCCAACCAATACAACTGTACTCCTCTCCAACCAATACAACTGTACTCCTCTCCAACCAATACAACTGTACTCCTCTCCAACTAATACAACTTTACTCCTCTCCCAACCAATACAACTTTACTCCTCTCCCAAGGAACACAACTGTACTCATCTCCAACCAATACAACTTTACTCCTCTCTCATCCAATACAACTGTACTCCTCTCCAACCAATACAACTTTACTCCTCTCCCATCCAATACAACTGTACTCATCTCCAACCAAAACAACTGTATTCCTCTCCCATCCCATACAACTGTACTCCTCTCCAACCAATACAACTGTGCTCCTCTCCAACCAATACAACTGTACTCCTCTCCAACCAATACAACTGTACTCCTCTCCAACCAATACAACTGTACTCATCTCCAACCAATACAACTGTACTCCTCTCCAACCAATACAACTGTACTCATCTCCAACCAATACAACTTTACTCCTCTCCCATCCAATAAAACTGTACTCATCTCCAACCAATACAACTGTACTCCTCTCCCATCCAATACAACTGTACTCCTCTCCCAAGGAACACAACTGTACTCCTCTCCAACCAATACAACTTTACTCCTCTCCCATCCAATACAACTGTACTCATCTCCAACTAATACAACTTTACTCCTCTCCCATCCCATACAACTGTACTCTTCTCCCATCCAATACAACTGTACTCTTCTCCCATCCAATATAAGTGTACTCCTCTCCCAAGGAACACAACTGTACTCATCTCCAACCAATACAACTGTACTCCTCTCCAACCAATACAACTGTACTCCTCTCCAACCAATACAACTGTACTCATCTCCAACCAATACAACTTCACTCCTCTCCCATCCAATACAACTGTACTCCTCTGCAACCAATACAACTGTACTCCTCTCCAACCAATACAAATGTATTCCTCTCCCATCCAATAAAACTGTACTCCTCTCCAACCAATACAACTGTACTTCTCTCCAACCAATATAACTGTACCCCTCTCCAACCAATACAACTGTACTCCTCTCCAACCAATACAACTGTACTCCTCTCCAACCAATACAACTGTACTCTCCAACCAATACAACTGTACTCATCTCCAACCAATACAACTGTACTCTTCTCCAACCAATACAACTGTACTCCTCTCCAACCAATACAACTTTACTCCTCTCCCATCCAATACAAATGTATTCCTCTCCAACCAATACAACTGTACTCATCTCCAACCAATACAGCTGTACTCCTCTCCAACCAATACAGCTGTACTCCTCTCCAACCAATACAACTGTACTCCTCTCCAACCAATACAACTTTACTCCTCTCCCATCCAATACAACTGTATTCCTCTCCAACCAATACAACTGTACTCATCTCCATCCAATACAGCTGTACTCCTCTCCCATCCAATACAACTGTACTCCTCTCCAACCAATACAACTGTACTCCTCTTCCAACCGATACAATTGAACTCCTCTCCCATCCAATATAACTGTACTCCTCTCCAACCCAATAAAATTGTACTCCTCTCCAACCCAATAAAATTGTACTCCTCTCCAACCCAATAAAATTGTACTCCTCTCCAACCCAATAAAATTGTACTCCTCTTCCAACCAATACAATTGTAGTCCTCTCCAACCAATACAATTGTACTCCTCTCCAACCAATACAGCGGTACTACTCTCCAACCAATACAATTGTACTCCTCTCCAACCAATACAGCTGTACTCCTATTCCAGCCAACACAACTGTACTCCTCTTCCAGCCAATACAACAGTACTCTTCTTCCAACCAATACAATTGTACTCCTCTTCCAGCCAATACAATTGTACTCCTCTTCAGGCCAATACAATGGAACTCCTTCCAACAGATACAATTGTACTTCTCTCCCATCCAATACAACTGTCCTCCTCTCCTATCCAATACAAATGTACTCCTCTCCAACCAATACAATGGTACTCCTCTCCAACCAATACAATTTTACTCTACTCCAACCAATACAATTGTACTTCTCTCCAACCAATACAGCGGTACTACTCTCCAACCAATACAATTGTACTCCTCTCCAGCCAATACAACTGTACTCCTCTCCAGCCAATACAACTTTACTCCTCTCCAACCAATAAAGCTGTACTCCTATTCCAGCCAACACAACTGTACTCCTCTTCCAGCCAATACAACAGTACTCTTCTTCCAACCAATACAATTGTACTCCTCTTCCAACCAATACAATTGTACTCCTCTTCCAACCAATACAACTGTACTCCTCTTCCAGCCAATACAATGGAAATCCTTCCAACAGATACAATTGTACTCCTCTCCCATCCAATACAACTGTCCTCCTCTCCTATCCAATACAAATGTACTCCTCTCCAACCCAATAAAATTGTACTCCTCTTCCAGCCAATACAACAGTACTCCTCTTTCAACCAATACAATTGTACTCCTCTTCCAACCAATACAACTGTACTCCTCTTCCAACCGATACAATTGAACTCCTCTCCCATCCAATATAACTGTACTCCTCTCCAACCCAATAAAATTGTACTCCTCTCCAACCCAATAAAATTGTACTCCTCTCCAACCAATACAATTGTACTCCTCTCCAACCAATACAGCGGTACTACTCTCCAACCAATACAATTGTACTCCTCTCCAACCAATACAGCTGTACTCCTATTCCAGCCAACACAACTGTACTCCTCTTCCAGCCAATACAACAGTACTCTTCTTCCAACCAATACAATTGTACTCCTCTTCCAGCCAATACAATTGTACTTCTCTTTCAGCTAATACAACTGTACTCCTCTTCCAACCAATACAATTGTACTCCTCTTCAACCAATACAACTGTACTCCTCTTCCAGCCAATACAATGGAACTCCTTCCAACAGATACATTTGTACTCCTCTCCCATCCAATACAACTGTCCTCCTCTCCTATCCAAAACAAATGTACTCCTCTCCAACCCAATAAAATTGTACTCCTCTTCCAGCCAATACAACGGTACTCCTCTTCCAACCAATACAATTGTACTCCTCTTCCAACCAATACAACTGTAACTCCTCTTCCAACCGATACAATTGAACTCCTCTCCCATCCAATATAACTGTCCTCCTCTCCAACCCAATAAAATTGTACTCCTCTCCAACCCAATAAAATTGTACTCCTCTTCCAACCAATACAACTGTACTCCTCTCCCAACCAACACAGTGGTACTCCTCTCCAACCAATACAATTGTACTCCTCTCCCATCCAATACAGTAATACTCCACTCCAACCGATACAACTATACTCCTCTTCCAACGAATACAATTGAAATACTCTTCCAGACAATACAACTGTACTCCTCTCCAACCAATACAATTGTACTCCTCTCCCATCCAAAACAACTCTACTCCTCTCCAACCAATACAATTGTACTCCTCTTCAACCAATACAATGGTACTCCTCTCCAACCAATAAAATTGTAGTCCTCTTCCAACCAATACAATTGTACTCCTCTTCCTACCAATACAACTGTACTCCTCTTCCGGCCAATACAACGGAACGCCTCTTCCAACCGATACAATTGTACTCCTCTACCAGCTAATACAACTGTACTCCATTCCCATCCAATGCAAATGTACTCCTCTCCCAACCAATACATCATTACTCCTCTCCCAACCAATACCACTGTACTCCAATCCCAGCCAATACAACTGTACTTCTCTCCAATCCAATACCACTGTAGTCCTCTCCAACCGATACAACTGTACACCTCTTCCAGCCAATACAACTGTACACCTTTTCCAGCCAATACAACTGTACTCCTCTCACATCAAATACAACTGTACTCCTCTTCAAGCCCATACAACTGTACATCTCTTCCAGCCAATACAACTGTGCTCCTCTTCCAGTCTATACAACTGTACTCCTCTCTAACCGATACAACTGTACTCCTCTACAACCGATACAACTTTACTCCTCTCCCATCCAATACAACTGTACTCCTCTCTAACCTATACAACTGTACTGCTCTTCCAGTCTATACAACTGTACCCCTCTCCAATCGATACAACTGTACTCCTCTTCTAGCCAGCACAACGGTACTCATCTTCCAACCAAAACAAGTGTACTCCTCTTCGAGTCAACACAATGGTACTCATCTTCCAACCAATACAACTGTAATCCTCTCCCAACCAATACAATTGTACTCCTCTTCCAGCCTATACAACTGTACTCCTCATCCAACCACTAAAATTGTACTCTTCTAAACTATACAACTGTACTCCTCTCCCAACTAATAGAACTGTTCTACTCTTCCAGCTAATACAACTGTACTCCTCCCACAACTGATACAATTGTACTCCTCTTCCGACCAATACAATTGTACTCCTTGTCCAACTAATATAACGGTACCCCTCTTCCAGCGTGATATACCTCATACATCCAGCCTCAGTACACCATGCAATGTGATATACCTCATACATCCAGCCTCAGTACACCGTGCAGCGTGATATACCTCATACATCCAGCCTCAGTACACCGTGCAGCATGATATATATTTCATACATCCAGCCTCAGTACACCATACAGCGTGATATACCTCATACATCCAGCCTCAGTACACCGTGCAGCATTATATACCTCATACATCCAGCCTCAGTACACCGTGCAGCATTATATACCTCATACATCCAGCCTCAGTACACCGTGCAGCGTGATATACCTCATACATCCAGCCTCAGTACACCATGCAGCGTGATATACCTCATACAGACAGCCACAGTACACCATGCAGCGTGATATGTCTCATATATCCAGCCTCAGTACACCGTGCAGCGTGATATACCTCATACATCCAGCCTCAGTACACCGTGCAGTGTGATATACCTCATACATCCAGCCTCAGTACACCATGCACCGTGATATACCTCATACATCCAGCCTCAGTACACCACGCAGTGTGATATACCTCATACATCCAGCCTCAGTACACCGTGCAGTGTAATATACCTCATACATCCAGCCTCAGTACACCGTGCAGCGTGATATACCTCATACATCCAGCCTCAGTACACCGCGCATCATCATATACCTCATACATCCAGCCTCAGTACACCGTGCAGCGTGATATATCTCATAATCCAGCCTCAGTACACCATGCAGCATGATATACCTCATACATCCAGCCTCAGTACACCATGCAGCATGATATACCTCATACATCCAGCCTCCGTACAGCCTCAGTACACCGTGCAGTGTGATATACCTCATACATCCAGCCTCAGTACACCGTGCAGTGTGATATACCTCATACATCCAGCCTCAGTACACCGTGCAGCGTGATATATCTCATAATCCAGCCTCAGTACACCGTGCAGCGTGATATATCTCATAATCCAGCCTCAGTACACCGTGCAGCATGATATACCTCATACATCCAGCCTCAGTACACCATGCAGTGTGATATACCGCATACATCCAGCCTCAGTACACCGTGCAGCGTGATATACCTCATACATCCAGCCTCAGTACACCGTGCAGCGTGATATACCTCATACATCCAGTCTCAGTACACCCTGCAGCGTGAGATACCTCATACATCCAGTCTCAGTACACCCTGCAGCGTGAGATACCTCATACATCCAGCCTCAGTACACCGTGCAGCGTGATATACCTCATACATCCAGCCTCAGTACACCGTGCAGCGTGATACACCTCATACATCCAGCCTCAGTACACCATGCAGCGTGATATACCTCATACATCCAGCCTCAGTACACCGTGCAGCGTGATATACCTCATACATCCAGCCTCAGTACACCATGCAGCATGATATACCTCATACATCCAGCCTCAGTACACCGTGCAGCGTGATATACCTCATACATCCAGCCTCAGTACACCGTGCAGCGTGATATATCTCATAATCCAGCCTCAGTACACCGTGCAGCATGATATACCTCATACATCCAGCCTCAGTACACCATGCAGTGTGATATACCGCATACATCCAGCCTCAGTACACCGTGCAGCGTGATATACCTCATACATCCAGCCTCAGTACACCGTGCAGCGTGATATACCTCATACATCCAGTCTCAGTACACCCTGCAGCGTGAGATACCTCATACATCCAGTCTCAGTAAACCCTGCAGCGTGAGATACCTCATACATCCAGCCTCAGTACACCGTGCAGCGTGATATACCTCATACATCCATCCTCAGTACACCGTGCAGCGTGATACACCTCATACATCCAGCCTCAGTACACCATGCAGCGTGATATACCTCATACATCCAGCCTCAGTACACCGTGCAGCGTGATATACCTCATACATCCAACCTCAGTACACCATGCAGCGTGATATACCTCATACATCCAGCCTCAGTACACCGTGCAGCGTGATATACCTCATACATCCAGCCTCAGTACACCGTGCAGCGTGATATATCTCATAATCCAGCCTCAGTACACCGTGCAGCATTATATACCTCATGCATCCAGCCTCAGTACACCGTGCAGCGTGATATACCTCATACATCCAGCCTCAGTACACCGTGCAGCGTGATATACCGCATACACCCAGCCTCAGTACACCATGCAGTGTGATATACCTCATACATCCAGCCTCAGTACACCGTGCAGCGTGATCAGGGCAGGCGACAGGGGGGGTCAAAGGGGACACTCGTACCGGGCCCCAACCTTGTGAGGGGCCCCAAGGCTCTGAGGGGCTCAGGGGTTGTAAACATGGCTGCGACAGTGCAGCCCTAGCAATGGTTTATAAAGGTGCTGCCTGCCCACCTGGGTTCCAAGAAGGAAAATTACACTGACCCCAATCCAGTACCGCTCTCGGTCTGGTCACCTGTCCAGCTACCAGAACTAATGCATTAATGACCTCACGCAACTCAGCGAACAACACGACACACACAATGCTGCGCCCTCCTATCTGTCCTATTATATTGCATAGTAAATATTAATTGTCAGTTTTTATGTAATAATAAAAATACATTTAATGTAATTAAAATATGGGTGTGCGGTTGGGGGGGGGGGGGGGTCAGAGATATCCATGTACCGGGCCCCAAGATTTCTGTTGCCAGCCCTGCCGATGAGCTATTGGAGACGACCTGTCAGACCATTATTCGCACAAGAAGTGGCCAAGGAAAGTTGCTAATACAGTACTTCACAAGACACCCCAGCACTATTGAGCTATTCTAATTGGGAAAACCAGCAGCCTGGAGAGCAATGCAATCTAGAGGGAGCTCCTAGCATGAACTTTTCATGTATGCACATGGTTTTCAATGCACTGGCCAGGACATTCATATAAATCGGGTAATTAGCCAAATAATCACTGACAAGAGATTAGCGACTTTATCGACAGTAACAGAAATTAGATGCCAGCGTTGGAGCGACGGGTGCGTGGTCGCCGGTGACGTTTTTTTTGGTGCCGAATGTCACAGGTCGCCTTGGTTCATACTTTACTATTCAAGTGGACATAGAGTGAGTCTATTATAGTGTGCCGAGTGCAGCGAGGCACCGTGTGCGAAGCATGGCTTGCGCTGCAAGCCATGTGAGGGGACACTGTGCACATGTGATATCAGATTATCAAAGATTGTTAAATAGAACTTTGCAACTTTTAAAATAAGGTTTTACAAAGGCATCAATGATTTTATCAGGATGTATATGTTGAGTCCTGTTACCATTAACTGGAGAATATACAAATGGAGCAGCTCTCAATTCGCCATCCGCCAGCTGCCACCAGCCGACAGAAGGAGACGCACGCGCACGAGATGCTCGTGCGCCCCGTTCTGTCGGAGGCTGTAGCAGCGCTCTGCCGGTCTCCCCGCAGCCCCTGCAGCTCCCCAAGGGCGAGATTCTATATAGCAGAGATGCGGTAAAAAGCCAGTTTTCGGGGTTTCTACCGCATCTCTATATGCTATATGGCGCCTCCGCAGTGTCAGCGCTGCGGAGGGAATCGCCAGCAAAAGCTGGCGAATCCCTGCAGAAGCCTATGGGCTTCTTACCGCAGCGCTGTGTGAGGGATCCGTCACGGATCCCTCCCAGCATGCCCTGCGGCCGGCGCCGGGGTCTGCGCATGCGCAGATGGACTCCCGGGTCACAGACCCGGAAGTCCAGCACCGGCACCGCATCGCAAGGGACAGCTCTTACCGCAAGAGCTGTCCCTTGCGTTAATAACGGCATATGTTACAGCATATGCCGTTATTAAAAATGCGATGTCCGGCGAAGGGGGGCCGCGGATGTTATAACATCCCGCCCCAAGTCTTCCTGAAGAAGATACGGGCAGGGAAGTCGCTCCCCGCCGCCTTGCTGATGGGGATGCGCGAGCTCCTGTCTGCCAGCCTGCTCAAGCTCAGGACATCCGCCGATCCTGCAGCCTGGCTGACAGTTGCTCATGTCTTAGATCTCTGAGAGGTTATAATAATAATCTGGAATAGTTAGTTATCACTCATTACAAATCAAAATGTTCTCTTTCTTTCTTTCTTTCTCTCTCTCCTTAATATATCTAGTTATGTTTGTAATGCTGAGCAGTGCTATTTTTCAGCAGGCTCCAGCAGGAACTGAGGGCCTTATTCTAGTTCACTCTTGCTAACTTCTTAGATGGACAAAACTATGTGCACTGCAGGGGGGAAGATTTAAAATGTGCAGAGATAATTAGATTTGGGTGAGTCATTTTGTTTCTGTGCAGGGTAAATACTGGCTGCTTTATTTTTACACTGCAACATAGATCTCACTTTGAAGTAAAACCCCACCCAAATCTAATTCTCTCTGCACAAGTAACATCTGCCCCACCTGCGGTGCACATGGTGTTGTCCATCTAAGAAGGATTTTGTCAGAAAGAGTGAACTAGACTAAGGGCCTCAGTTCCTGCTGGAGCCTGCTGAAAAATAGCACTGGTGATGAGTAAGCATGTTCTGTCTCCAGTGCAGATGCCAGGGGAAGTCAAAGGGGACACTCGTACTGGGCCCCGACTAGTTGAGGGGCCCCAAGGCTTTGAGGGACTCAGGGGCTGTAAGCATGGCTGCCTATTCACCTGTCTGGCTACCGTACTAATGAGTTTAGTGACATCACGCAACACACCAAAACGCATGACGCACAATGCTGTACCCTCCCATCTGCCCTTCCCAGATCTATTATATTGATAGAAAGTATTAATTATCTGTTTATCTCTACTAATAAAATACATTCAATATGCAATGTAATAACAATCTGGTGTGGTGTTGGGGGAGGGGGGGTGTAAGAGATATCAGTGTTCCGGGCCCCAATATTTCTGTTGCCGGCCCTGAGCGTGATATACCTCATACATCCAGCCTCATTACACCATGCAGCGTGATATACCTCATACATACAGCCTCAGTACACCGTGCAGCGTGATATACCTCATACATCCAGCCTCAGTACACCATGCAGTGTGATGTACCTCATACATCCAGCCTCAGTACACCGTGCAGCGTGATATACCTCATACATCCAGCCTCAGTACACATGCAGCGTGTGATGCCTCATACATCCAGCCTCAGTACACCGTGCAGTGTGATATACCTCATACATCCAGCCTCAGTACACCATGCAGCGTGATATACCTCATACATCCAGCCTCAGTACACCATGCAGTGTGATGTACCTCATACATCCAGCCTCAGTACACCGTGCAGCGTGATATACCTCATACATCCAGCCTCAGTACACATGCAGCGTGTGATGCCTCATACATCCAGCCTCAGTACACCGTGCAGCGTGATATACCTCATACATCCAGCCTCAGTACACATGCAGCGTGTGATGCCTCATACATCCAGCCTCAGTACACCGTGCAGTGTGATATACCTCATACATCCAGCCTCAGTACACCATGCAGTGTGATGTACCTCATACATCCAGCCTCAGTACACCATGCAGCGTGATATACCGCATACACCCAGCCTCAGTACACCGTGCAGTGAGGATGGTCTGTGACATCAGCGCTGGTGTGCCCAGGCATACAGTATATGGGGAGGGTCTTTGATGTCAGTGCTGTTATGTCCAGGTGTATATAGGGAGGGTCTGTGACATCAGCGCTGGCGTGCCCAAGCGTATATGAGGAGGGTCTGTGGCGGCAGCGTGCCAAGGAGTATATAGGGAGGGTATGTGATGTCATTGCTGACCACCTCCGGCCCATTTCAGCCTCAGACCTGCTCACATGGGATGGGAAATTTGCTTTGATGTTTTGGGA
This sequence comes from Crinia signifera, assembly GCF_055691185.1. Lineage (NCBI taxonomy): Eukaryota > Metazoa > Chordata > Amphibia > Anura > Myobatrachidae > Crinia > Crinia signifera. The sequence goes on from NC_139219.1 coordinate 3,024,213, forward strand.
ACTGTGTATATATCGCTATTTGAAATGTCGTTTCTCTTTCTGCTTGCAGCCAATTGCTGTTTCTCTATTTAGAGATTCACACTGAGTTAGGCCCCATGTCTCCATACAGTAGATCCCCAGTTATGACTAGAGTGACCAACTCATCCCTTTAATCCGGGACACATATTAATTACACAGGTTCTGTGAGTGGCTTTCACCTGGTTTTAAACTGCCACACCTCAAGACTCCATATCACCTGGTTTTAAACTGCCACAGAACCTGTGTAATTAATATTTGTCCCAGATTAAAGGGATGAGTTTGTCACCCTAGTTATGACACATGTAAATGACGCGACATATACGTTATGTATGTGTGTACCGTGGTTAGATCACATATGGAAGGGAGACCACGGCCCAGAGGGAACTCTTACATACAGACCTGCACAGGGATACACCATAGTAATGGACGGGATAATATATTTCCAGCACGGACGTCTGCTGCTCCCAGAGGGTCTGGAATAGAGTCGCTACTCTCAGACCTCTACAATGTTAGACAGTGGCAGCGGAGAGAAAGAAGACTCTGCTCTGTCCTCTCTCCTGTGATGTGGGGGGGGGGGGGTTTAAGAGGTCCAACCCGCCACCCCTCTTCCCAGGAGTCATGGGGGTGGGTAAATGAGCCGTGTGTGGGGGTGATTGATCCCAACCCCTTTCCCAGGAGCCGTGGGAAGAATGTGGTTTTTGGCTATATGTATCTATTACTACAATTTGAACACTTGTGAAATGAAACGCGTAGGGTGGATGGTTTTTCTGCATCCATTGAGCGCTGGTTGAACAGACCAACAATTCATTTACACTAAGGTAGGAATTTTGAACCTATTTTATTATAGCGAATCCCCCCAAATATACGGGTGCCGGATGGAGTCCCGACAGTCGGGGTCCCGACAGTCATTTACCCGACGTCGGGATCCCGACCGTCAAAACACAGACAGCTGGGTTCCTGATGGCCACCGGCTATTCTCCCTCATGGGGGTCCATGACCCCCACAGGGTAGTAGTAGTACGTTTATTTAAAAGGCGCCACAAAGTGTCTGCAGAGCCGTACATAGCAAACAAAAAACAAATGACAAGGTAACGTACAGGGTGTGTTGATAAAATACAGTATAAATAGGGGTATAGCTGGTAGAACTAAAATCAGCATCAGTTCTGAAGTAGGTGTCAAAATTGTCGAGGAGACTGAAGATGAAGTAGAGGAAGGGAAGAACAGGACAGGAGCACAGGTGAGGTAAAGAGGTAGGGTGAGTATGTGAGGCAGGAGGACCCTACTCATAAGAGTTAACAGGCTAAAATGAGGTGGGTGGACGAACGAAAAACAATAGGATAAGTAGGAACGGATGGAGGGGTAGAGTAGGCAGGATAGGAGGAGCAAAAGAGGTTAGGAGGAGGAGTGATAGGCTAGTCGGAAGAAGTGGGAGCGCTTGAAGGAGATAAGGGAATCAGAAAGCCTGATGGGTGGGAGAATAGAATAGATGGCGAGCGTAGCGAGCCACAGTGCCCGCAAGGGGCTTTGTTGCACTCGCCATGCTGTCTGAGTCCAGCCAGTCGGGATCCTGACGTTAGGCTAATGACTGTCGGGATCCCAACTGTTGGAACCATATACCACACCCAAATATACTTGTTACCATTTATCTATATCCGTATTCTGCTGCGTTCTACAATCTCTGTTGGATGTTTCCTGTTATTTTATAACATGGAATGGTCGATATATTAGAATTCTCCCCGTACTGCGCTGTCGGCACTTATAAATAAAGCGGATCACATAAATGCCTCACATACCATCGTGTCCTTTCAGGGCAATGCCTGCACTGAATGATATATGGAATCGCCATACAAGGATATCAGCTTCCTGCCCTGTTACACACGGACGGCATTCTTATTATGAGAAGTAGACATGACAAAGTGACATGGGCAAGTGTTCAACTTCATTCCAAAAGAAGGAAAAATAAAAGAAAAAATACCCTGGGAAAATGTCGGTGTCTGTAGGCTCAGCAGCATATATGACATTCTCGCTGTCCCGTCTATAATTAAGATGAAAGGCGTATTTCCATGCGATTTGCCACTCAGCTACATGGCTTGAATTCCAAATCCCCTGCATCATCTTTTCTTTTCCTTAATATAGTGGAATAAGTGAAATATTTGCTGTTCATCAGCCGTCTGGCGTGCTGGGGGCAGTGGTGCTATTTATACTAGCACTTACTTTGTGGAAGTCATAAATAATTGACACCGGCTAATTTAAGGACTTTCTTTTGTAAACAGCAGACTATATAGTAGGATACGCAGAGACATCCCCTCCACGCTGGGAGAGTACAACATTATACATCAAATTCACTTCTTCACATTCCTCAAGTATGGAACAAGTAAACACACTTACAACTGTGTACGGTGTCGGCAGAAGGATGTAAATGTAGGGAGAGATAGAACCACATAAAAGAGATATTCGTATACATCCTCTTTGTGAAATAAACCTTCAGAAAAGACAGTTTTAACTCATCTCATGTTTATAATTAATTTTTAGTCTATTAGGTACGGTATCCTACACAGAGGTTATGTTCCAGTAAGACAGAGGGTATAATGTGTAGGTTATGTTCCAGTAGGACAGAGGGTATAATGTGTAGGGTATGTTCCAGTAAGACAGAGGGTATAGTGTGTAGGTTATGTTCCAGTAAGACAGAGGGTATAATGTGTACGTAGGTTATGTTCCAGTAGGACAGAGGGTATAATGTGTAGGTTATGTTCCAGGAAGACAGAGGGTGTACTGTAGGTTATGTTCCAGTAATATAGAGGGTATAGTGTGTAGGTTATGTTCCAGTAGGACAGAGGGTATAGTGTGTAGGTTATGTTCCAGTAATATAGAGGGTATAATGTGTAGGTTATGTTCCAGTAAGACAGAGGGTATAATGTGTAAGTTATGTTCCAGTAATATAGAGGGTATAATGTGTAGGTTATGTTCCAGTAATATAGAGGGTATAATGTGTAGGTTATGTTCCATTAATATAGAGGGAATAATGTGTAGGTTATGTTCCAGTAAGACAGAGGGTATAATGTGTAGGTTATGTTCCAGTAAGACAGAGGGTATAATGTGTAAGTTATGTTCCAGTAATATAGAGGGTATAATGTGTAGGTTATGTTCCAGTAATATAGAGGGTATAATGTGTAGGCTATGTTCCATTAATATAGAGGGAATAATGTGTAGGTTATGTTCCAGTAAGACAGAGGGTATAATGTGTAGGTTATGTTCCAGTAAGACAGAGGGTATAATGTGTAGGTTATGTTCCAGTAATATAGAGGGTATAGTGTGTAGGTTATGTTCCAGTAATATAGAGGGTATAATGTGTAAGTTATGTTCCAGTAATACAGAGGGTATAATGTGTAGGTTATGTTCCATTAATATAGAGGGTATAATGTGTAGGTTAAGTTCCAGTAATACAAAGGGTATAATGTGTAGGTTATGTTCCAGTAATAATGAGGGTATAATGTGTAGGTTATGTTCCAGTAAGACAGAGGGTATAATGTGTAGGTTATGTTCCAGTAAGACAGAGGGTATAATGTGTAGGTTATGTTCCATTAATATAGAGGGTATAATGTGTAGGTTATGTTCCAGTAATACAGAGGGTATAATGTGTAGGTTATGTTCCAGTAATACAGAGGGTATAATGTGTAGGTTATGTTCCAGTAAGACAGAGGGTATAGTGTGTAGGTTATCTTCCAGTAGGACAGAGGGTATAGTGTGTAGGTTATGTTCCAGTAAGACAGAGGGTATAGTGTGTACTGTAGGTTATGTTCCAGTAATACAGAGGGTATAATGTGTAGGTTATATTCCAGTAAGACAGAGGGTATAATGTGTAGGTTATGTTCCAGTAATACAGAGGGTATAATGTGTAGGTTATGTTCCAGTAGGTTGGAAGGTAGCCCAAGTAGGTTATGTTCCAGTAGAATGCAAGGTACAGATGGAGCGGCTCTCTGCATGATGACTGCCAGCCGCCAGAATGTGTCATGCAAAAGAGTGGGGCACACACAAGACATTCACGTGCCCCATTCTCGGCTATGGCAATGTCCACTGGCTGCAACCAGCTAGGGGGATCTGGCGAGTGCTCAGCAATATCGAGGGCGGCTCCATCTGTACAAAGTTTAGGTTATGTTCCATTGGGATGGACGGTAGAACTTGTAGGTTATGTTCCAATAAGATGGATGGTAGAATGTGTAGGTTATGTTCCAGTTAGATGTAAGGTAGAATGTGTAGGTTATGTTCCATTTGGATGAAAGGTAGAATGTGTAGGTTATGTTCCAGTAGGATGGAAGGTAGAACATGTAGGTTATGTTCCAGTGGGATGGCAGGTAGAATGTGTAGGTTATGTTACATTTGGATGAAAGGTAGAATGTGTAGGTTATGTTCCAGTGGGATGGAAGGTAGAATGTGTAGGTTATGTTCCAGTAGGATGGAAGGTAGAACATGTAGGTTATGTTCCAGTGGGATGGAAGGTAGAATGTGTAGGTTATGTTCCAGTGGGATGGAAAGTAGAATGTGTAGGTTATGTTCCATTTGGATGAAAGGTAGAATGTGTAGGTTATGTTCCAGTGGGATGGAAGGTAGAACATGTAGGTTATGTTCCAGTGGGATGGAAGGTAGAATGTGTAGGTTATGTTCCAGTGGGATGGAAGGTAGAATGTGTAGGTTATGTTCCAGTGGGATGGAAAGTAGAATGTGTAGGTTATGTTCCATTTGGATGAAAGGTAGAATGTGTAGGTTATGTTCCAGTGGGATGGAAGGTAGAATGTGTAGGTTATGTTCCAGTGGGATGGAAGGTAGAATGTGTAGGTTATGTTCCAGTGGGATGGAAAGTAGAATGTGTAGGTTATGTTCCATTTGGATGAAAGGTAGAATGTGTAGGTTATGTTCCAGTGGGATGGAAGGTAGAACATGTAGGTTATGTTCCAGTGGGATGGAAGGTAGAACATGTAGGTTATGTTCCAGTGGGATGGAAGGTAGAATGTGTAGGTTATGTTACATTTGGATGAAAGGTAGAACGTGTAGGTTATGTTCCAGTGGGATGGAAGGTAGAATGTGTAGGTTATGTTCCAGTAGGATGGAAGGTAGAACATGTAGGTTATGTTCCAGTGGGATGGAAGGTAGAATGTGTAGGTTATGTTCCAGTGGGATGGAAAGTAGAACGTGTAGGTTATGTTCCAGTGGGATGGAAGGTAGAACATGTAGGTTATGTTCCAGTGGGATGGAAGGTAGAATGTGTAGGTTATGTTCCAGTGGGATGGAAAGTAGAATGTGTAGGTTATGTTCCATTTGGAAGAAAGGTAGAATGTGTAGGTTATGTTCCAGTGGGATGGAAGGTAGAATGTGTAGGTTATGTTCCATTTGGATGAAAGGTAGAATGTGTAGGTTATGTTCCAGTGGGATGGAAGGTACAATGTGTAGGTTATGTTCCATTTGGATGAAAGGTAGAATGTGTAGGTTATGTTCCAGTGGGATGGAAGGTACAATGTGTAGGTTATGTTCCAGTAGGATGGAAGGTAGAACATGTAGGTTATGTTCCAGTAGGATGGAAGGTAGAACATGTAGGTTATGTTCCAGTGGGATGGAAGGTAGAACATGTAGGTTATGTTCCAGTGGGATGGAAGGTAGAACATGTAGGTTATGTTCCAGTGGGATGGAAGGTAGAATGTGTAGGTTATGTTCCAGTGGGATGGAAAGTAGAATGTGTAGGTTATGTTCCATTTGGATGAAAGGTAGAATGTGTAGGTTATGTTCCAGTGGGATGGAAGGTAGAATGTGTAGGTTATGTTCCAGTGGGATGGAAGGTAGAATGTGTAGGTTATGTTCCAGTGGGATGGAAAGTAGAATGTGTAGGTTATGTTCCATTTGGATGAAAGGTAGAATGTGTAGGTTATGTTCCAGTGGGATGGAAGGTAGAACATGTAGGTTATGTTCCAGTGGGATGGAAGGTAGAACATGTAGGTTATGTTCCAGTGGGATGGAAGGTAGAATGTGTAGGTTATGTTAAAGAAGGATGGAAGGTAGAACATGTAGGTTATGTTCCAGTGGGATGGAAGGTAGAATGTGTAGGTTATGTTACATTTGGATGAAAGGTAGAACGTGTAGGTTATGTTCCAGTGGGATGGAAGGTAGAATGTGTAGGTTATGTTCCAGTAGGATGAAAGGTAGAACATGTAGGTTATGTTCCAGTGGGATGGAAGGTAGAATGTGTAGGTTATGTTCCAGTGGGATGGAAAGTAGAATGTGTAGGTTATGTTCCAGTGGGATGGAAGGTAGAACATGTAGGTTATGTTCCAGTGGGATGGAAGGTAGAATGTGTAGGTTATGTTCCAGTGGGATGGAAAGTAGAATGTGTAGGTTATGTTCCATTTGGATGAAAGGTAGAATGTGTAGGTTATGTTCCAGTGGGATGGAAGGTAGAATGTGTAGGTTATGTTCCATTTGGATGAAAGGTAGAATGTGTAGGTTATGTTCCAGTGGGATGGAAGGTACAATGTGTAGGTTATGTTCCATTTGGATGAAAGGTAGAATGTGTAGGTTATGTTCCAGTGGGATGGAAGGTACAATGTGTAGGTTATGTTCCAGTAGGATGGAAGGTAGAACATGTAGGTTATGTTCCAGTAGGATGGAAGGTAGAACATGTAGGTTATGTTCCAGTGGGATTGAAGGTAGAACATGTAGGTTATATTCCAGTGGGATGGAAGGTAGAATGTGTAGGTTATGTTCCAGTTAGATGTAAGGTAGAATGTGTAGGTTATGTTCCAGTATGATGGAAGGTAGAATGTGTAGGTTATGTTCCAGTAGGATGGAAGGTAGAACATGTAGGTTATGTTCCAGTAGGATGGAAGGTAGAATATGTAGGTTATGTTCCAGTGGGATTGAAGGTAGAACATGTAGGTTATGTTCCAGTATGATGGAAGGTAGAATGTGTAGGTTATGTTCCAGTGGGATGGAAGGTAGAACATGTAGGTTATGTTCCAGTAGGATGGAAGGTAGAACATGTAGGTTATGTTCCAGTGGGATTGAAGGTAGAACATGTAGGTTATGTTCCAGTATGTTAGGGTTTCCTCAATCAGTGTGAGGTCCCACATAACTTTCCAACTAAAAAAGCCTGAATCGCCTACATCAGTGGTCGTCAAGCTTATTTGGGGTGTGAGCTACTCGAGACAAATGAAACCGCTTGAAGAGCTGCTAAAAATGTTTTTAGAAAAATCTGCTAATTTCTCATGTGGTCCCCGTACCAGCCTGGCCGACTTCCTCTCCATCTTGCAGAGACTCTCAACTACCTTCCCACTTATCTCTGTGGGGGCGAGATGTACTAAGCCTTAAAAAGTGATAAAAATGGAGAGTAATAAACCTCCAGCCAATCAGCTACTACCTGTCATTTTCAAACACATCCTGTGACATGGCAGGTAGGAGCTGATTGGCTGGTGGTTTATCACTCTCTATTTTATCACTATTCAAGCTTAGTACATCTGTCCCTGGGAGTGTCAGCTGCTCTGCTGTCTCCCAACAGTGGCTCCCGGTGGTGTGCATCTTGGAGGGTCCCCGGAACAGCCTCTGGTCTGCTATGGGACAATGGCACTGGATCCCTCTGCAGCTGCCCTGGCTTCTAGGTTCTCGCTTCCTGTCTTGTGGCTCCCGGTGTCAAGTCCTGATTTCAGGCACTTCATCCCAGTACTGCAGCTAGGTGAGCTATTATTATTATTTTATTTATAAGGCGCCACAAGTGTTTCGCAGCGCCGTACAAAGGAACAATACAGGGAGACAAAGCTTGGCATAACATTGAATAAATAACAAAAATACCCAAACTATGACCGTGAGCTACAGGTTGGAGACCACTGGCCTACATCATATCCTTGTTGGAAGGCTCCACCCTACAATGGGTCTCACCTCTATGTGAACATTAGGTGCTGCATTCTATAGCCATGAGGTGGCTATCTTCTTTCATCGGTACAGTGCAGAAGGTGGAGGTGGCCAGAGACAGGAGAATGAAATAAACAGGGTGGGAGCATCAAACATCCAGCATTTCCTCTTGTGGTGACCTGCATCAGTTAAGCTCAGTATAGTCAGCATGGCCACAGAAACATCTGTGATAAAACTGCCCGATTGCTTCCTGTACTGCTGTCAGCATTCCTCATCACGTGGTATGGATATGAAAGCCACCTGATGTTGAAGCACTAACAGTGGCCAGGCCACTGTGTAACCACCGCCCCTTCATGCTTGCACTGGCAGTTGTAGGTTACGATTTCTTGAACTGATGCTGAATTTGGTGCCTTTTACATATCTGCACTGGACAAACAGAAAATCAGATTTTATTTCTCATTTTACAGTAAGAAGAAGATCTTTGGCAACTGGTTAACGGCACACACTGGAAAAAATATGGAATAAATCGGCAAACACGTCCTTCATTAGCGCAGTATGTTTGCCATGTCTCTGATGCAGCGGAATAACTGATTATTAGATGTACGGTCCCTTTCCCGCCGCCACTCAGTGTTTGCTGCCATGTGAAGCTCTGGGGGCTCCTGATATTACAGAGAGGCGCTCCCCAGCTTGCTGATCTACGGCTGACTCTGATCTGTTCCAGCTCGGTTCTCGTCCAGAGCTTTGTAGACACGTTTATGTTCCAAACCTCATCTCACACTCATCCCAGCGTCTCGCAGCTATTGTTCTGTCTCTGCATTTCTTATAGTAACCGTATTAGGTTCTGTGAGAATTGCTGGAGGGGGAGAACGTAGGTCAGGCGGCTATGGCAGCGGATATTGTTAATACTGGCAATTTTAAATGTGATTTACTAGAAAAAAATTGAAACAATTCAGAATGTAGGCGCTGGAGGTGCTAAGCCAGGAAGACGTCTACACACATGGAAAGCTCCATCTCCTGTACAGACGGCAGCGCAGGAACTTACACACAGCTCCCTAAATCATCCATAATCCATTCACCGCTGCTGCTGGGAGGATGCTCATTGAGGGCCCAGCCACACATATATACACACCACACACATACATATACACCCCACATGTACAGATGGAGTGCCTCTCATACAGCGCCGGGAATCGCCAGAATGCCCCCGCTAATGATCACCGATGGAGAGGGGGTGCTAGGTGGCGGTGGGGACTGATGGGTGTCACGACCACCATCTCAGCTACCCTGGCTCGCTGTGCTGTCCCGGTCCTACAGACCTCTGATATGCTACCCTCTGTCTTGGCGCTCACCTCCGCTGCTGATAACCATGCATGCTGTCTGCATTCCGACACTCTGTCACCACCAGGTGACAGCTGTGGTGTGCAGGCTCTGGGTGGCGTGAGGCATGGGCCGCCATGATGGTGTCCGTGTCATGTTAGGCCTCTGGCTGGGAAGCGCCGGCTGCAGCGCCTCCGCATATATTCTCCGCCGGCTGGTTTCTGTTGCCGCATCTGGCGGCGGCCATCTTCTTGGTTGCTACAGCCTATGCTACGCGGCTCCAAAGTGTGAGGTCACACGCGCAGCCAATCACCGCTCAGCTCTACCCTTAATGTCTGACTAGCCGGGCCAGACCGGCAGTCAGTACAATGGTGTCTACCCGCTAACATCATTGGTCACTCCAGTGGCGTAACTACCTACTTTTTCGGTGCCCCCCCTCCCTCTCCTCGGCGCCCCCCTCCCCTCGGCGTACCTGCCTGGCCGCATCTGCGGTCACGGTCCCGTCTCTCCCGGCGCCAGCTCCTGCTGCTATAATGAAAACGGACTCTTAGAAAATGGCTGCCCCCATACTGCAGACAGAAAACTGTCTGCAGTATGGGGGCAGCCATTTTCTAAGTGTCTGTTTTCATTATAGCAGCAGGAGCCGGCGCCGGGATAGACGGGACCATGACGGAAGGGCACCAAACAGCAGCGGGTAAGTGGTAACTATAGCCCCGCAGACCCCCGGCGGGGGCTGTGGAGCTATAGCTACGCCACTGGGTCACTCTTGGCTATCCCTGTAGTATCCACTACAGCTCTCCTTCGCATCCTGGTGAAAGTCTTCGCTGATCTCCCTGCTGATCATCCACTGCGCCACCATATTATCAAGGAACCCTCTGCCGCCTATTAGGATAGGACAAGGTTAACCCCACAAAGGGTGTCATCTTCTTCCTTCATTCTTGACGTTTATTATCCATGGTCGCATCCCTGGTCCTGCAGCTACGATCTCACTCAGCACAGATTCAACTGGACTTCATTTTCTTCTCTTTCATCCAATCCTTCATCCAATCATCCAATCCTTCATCCAATCATCCAATTCTTCATCCAATCATCCAATCTTTCTTCAATCATCCAATCCTGCAATCATCCAATCATTCAACTTCCCAATCATCTTCAAGCTCTCCAATAAGTACTGTTTATTATTGCCTTATTTCAGTTTATCAATATCTACAGTTATTCTTTACGCCATCATCATTTATATTTTGTACCGCAGTATCTTTATTAAAAAAGGTTTAATTTTATCCAATTGCTTCACTCCAATCTGTCGTTCATGCAACAACCCTACATTAAAGCACCCAGCCTCCGTTACACTCCAGCTGCTGCTTCACGAAACGTGACAGTTTGTACTGACTCCATGGATCCAGCATCGGGACAGGAGCGAGAAGCTGCTCCAGTTCAACAACTGGTGGCCCGCCTGGATCAACAGGAGGCCGCTCAGGAGCAAATCATTCATGCCCTCCAAGGTCTGTCCAAAAGACTGGATACAATTCAAGCAACACTGCAAAAGGGCCAAGGGTCAACAACCACACTGGCGCAACCGCCTAGACCCAACGACAGGAATCACAGGTCATCTTCAACTTCCTACTCCAACTATATTTGATGGCAATCCAAAAAATTGTAGAGGCTTTATTAATCAATGTGAAATTCACTTCGAACTTCAATCCTCATATTTACCTACTGACCGTACCAAAGTGGCTTACGTAATATCTCTCCTCTCCGGTTCTGCTCTCAATTGGGCATCTCCCCTGTGGGAAAAAGCAGATCCACTCCTAGCTGACTACTCTCGTTTCATTTCCACCTTCAAAATCATCTTCGATGAACCAGGCCGACTCAGCTCAGCTGCAACTGAGATCCTTCGCTTACGTCAAGGTTGTAGAACAGTGGGACAGTATCTAAAACAATTCAAGATATTGGCAGCTGAATTGGCCTGGAATGAGGAAGCCTCTGACAAAATCAAGGATGAGCTTGCGGCTAGAGAGTTGCCTTCCAGATTAGAGGACCTGATCTCTCTTTGCCCAAAAATTGATCTAAGACTCAGAGAGAGAACTCAAGAAAGGAATCGAACCACTCCCAGTTCATCTTTTCAGGTTTCTAAACCTCCACCACCACCAGCGCAGGAACCTATGCAGGTTGACCACTTCAAATTGACTCCAGATGAACGCAAATGTCGTCACAATGAACGTCTCTGTCTCTAATGTGCCGATCCCCAGCACTCCGATGATTCTTGTCCAAAGAAACCGTGAAACGCCAGAACCTAACCTGTAAGAGAGAGGGCAGGTTAGGGGTTGTTATCACTTCTCCAAAAAATAAAGACTGTATTCTTCAAGTATCGTTGCAAGTCAAACATCAGTTCAGACAATTGCCGGCTCCCCTAGATTCTGGAGCAGCAGAAAGTTTCATCAACACTGATGTTGTCAAGCGTTGGCATCTACCTACCACCCCTCTCCAGCGTCCGGTTTATCTTACCACTGTAGACGGAAGCCGTATACTAGGTGAGACTGTCACTCTGCAAACTCAACCACTAACTTTACAAGTCGGACTGCTACATTTTCAAAAAATTCAGTTCTTTGTCATTCCCAAGTCCTCCTACCCAATTGTGTTGGGTCTCCCATGGTTACGTGCCCATAATCCCAGTATCAATTTTGTAACGTCCCAGGTCCAAGCCTGGGGTGCCACTTGTACCAAGTCATGTCTCAAATCCGTGGCACCTACACGTCAAGTCTCCCTTCAAATTCCTGAAGGGTTACCTGCTCCCTTCTCTGATGTTTTCTGCAAAAAAGCTACTGACAAATTACAGTACCTCCTCGTCGTCCATGGGACTGCTCAATCGATCTAATACCAGGAAAGAACCCTCCTCGGGGTCACACTTACCCTTTGTCTTTGCCTGAGACACAGGCTATGTCTGAGTATATACAGAAAAACCTAGCCAATGGGTTTATCTGCCCCTCTTCCTCTCCTGCTGGAGCCGGCTTCTTTTTGGTCAAGAAAAAGGATGGAGGGTTACGACCGTGCATCGATTATCGAAGGTTAAACGAAATTACCATCAAAAACCGTTACCCATTGCCATTCATCACAGAACTTTTTGACAGGATCAAATGGGCTACCATCTTCTCAAAATTAGATCTCCGAGGAGCTTTCAACCTTATTCGCATTCGTGAAGGAGACGAGTGGAAGACCGCTTTTAATACCAGAGATGGACATTATGAATACCTTGTTATGCCTTTTGGCCTGAGTAATGCACCAGCGGTTTTTCAATCTTACATGAATGAACTTTTTTGTGATCTTCTGTACAAGCATGTTGTGGTTTACCTCGACGATATCCTGATATTTGCCAATAGTCTTCAGAAACATCGAGAAATTGTCAAGGAAGTGCTTTCTCACCTCAGGAAGAACCTCCTTTTCTGCAAATTAGAAAAATTTATCTTTGAGGTCTCATCCATACCCTTCTTGGGGTATATCTTATCAGGCTCTGGTCTGGAGATGGATCCAGCTAAAGTTGAAGCAATCCAGACATGGCCTCGTCCTCACACCCTCCGAGGGGTTCAGAGATTCCTCGGATTCGCCATTATAGAAAGTTCATCAAAGGATTTTCTACTATTGTAGCTCCAATAACTGCTCTTACTCGAAAGGGTACTAAGCCCTCCAACTGGGATTCAGAGGCTTCTAAAGCTTTTACCCTGCTCAAAGAAAAGTAAATCTCAGCACCAGTTCTGGCCCAACCAGACATCAGTTTACCCTTCACCCTGGAAGTCGACGCCTCTGCTATTGGCGTGGGGGCTGTGCTTTCCCAGACTAATACTGACGGACAGTTACATCTATGCGGTTTCTTTGCTAAGAAGTTTTCCCCAGCTAAACAGAACTATGCTATTGGGGATCAAGAACTGCTAGCTATCAAAATGGCCTTAGAGGAGTGGCGGTATCTACTCGAGGGGGCAGCCCATATCATTAACATCATCACTGATCATAAGAACTTGCTATGCTTGAAAAATGCTCAGTGTCTCAATCCTCGACAAGCCAGATGGGCATTATTCTTTTCCAGATTTAATTTTAAATTGTCTTTTTCTCCTGGAGCAAAAAATCGCAAGGCAGATGCTCTGTCTAGGTCGTAGGAGACTGAAGAGGAGTCCAAGTCCAATTATTGATCCTCTCGCTTTTGCTGCTACAACTGTACAAGCGTCAATTCCCCCAGGTAAAAGCAAGCTCAAGGAAGGAAATTCTGCGTTGGGCTCATGATTCCAAATTCTCCAGTCATCCGGGAATTCAGAAGACCAATGAATTTCTTTCTCGAAGTTACTGGTGGCCTGCCCTGAAAAAAGATGTTAAGGAATATATTGCTTCCTGCCTTCATTGTGCCCAACATAAGTCCTCCCATTTAGCTCCAGTTGGTCCATTGATGCCACTCTCCATTCCTCAGGGTCCGTGGACTCATTTGTCAATGGACTTCATTACCGACCTTCCATCATCTGATGGTTATACCACCATATGGGTGGTCATAGATCGTTTTTCTAAAATGGCGCATTTCATACCGCTTCGTGGGTTACCATCAGCTCCAAAAAATTTTTCATCAAGGAGATCTTTTCATCAAGGAGATCTTCAGAACCCACGGACTACCGAAAGAAATAGTTTCAGATCGAGGGGTACAGTTCGTCGCAAAATTCTGGCGAGCTCTATGTAAAGTCCTCAAGATTCAACTTAACTTCAGCACAGCCTACCATCCACAATCTAATGGCCAAATGGAGAGAGTCAATCAAGATGTAGAGACTTTTTTACGTTTACATGTTTCATCTTCCCAGGATGACTGGGTCGAGGTGTTGCCATGGGCCGAGTTTGGTCATAATAATCAGTACCACTCATCTTCTTCTTCTACACCTTTCTTTGTTAATTATGGATTCCATCCTAGGGTTCCTGAGTTCCAGCAGCTACCATCAACATCTGTTCCAGCGGTAGCGTTAACTCTCCATCAGCTTCGTCAGCATTGGAAGAAAGTCAGGAAATCATTGTTGAAAGCTTCACAGAAATATAAGAAATTTGCTGATAGAAGAAGAAGAGCTATTCCCACATTGAGAGTGGGTGACAAGGTATGGCTGTCCACTCGTAACATTCATCTTCGTGTACCATCGATGAAATTTTCACCCCATTTTATCGGTCCCTTTTCGATAATACAGATCATCAATCCAGTTGCCTATAAGTTAAAATTGCCACATTACTTAAGGATTCCAAAGTCATTTCATATTTCATTGCTTAAACCTTTAGTATTAAACAAATTCCATGCTGCTCTTCCCAGGTCTCCCAAAGTTTTTACACACAGGGGCATTGAATATGAGGTGGCCCGAATTCTGGACTCTCGTATTAGGCACAAGCGCTTACAGTACTTGATTGGAAAGGCTATGGGCCTGAAAAGAGATCCTGGACCAATGCGTCTGAAGTACACGCCCCCAAAATGATATGGGACTTCCACAAGAAATTTCCAACTAAACCTGTCCTGGGGCCTAGTTAACCAGACTAGTGAACATGAAAAATATGTATTTGCATCTAGAGGTTCCTATGTAAAGTACCAGGGCATATGGGGTCCCTGGAACAAGTCAGGGTACTTTAGGGTTTCCAACAGTGAGAGGGCAGGTCGGTAACGCAGGGGAAGAAAAAGGGGATAAATAGGTAATAGTGTCTTTTTCCTTTTTTTTTTTTTTTTTAGGTTATGGGAACACAAGTTACACTTTAGATAGTAATAGAGCATCGTAGGGCAAGACAGTTTGCAGGATTAGTGGGTAAATAAGAGTTAAGGTTGCCTATGTTGGCACAGCATAGAGCCATAGATAAGTTGGCACGGGTACACGTAGAAGTAGAAGGTAATGGAGGATATTAAGCACGTTAGATAGGGGTAGGGGTTTCCCTTTCGGATTTCATCTGAACGGGGCAGGGCGGCACATAGATATGAGATGCACGTTATTCCATACTAGTGTGTGAGGAAATAGGTATGGTCGTACATGAGTCACATTTCACATAGTGAGCTCAGAAGGACTAAGTAGAATGCTCTCTGAGCGAGAGAAGGGTTCACGGTCGCACGGGATGGTAAGTATAGGTCGACACAAACCTTGTGGTGGTTTGAGTCTAACACCATTATAGGCTGGTATGTTTGGGTGTTTTTTTTTTTTTTCTCTCTTTTTTTCTTCTCTCCCTTTTTTCTTCTCGTATGGGTGGTATGTCCATGAAGTATGGAAGTCTGCCCTTGAGCATGTAGGGAACTTGAAATGGGAAATTGCGGGAGTATGATACGAGTGGGCGGGAATGGGAATTAGAGGCAGCAAGTCTAGAAAGGGGATCGGGTTGTAGAAAGGGATAGGTGCACCAAGAGGAGTGGGTGGCGAGTGGAGGGGGTTTCACCCAATCCGGGAAAGGAAGAGCGATAGCGAGCAGGGGATGTGTTAACAAAATGGTCATGTAAAGGGCAAATTGGCTAATTTGGGGAAGTCGATTTAAATAGAGTGGGTCTTATGAAATTCTGTGCGACATTAATTTATTGCTGTGTTGTATGTTTGTGATTGTAATGTATGTTATGTTTATATGGAAAATGTAAATAAAAACGCAATTAAAAAAAAAACCTGTCCTGGGGCCACTCGTAAAGGAGGGGAAGCTGCCACGACCACCATCTCAGCTATCCTGGCTCCCTGTGCTGTCCCGGTCCTACAGACCTCTGATATGCTACCCTCTGTCTTGGTGCTCACCTCCGCTGCTGATACCCATGCTGGCTGTCTGCGTTCCGACACTCTGTCACCACCAGGTGACAGCTGTGGTGTGCAGTCTCCTGCTGTGCAGGCTCTGGGTGGCGTGAGGCATGGGCCGCCATGATGGTGTCCGTGTCATGTTAAGCCTCTGGCTGGGAAGTGCCGGCTGCAGCGCCTCCGCGTATATTCTCCGCCGGCTGGTTTCTGTTGCCGCATCTGGCGGCGGCCATCTTCTTGGTTGCTACAGCCTATGCTGCGCAACTCCAAAGTGTGAGGTCACACGCACAGCCAATCACCGCTCAGCTCTACCCTTAAAGTCTGACTAGCCGGGCCAGACTGGCTGTCAGTACAATGATGTCTACCCGCTAACATCATTGGTCACTCCTGGCTATACCTGTAGTATCCACTACAGCTCTCCTTCGCATCCTGGTGAAAGTCTTCGCTGATCTCCTGCTGATCGTCCACTGCGCCACCATATCATCAGGGAACCCTCTGCCGCCTATTAGGATAGGACAAGGTTAACTCCCCAAAGGGTGTCATCTTCTTCCTTCATTCCTGACGGTTATTATCCGTGGTCGCATCCCTCGTCCTGCAGCTACGATCTCACTCAGCACAGATTCAACTGGACTTCATCTTCTTCTCTTTCATCCAATCCTTCATCCAATCATCCAATACTTCATCCAATCAGTCAACCATCCAATTCTTCATCCAATCATCCAATCTTTCTTCAATCATCCAATCCTGCAATCATCCAATCATTCAACTTCCCAATAATCTTCAAGCTCTCCAATAAGTACTGTGTATTATTGCCTTCTTTCAGTTTATCAATATCTACAGTTATTCTGTACGCCATCATTCATATCTTGTACCGCAGTATCTTTATTAAAAAAAAGGTTTAATTTTGGCAAAGAATTCGCCAGGGGTAATGGAATGGATAAATTTGGTCAATAAGATTTTTGATCACGAGAGGGAGGTTTTTCTTTCAAGAAATAAGATAAATAAATTTCACTTATTTTGAGGGAGATGGTTTCACTCTTCACATTATAAAGAAATATCGTATATGGATGATTTGTAGTTGAAGTAATAATTTCACTGTACTTATATCAATTTGAATAAAAATTTTCGCTAGTCCTGTAAATATATTTAGTTACACATAAGATTGCAACATATTTATAAGAAAAAAAAGTGAAATCAGTTTTTTATTACATATTTCTTGTGAATATTATTAGATATTCACTAGTCCGTGAATATATTCAGTTACACACAAGATCGCAACATATTTTAAAAAAAAATATATAAAAAAAAAGATAATAAAAAACGAGGGAAATCCCTGGTTTTTTTTTATTATATATTTTTCTTTGTGAATATTATTAGTTGTTGGCCATGTTGTCCATTCCTCCCCTATGTAGGTCTCAAATAAGATATAAAGATTGTTGGACTGCAATGTAATACTAATATTCGATTAATCTTGATGGATTCCCGATGGATTGTCAGTTGTCTAATATTGGGTAAATCACCGGACGGGTCCGAATTATAGTGGGAATTTAGAGTAATTTAGAGATTGGGTTAATTCAAGTGGGTCTAAACTTAATTGCTGCAGGCGCTGCATGTGTGTGTGTGTATATGTTTGTATCGTTTTTGTTTATGTTGACCCTTGCAAGTCACTGTTCTGTGCTTATTTATTCCTGTAACTGTCTTTTTATATTCGGGTCAAATGTATATGTTATGTTGTCTTATTATTGAAAAATCAATAAAGAATTAAGAGATAAACAAAAAAAGGTTTAATTTTATCCAATTGCTTCACTCCAATCTGTCGTTCATGCAACAGCCCTACATTAAAGTACCCAGCCTCCGTTACACTTCAGCTGGTGCTTAACAAAATGTGACAATGGGGAGGTGACGGGAAGGGGCGGAGCACTCCATCAGAACGGGGCACGCTAACGTCTCATGCATGCGCGCCCCCTTCTGGCGCATGGCGGAGGCTGGCGATTCTATGGCCAGCCCCAGGCTGAATAAGTCCCGCTCCATCTGTACATATATATACATACGTACCATATGCACACACATATACACTGTGACAAGGATCACATGCACTAGATAAAGCTGAAGTCTTGGGACCAGATGCAAAAGTGATAAAATGGTGAGTGATAAACAATTTCTCGGCTCCGGTTACTTCGTGAGAGGGTACTGGCCGAGACTTTTAAACAGCTTCTACATTTGGTAGGTGTGACTCTCAGTCAGAGTTGAAAATACAGGAGGGGAGGGCTAGACTGCACACCCTGTGTAATGAGAGGTGGTACCTTGCTAAGATTTTTAGCTACATGCAAAACAGAGGGTGTTTGCAGGTGCACTAAATATGCTCCCTGTGAGTTTGCTGGGGCACCATGTAAACCAAATGGGAGTACTTTATACTGGAGTAAGCCCTCTGGGGTAGAGGAGGCTGCATCTGCTAACGGAATCTACCAATAACCTTTTGTCAAGCAAATGTAGTGAGACACTGACTATTGGCTAAATGTTCTACCAACTCATCAACCATAGGGGCATAGGGTACGAAGCAAATGAGAAACTTCATTCATCTTACGGAAGTCATTGCAGACCATAGTCGCAGCAGGACATATGAGCAGTGCTAAAAAAAACTTGAGTGGCAAAAATAGGTAAAACAATTGTTCTTTACTAGAATGACCACATGAATAAATTACATGTATATTACATATAAATCACATACAATAAAAAACAAAAAAAAACCAGTAATATAAAAAATGAATGGAAGATAAAAGCAGTGATATTACGCCACAGATGGACAGTTGGATGTAGACAGGGGCCGAGTGGGATGTATAGTCCCCAGGGTAAGTGCACTTTACCGGTTTGGATGTAATGGAAGAGGCTCTTTTGTATGATCCTGGAAATGTCCTCACTGGTGACGCGGAGCAGAAGCTGCCGCTGGAGGTGGTTCTTTTATAGGCTTCCGCTTGTTTAGGACCAAAGGATTTCTCACATGAGGGCTTAATTGATGTTGTGATACCACTGGAGGGGTCCAAGATGCGGTGTCTGCCGGAACCAAACACAGGAGAGTTGAAGCCGTATGTTGCTGGAGCCGAATATTATCCACAATAGGCCGAATATCCACAGATTGAAGGTCCAAGGCGTATGGGGGCACCTAACACGTTTCACTGCGTCCTGCATCTGATCTGGGTATACAGTATATACCCTTTGTGATTATCAAATCATTAACATGTGTGTAGCCCAAACATTTGTGTAATTAGCCACAATATATAAAAAAACGAAATGGATATGGAGACAGACGTACATTATAGTAAATGGCATTCAAATATAACCAAAACATTATATAATTATATAGAAATAAAGTATAATAATATATAATAAAACCCGGAAGTATAGTAGTCTAAATGCTCAGGTCACGAGATCGGCCATAATCTAATACGTAAAATGGATTGATGGAATGATTTTCAAAGGTGAATCTCATAGTCGCAGCAGGCCTGTGGTACACAGGAATACTCTGTACAATTCCTCCAGCAAATCTGTGCTTCCACAGCCGGGGAGGGGCACAGGAAGTGCGTGGGTGGGGTTTGGGTGGCCGTGGATGGTCACGTCACTGCTCAGGCCAGGACTTGGGACTCAGCACCAGGGAACCCTTGTCTGCCTGGGCCCGGGATCCGGTCCCCACAATCCCCCCTTGTCGTCGTCCATGCAGCTGGGCACCATTAGGGTTATTACACCGCTTGGCACCATTAGGGTTATTACACCACTGGGCACCATTAGGGTTATTACACCACTGGGCACCATTAGGGTTATTACACCGCTTGGCACCATTAGGGTTATTACACCACTGGGCACCATTAGGGTTATTACACCACTGGGCACCATTAGGGTTATTACACCACTGGGCACCATTAGGGTTATTACACCGCTTGGCACCATTAGGGTTATTACACCACTGGGCACCATTAGGGTTATTACACCCCTGGGCACCATTAGGGTTATTACACCGCTGGGCACCATTAGGGTTATTACACTGCTTGGCACCATTAGGGTTATTACACTGCTGGGCACCATTAGGGTTATTACACCCCTGGGCACCATTAGGGTTATTACACCGCTGGGCACCATTAGGGTTATTACACCGCTGGGCACCATTAGGGTTATTACTCCGCTGGGCACCATTAGGGTTATTACTCCGCTGGGCACCATTAGGGTTATTACACCGCTTAGCACCATTAGGGTTATTACTAAAGCTGTGAATGAAGTTTTGCATATGATGCACATCCTCTGCAACCATCCTGAAGAAGCCATTCATTTGGTGAAACTAGTTGATGCGGGTACACTGGACCCTTGGAATGCACAAAGACAGTGCCAAAGGGAGTCTGCCGGTAACCATTCCACCTCCAAGCCAGGAGCAAGGTACCTTGCCCATTCAGATAATAAAGACCACAATATCAGTTACCCGAAGACTTGTCCATTTGAGACCCACTGATCCACACACCCACACTGTCTGTCTTTTGTCTGTTTCCCCACCCACCCATCCCTCTGTGTGTGTATACAGGTATTAGCAGGTCACATCTAAATTCTGGAACTTATTTGTGCAGAAATTTATCCCATATTGGTTATTTTAATATTTTTATCCATTACCATTTTGCTTAGATTTATGCTGTCTTTTAGTATATGAATTGTCATTTGTTGATACTTTATATGTAAATTTTAATAGATCAATAAAAGATCATCTTTTTTATAACCATGGCATGGTAATCATTTGAACCTAACCTTAATTATCCCACTAGCGATTGAGAGCGCAGAGTGACACCGTAAGGTCTACCTCAGCCCTTCCCTATATTCTGTAAGGTATCAGTAGCAGAGCCGGCCCTCGCCTAAATGACGCCCTAGGCAAGATTTTGGCTGGTGCCCCCTAGCACCGCCACTAGTTCCGCCTCTGACCCTGTTCTCCTTTCCCAGCACCATCAACCCTCATCATGGCAGTCATCAGTTTTGTGCTGCTACCCGCAATATTTTAAATAGAAAAAGTGCACACAATCAGTGGGCAGCCCAAACAGTGGTGTGTTCTTGCTGGGAAGGGGCATGGCCACACAATTTTACCCCCAGTTCAAATTATGCCACACAGTAGTGCAACTTTATTCACATTATATCATGCAATGGTGTCCCTTACTCACATTACATCACACAGTAGTACCACTTTACCTTATATACATTACTCCTCACATTATTTACATTATAATCTTAGAAAAAAATCCTGAGAACATGGCGTCCACACAAAGGCCCTCATTCTAGCGCATGTTTGCATGGGGGACCAATGTTTAAGCTCTGGGAACAGGGTGGCGACACTAGGACCCGGTGATAGCTGTACTGCACATACGCTGATCTCTGGGTACATATTGTCCACACTATGACCCGGTGATTGTCGTACTGCACATACGCTGATCTCTGGGTACAGAGCCGGCCCTAGCCTAAATGATGCCCTAGGCAAGATTTTGGCTGGTGCCCCCTAGCACCGCCACTAGTTCCGCCTCTGACCCTGCTCCCCTTTTTCAGCACCATCAACCCTCTTCGTAGCAGTCATCATTTTGGTGCTCCTACCCGCAATATTTTAAATAGAAACAGTGCACACATTCGGTTCGCAGCCCAAACAGGGGTGTGTTCTTGCTGGGAAGGGGCATGGCCACACAATGTTACCCCCAATTCAAATTATGCCACACAGTAGTGCAACTTTATTCACATTATATCATGCGATGGTGTCCCTTATTCATGTTTCATCACACAGTAGTACCACTTTACCTTATATACATTACTCCTCACATTATTTACATTATACCCTTAGAAAAAAAATCCTGAGCAAATATTGTATTTAAAGCACCTCCATGGCCACACTGCAACCCAGCACAAAGCATTGTGTGCTGGGCAGAGGAGAAGAGCTGCTGCTGTCACTTAAGGGGAGGGGGCCCTTCCATCAGACTTTGGCCTGGGTAATTTGTACCCCCTACCCCTTTCTCTCGTCACCCCTGATAATACCACACAGTAATGCCCTTACACAGAACACACATTATTAACCATAATATATTAATAATTAATAATAAATAATTAATCCTTATAACCATAATGCCCCTTAAACATTATGCCAACCTTTATTAATGCCCTTCATACACATAATGACACACATAATGCCCCTTATGCATATGTTGCACATTATTAATGCATTTATACATGACACACATAATGCCCCTTACACATATGTCGAACACTATTGCACAACCCACCCACCCGCAGACAGCACTCGCACAGCCGCTAACACTGTGACCTCTGCCTCGGCTTGGATACAGATGTTTCCTCATACATCTGGACTCAATAGGTCATGCAGCTCCTGGCCAGTTCTGCTAACGTTGGGTGCCTTTTTTGCTGAAAATTCGTCTTAATTGCATTGTTATGACCAGCACACATAAGGAGCGTCTGATGATTAAAATGATATGCGGCATGAATATATTCTGTGTGCGACTGTGGCTGTACCTGCATACGGAATGCTATGTTACAGTGATTTCCATGAATACACTATTTCATATGCAGATACAGCCTCACTCACACACAGAATAAAGGCATGCTGCATATCATTTTAATCAGCAGAAGCTGCTAGTGCCCCTAGACATTCCAAATGCCCTAGGCAATTGCCTAGTCTGCCTATGCCTAAGGCCGGCTCTGTCTGGGTACATATTGTCCACACTATGACCCGGTGATTGCCGTACTGCACATACGCTGATCTCTGGGTACATGGTGTCCACACTATGACCCGGTGATTGCCGTACTGCACATACGCTGATCTCTGGGTACATGGTGTCCACACTATGACCCGGTGATTGCCGTACTGCACATACGCTGATCTCTGGGTACATGGTGTCCACACTATGACCCGGTGATTGCCGTACTGCACATACGCTGATCTCTGGGTACATATCGTCCACACTATGACCCGGTGATTGTCGTACTGCACATACGCTGATCTCTGGGTACATATTGTCCACACTATGACCCGGTGATTGCTGTACTGCACATACGCTGATCTCTGGGTACATGGTGTCCACACTATGACCCGGTGATTGCCGTACTGCACATACGCTGATCTCTGGGTACATATCGTCCACACTATGACCCGGTGATTGCCGTACTGCACATACGCTGATCTCTGGGTACATATCGTCCACACTATGACCCGGTGATTGTCGTACTGCACATACGCTGATCTCTGGGTACATATTGTCCACACTATGACCCGGTGATTGCCGTACTGCACATACGCTGATCTCTGGGTACATGTCGTCCACACTATGACCCGGTGATTGCCGTACTGCACATACACTGATCTCTGGGTACATGGTGTCCACACTATGACCCGGTGATTGCCGTACTGCACATACACTGATCTCTGGGTACATGGTGTCCACACTATGACCCGGTGATTGCCGTACTGCACATACGCTGATCTCTGGGTACATATCGTCCACACTATGACCCGGTGATTGTCGTACTGCACATACGCTGATCTCTGGGTACATATTGTCCACACTATGACCCGGTGATTGCCGTACTGCACATACGCTGATCTCTGGGTACATGTCGTCCACACTATGACCCGGTGATTGCCGTACTGCACATACGCTGATCTCTGGGTACATGGTGTCCACACTATGACCCGGTGATTGCCGTACTGCACATACGCTGATCTCTGGGTACATATCGTCCACACTATGACCCGGTGATTGTCGTACTGCACATACGCTGATCTCTGGGTACATATTGTCCACACTATGACCCGGTGATTGCCGTACTGCACATACGCTGATCTCTGGGTACATGTCGTCCACACTATGACCCGGTGATTGTCGTACTGCACATACGCTGATCTCTGGGTACATGTCGTCCACACTATGACCCGGTGATTGCCGTACTGCACATAGGCTGATCTCTGGGTACATATTGTCCACACTATGACCCGGTGAGTGCTGTACTGCGCATAGGCTGATCTCTGGGTACTTATCGTCCACACTATGACCCGGTGAGTGCTGTACTGCGCATACGCTGATCTCTGGGTACATATCATCCACACTATGACCCGGTGATTGCCGTACTGCACATAGGCTGATCTCTGGGCACATATCATCCACACTATGACCCGGTGATTGTCGTACTGCACATACGCTGATCTCTGGGTACATGATGTCCACACTATGACCCGGTGATTGCCGTACTGCACATACACTGATCTCTGGGTACATATTGTCCACACTATGACCCGGTGATTGCCGTACTGCACATACGCTGATCTCTGGGTACATGTCGTCCACACTATGACCCGGTGATTGCCGTACTGCACATACGCTGATCTCTGGGTACATATCGTCCACACTATGACCCGGTGATTGCTGTACTGCACATAGGCTGATCTCTGGGTACATATTGTCCACACTATGACCCGGTGAGTGCTGTACTGCGCATAGGCTGATCTCTGGGTACTTATCGTCCACACTATGACCCGGTGAGTGCTGTACTGCACATACGCTGATCTCTGGGTACATATTGTCCACACTATGACCCGGTGATTGCCGTACTGCACATACGCTGATCTCTGGGTACATGTCGTCCACACTATGACCCGGTGAGTGCTGTACTGCGCGTACACTGATCTCTGGGTACATATCATCCACACTATGACCCAGTGATTGCCGTACTGCACATACACTGATCTCTGGGTACATATCGTCCACACTATGACCGGTGATTGCCGTACTGCACATACGCTGATCTCTGGGTACATATCGTCCACACTATGACCCGGGGAGTGCTGTACTGCACATACGCTGATCTCTGGGTACATATTGTCCAACTATGACCCGGTGATTGCCGTACTGCGCATACGCTGATCTCTGGGTACATATTGTCCAACTATGACCCGGTGATTGCCGTACTGCGCATACGCTGATCTCTGGGTACATATCGTCCACACTATGATCCGGTAATTGCCGTACTGTACATACGCTGATCTCTGGGTACATATCGTCCACACTATGACCCGGTAATTGCCGTACTGTACATACGCTGATCTCTGGGTACATATTGTCCACACTATGACCCGGTGATTGCCGTACTGCACATAGGCTGATCTCTGGGTACATATCGTCCACACTATGACCCGGTGATTGCCGTACTGCACATACGCTGATCTCTGGGTACATATCGTCCACACTATGACCCGGTGATTGCCGTACTGCACATACGCTGATCTCTGGGTACATATCGTCCACACTATGACCCGGTGATTGCCGTACTGCACATACGCTGATCTCTGGGTACATGTCATCCACACTATGACCCGGTGATTGCTGTACTGCACATACGCTGATCTCTGGGTACATATTGTCCACACTATGACCCGGTGATTGCTGTACTGCGCATACGCTGATCTCTGGGTACATGGTGTCCACACTATGACCCGGTGATTGCCGTACTGCACATACGCTGATCTCTGGGTACATATCGTCCACACTATGACCCAGTGATTGCTGTACTGCACATACGCTGATCTCTGGGTACATGTCGTCCACACTATGACCCGGTGAGTGCTGTACTGCGCGTACACTGTTCTCTGGGTACATATCATCCACACTGTGACCCGGTGATTGCTGTACTGCACATACGCTGATCTCTGGGTACATATTGTCCACACTATGACCCGTTGATTGTCGTACTGCACATACGCTGATCTCTGGGTACATATCGTCCACACTATGACCCGGTGATTGCCGTACTGCACATACGCTGATCTCTGGGTACTTATCGCCCACACTATGACCCAGTGATTGCCGTACTGCACATACGCTGATCTCTGGGTACATATCGTCCACACTATGACCCGGTGATTGCTGTACTGCACATACGCTGATCTCTGGGTACATGTCGTCCACACTATGACCCGGTGATTGCTGTACTGCACATACGCTGATCTCTGGGTACATGTCGTCCACACTATGACCCGGTGATTGCTGTACTGCACATACGCTGATCTCTGGGTACATATCGTCCACACTATGACCCGGTGATTGCTGTACTGCACATACACTGATCTCTGGGTACATATCGTCCACACTATGACCCGGTGATTGCCGTACTGCACATACGCTGATCTCTGGGTACATGTCGTCCACACTATGACCGGGTGAGTGCTGTACTGCACATACGCTGATCTCTGGGTACATATCATCCACACTATGACCCAGTGATTGCTGTACTGCACATACGCTGATCTCTGGGTACATATTGTCCACACTATGACCCGGTGATTGCTGTACTGCACATACGCTGATCTCTGGGTACATGTCGTCCACACTATGACCCGGTGATTGCCGTACTGCACATACGCTGATCTCTGGGTACATGTCGTCCACACTATGACCCGGTGATTGCCGTACTGCACATACGCTGATCTCTGGGTACATGTCGTCCACACTATGACCCGGTGATTGCCGTACTGCACATACGCTGATCTCTGGGTACATAACGTCCACACTATGACCCGGTGATTGCCGTACTGCACATACGCTGATCTCTGGGTACATATTGTCCACACTATGACCCGGTGATTGCTGTACTGCACATACGCTGATCTCTGGGTACATATCGCCCACACTATGACCCAGTGATTGCTGTACTGCACATACGCTGATCTCTGGGTACATGTCGTCCACACTATGACCCGGTGATTGCTGTACTGCACATACGCTGATCTCTGGGTACATATTGTCCACACTATGACCCGGTGATTGCTGTACTGCACATACGCTGATCTCTGGGTACATGTCGTCCACACTATGACCCGGTGATTGCCGTACTGCACATACGCTGATCTCTGGGTACATGTCGTCCACACTATGACCCGGTGATTGCCGTACTGCACATACGCTGATCTCTGGGTACATATCGTCCACACTATGACCCGGTGATTGCCGTACTGCACATACGCTGATCTCTGGGTACATATTGTCCACACTATGACCCGGTGATTGCTGTACTGCACATACGCTGATCTCTGGGTACATATTGTCCACACTATGACCCGGTGATTGCCGTACTGCACATACGCTGATCTCTGGGTACATATCGTCCACACTATGACCCGGTGATTGCCGTACTGCACATACGCTGATCTCTGGGTACATATCGTCCACACTATGACCCGGTGTGTGCTGTACTGCACATACGCTGATCTCTGGGTACATATCGTCCACACTATGACCCGGTGATTGCCGTACTGCACATACGCTGATCTCTGGGTACATATTGTCCACACTATGACCCGGTGACTGCTGTACTGCACATACGCTGATCTCTGGGTACATATCGTCCACACTATGACCCGGTGATTGCCGTACTGCACATACGCTGATCTCTGGGTACATATCGTCCACACTATGACCCGGTGATTGCTGTACTGCACATACGCTGATCTCTGGGTACATATTGTCCACACTATGACCCGTTGATTGTCGTACTGTACATACGCTGATCTCCGGGTACATATCATCCACACTATGACCTGGTGATTGCTGTACTGCACATACGCTGATCTCTGGGTACATATCGTCCACACTATGACCCGGTGATTGCTGTACTGCACATACGCTGATCTCTGGGTACATATCGTCCACACTATGACCCGGTGATTGCCGTACTGCACATACGCTGATCTCTGGGTACATATCGTCCACACTATGACCCGGTGATTGCCGTACTGCACATACGCTGATCTCTGGGTACATGTCGTCCACACTATGACCCGGTGAGTGCTGTACTGCACATACGCTGATCTCTGGGTACATATCGTCCACACTATGACCCGGTGATTGCTGTACTGCACATACGCTGATCTCTGGGTACATATCGTCCACACTATGACCCGGTGATTGCCGTACTGCACATACGCTGATCTCTGGGTACATGTCGTCCACACTATGACCCGGTGAGTGCTGTACTGCACATACGCTGATCTCTGGGTACATATCGTCCACACTATGACCCGGTGATTGCTGTACTGCACATACGCTGATCTCTGGGTACATATCGTCCACACTATGACCCGGTGAGTGCTGTACTGTGCGTACGCTGATCTCTGGGTACATGTCGTCCACACTATGACCCGGTGAGTGCTGTACTGCACATACGCTGATCTCTGGGTACATGTCGTCCACACTATGACCCGGTGATTGCCGTACTGCACATACGCTGATCTCTGGGTACATGATGTCCACACTATGACCCGGTGAGTGCTGTACTGCACATACGCTGATCTCTGGGTACATATTGTCCACACTATGACCCGGTGATTGCCGTACTGCACATACGCTGATCTCTGGGTACATGTCGTCCACACTATGACCCGGTGATTGCTGTACTGCACATACGCTGATCTCTGGGTACATATCGTCCACACTATGACCCGGTGATTGCCGTACTGCACATACGCTGATCTCTGGGTACATATCGTCCACACTATGACCCGGTGATTGCCGTACTGCGCATACGCATATCTCTGGGTACATGTCGTCCACACTATGACCCGGTGATTGCCGTACTGCACATACGCTGATCTCTGGGTACATATCGTCCACACTATGACCCGGTGATTGCAGTACTGCACATATGCTGATCTCTGGGTACATATCGTCCACACTATGACCCGGTGATTGCCGTACTGCACATACGCTGATCTCTGGGTACATATCGTCTACACTATGACCCGGTGATTGCCGTACTGCACATACGCTGATCTCTGGGTACATGTCGTCCACACTATGACCCGGTGATTGCTGTACTGCACATACGCTGATCTCTGGGTACATATCGTCCACACTATGACCCGGTGATTGCTGTACTGCACATACGCTGATCTCTGGGTACATATCGTCCACACTATGACCCGGTGAGTGCTGTACTGCACATACGCTGATCTCTGGGTACATATCGTCCACACTATGACCCGGTGATTGCTGTACTGCACATACGCTGATCTCTGGGTACATAACGTCCACACTATGACCCGGTGAGTGCTGTACTGTGCGTACGCTGATCTCTGGGTACATGTCGTCCACACTATGACCCGGTGAGTGCTGTACTGCACATACGCTGATCTCTGGGTACATGTCGTCCACACTATGACCCGGTGATTGCCGTACTGCACATACGCTGATCTCTGGGTACATGATGTCCACACTATGACCCGGTGAGTGCTGTACTGCACATACGCTGATCTCTGGGTACATATTGTCCACACTATGACCCGGTGATTGCCGTACTGCACATACGCTGATCTCTGGGTACATGTCGTCCACACTATGACCCGGTGATTGCTGTACTGCACATACGCTGATCTCTGGGTACATATCGTCCACACTATGACCCGGTGATTGCCGTACTGCACATACGCTGATCTCTGGGTACATATCGTCCACACTATGACCCGGTGATTGCCGTACTGCGCATACGCATATCTCTGGGTACATGTCGTCCACACTATGACCCGGTGATTGCCGTACTGCACATACGCTGATCTCTGGGTACATATCGTCCACACTATGACCCGGTGAGTGCTGTACTGCACATACGCTGATCTCTGGGTACATATTGTCCACACTATGACCCGGTGATTGCCGTACTGCACATACGCTGATCTCTGGGTACATGTCGTCCACACTATGACCCGGTGATTGCTGTACTGCACATACGCTGATCTCTGGGTACATATCGTCCACACTATGACCCGGTGATTGCCGTACTGCACATACGCTGATCTCTGGGTACATATCGTCCACACTATGACCCGGTGATTGCCGTACTGCGCATACGCATATCTCTGGGTACATGTCGTCCACACTATGACCCGGTGATTGCCGTACTGCACATACGCTGATCTCTGGGTACATATCGTCCACACTATGACCCGGTGAGTGCTGTACTGCACATACGCTGATCTCTGGGTACATATCATCCACACTATAACCCGGTGATTGCAGTACTGCACATATGCTGATCTCTGGGTACATATCGTCCACACTATGACCCGGTGATTGCCGTACTGCACATACGCTGATCTCTGGGTACATATCGTCTACACTATGACCCGGTGATTGCCGTACTGCACATACGCTGATCTCTGGGTACATGTCGTCCACACTATGACCCGGTGATTGCTGTACTGCACATACGCTGATCTCTGGGTACATATCGTCCACACTATGACCCGGTGATTGCTCTATTTTTGGCTATGATTTCTGCGGCACCTAGTAATATGTACAGTACTGTCTCATCTGTGGGAGCAGGGTTGCGGTGTGGGCTGCGCACACTACATCCAATACTCCCATGGCCACTCACCAGCATCGATACATAGTATTACACCCTTCTTCCGACCACCCACAGGATCTGGGAAATGAAACTCCTGAATCAGGGTGTGTTTCTGGCTGAGACCTGGGTCACTCACCTGCAGGGCCCCCCATCCTGCTATTCCATAACGGGGCGGCATAAACAGCTCACTGACCTCCTCTTGTGAGTCATGTTCCCTGATGGATGTGGCGTACTGATGGCTGGCTGTCAGCGCTTTCACTTTCCAGGGTTATGGAGGGAACTTATACAGTATTTGTTTGTTCAATAAAACTGTTCACATCCCAGAATACCTGGCAGCAGATCAGCCATCTGTAGCGGGTCACCGAGAGCAGCCTCCCCGTATAATACACTGCAAACCAAACGCTGCATGAGAGAGTGCAAAAGTTCACAGATCTCATCGTCACATATTCAGCATTTACTGAAGAGAATCCCCCAAATATATCAACTGTACAAACTAGGTGTTTATATATACTCTGTGCTGCTGGGGACCCTGCTCCTCCCACTATATAACTCTCAGTCTGTGGCTTCCTGCTGCCCCCATTCCCCTCCTCACATCATGTCACTGCCCCTGTCACATGCAGTCCTGTCCTCACTGACACATCACTCATCTCCTGATATACTCTGTGCTGCTGGAGACCCTGCTCCTACCACTATATAACTACCAGTCTGTGGCTTCCTGCTGCCCCCATTCCCCTCCTCACATCATGTCACTGCCCCTGTCACATGCAGCACTGTCCTCACTGACACATCACTCATCTCCTGATATACTCTGTGCTGCTGGGGACCCTGCTCCTCCCACTATATAACTCTCAGTCTGTGGCTTCCTGCTGCCCCCATTCCCCTCCTCACATCATGTCACTGCCCCTGTCACATGCAGTCCTGTCCTCACTGACACATCACTCATCTCCTGATATACTCTGTGCTGCTGGAGACCCTGCTCCTACCACTATATAACTACCAGTCTGTGGCTTCCTGCTGCCCCCATTCCCCTCCTCACATCATGTCACTGCCCCTGTCACATGCAGCCCTGTCCTCACTGACACATCACTCATCTCCTGATATACTCTGTGCTGCTGATGACACTGCTCCTCCCACTATATAACTCTCAGTCTGTGGCTTCCTGCTGCCTCCATTCCCCTCCTCACATCATATCACTGCCCCTGTCACATGCAGCCCTGTCCTCACTGACACATCCCTCATCTCCTGATACACTCTGTTCTGCTGGGGGACCCTGCTCCTCACACTATATAACTCTCAGTCTGTGGCTTCCTGCTGCCCCCATTCCCCTCCTCACATCATGTCACTGCCCCTGTCACATGCAGCCTTGTCCTCACTGACACATCACTCATCTACTGATACACTCTGTGCTGCTGGGGACCCTGCTCCTCCCACTATATAACTCTCAGTCTGTGGCTACCTGCTGCCTCCATTCCCCTCCTCACATCATGTCACTGTTCCTGTCACATGCAGCCCTGTCCTCACTGACACATCACTCATCTCCAGATATACTCTGTGCTGCTGGGGACCCTGCTCCTCCCACTATATAACTCTCAATCTGTGACTTCCTGCTGCCTCCATTCCCCTCCTCACATCATGTCACTGCTCCTGTCACATGCAGCCCTGTCCTCACGGACACATCCCTCATCTCCTGATATACTCTGTGCTGCTGGAGACCCTGCTCCTCCCACTATATAACTCTCAGTCTGTGGCTTCCTGCTGCCCCCATTCCCCTCCTCACATCATGTCACTGCCCCTGTCACATGCAGCCCGGTCCTCACTGACACATCACTCATCTCCTGATATACTCTGTGCTGCTGGGGACCCTACTCCTCCCACTATATAACTCTCATTCTGTGGCTTCCTGCTGCCCCCATTCCCCTCCTCACATCATGTCACTGCCCCTGTCACATGCAGCCCTGTCCTCACTGACACATCACTTATCTCCTGATATACTCTGTGCTGCTGGGGACCCTGCACCTCCCACTATATAACGCTCAGTCTGTGGCTTCCTGCTGCCCCCATTCCCCTCCTCACATCATGTCACTGCTCCTGTCACATGCAGCCCTGTCCTCACGGACACATCCCTCATCTTCTGATATACTCTGTGCTGCTGGAGACCCTGCTCCTCCCACTATATAACTCTCAGTCTGTGGCTTCCTGCTGCCCCCATTCCCCTCCTCACATCATGTCACTGCCCCTGTCACATGCAGCCCGGTCCTCACTGACACATCACTCATCTCCTGATATACTCTGTGCTGCTGGGGACCCTGCTCCTCCCACTATATAACTCTCATTCTGTGGCTTCCTGCTGCCCCCATTCCCCTCCTCACATCATGTCACTGCCCCTGTCACATGCAGCCCTGTCCTCACTGACACATCACTCATCTCCTGATATACTCTGTGCTGCTGGGAACCCTGCTCCTCCCACTATATAATTCTCAGTCTGTGGCTTCCTGCTGCCCCCATTCCCCTCCTCACATCATGTCACTGCCCCTGTCACATGCAGCCCGGTCCTCACTGACACATCACTCATCTCCTGATATACTCTGTGCTGCTGGGGACCCTGCTCCTCCCACTATATAACTCTCATTCTGTGGCTTCCTGCTGCCCCCATTCCCCTCCTCACATCATGTCACTGCCCCTGTCACATGCAGCCCTGTCCTCACTGACACATCACTCATCTCCTGATATACTCTGTGCTGCTGGGAACCCTGCTCCTCCCACTATATAATTCTCAGTCTGTGGCTTCCTGCTGCCTCCATTCCCCTCCTCACATCATGTCACTGCCCCTGTCACATGCAGCCCTGTCCTCACTGACACATCACTCATCTCCTGATATACTCTGTGCTGCTGGGGACCCTGCTCCTCCCACTATATAACTCTCAGTCTGTGGCTTCCTGCTGCCTCCATTCCCCTCCTCACATCATGTCACTGCCCCTGTCACATGCAGCCCGGTCCTCACTGACACATCACTCATCTCCTGTTATACTCTGTGCTGCTGGGGGCCCTGCTCCTCCCACTATATAACTCTCAGTCTGTGGCTTCCTGCTGCCCCCATTCCCCTCTTCACATCATGTCACTGTCCCTGTCACATGCAGCTCTGTCCTCACTGACACATCATCCACCTCCTGATATACTCTGTGCTGCTGGGGATCCTGCTCCTCCCACTATATAACTCTCAGTCTGTGGCTTCCTGCTGCCCCCATTCCCCTCCTCACATCATGTCACTGCTCCTGTCTAATGGGCTCTCCCTGGCACAAATTGTCTCTCACTGGTGCAGTGTGTATAAGCAATTTACTTGGCGCAATGTGTACAAGTGGCACTGTGCGGTATAATGTATATAAAGCACACTACTGTGTGAATGTTACTACATGTTTATTGCATGCAGCTGGTGCACAATGCCCCTATTTTGAGTATGGTGTGTGTGTGGGGGGGGGGGGACGCGGGAGAATATGTTCATAAAGAACAGATGGGAGGGGGAGGTTCCCGCGCTGTGTTCTTAGAGGATACATTTGGGCCGCGGACGATCTCAGGAAGAAAATAGAAAACAAAGAAAATCTTTCAAGTGATTCCACAAATTGTAGTTTTCCATGTTCAAAGCAGAAATGATTTATTGATGTGAATTCCGAGGTATTAGCAGATAGGGGCAGAGAAGCCGGCGCACTTATTCCGCCAGATATATTCCCAGCTGAGGACTCTCCTCTGGCACCGCGCAGCCTTTCCTGGCTCTTTCCAGCCCAATTACAGCTTTGATACAACAAGAACGCATGAAATAAGGAGGAGAACGCTGCAACTCGCTGTTTATTAAAAGCATAAAAAAAAAGATTTAACTGGAGACAGCGTCTTTGTGCAACGTGAAAGCAGCGAGCGAGGACAGCGGCATTCTGCGCTCGGTGGAAGGCGTTGTTATTCACTGTAAAAACAAGCAGCCCCAGATTAAGTGTGGGGCACTCACATTACACATGATACGTATTCTGGGTTTCTCGTCAGGGATTCTGCCAAATAGCATTTAACTATTTGCAGTGTCAGGCTGACCCCAGCCAGGCTCTTACACGGCTTCTCCTGCACACAAACCCAGCATAGGACAAGAATCGTATAATAATCATAATAATTATAATAATGTGTAATACAAAAACTCCCCAAAAAAGCTTTCTAGTATACAATCTAATCTTAGTAACTAGTAATGTATACATTGCAGGTATATGGTAAGGAGGGAGCGAGAGGTGCCGGGGTGACAAGGGGATGGGGTGCTGTTACTAGTGTACAGTACTGACCCGCGTCCTTGTTACTAGTGTACAGTACTGACCCGCGTCCTTGTTACTAGTGTACAGTACTGACCCGCGTCCTTGCTACTAGTGTACAGTACTGACCCGCGTCCTTGTTACTAGTGTACAGTACTGACCTGCGTCCTTGTTACTAGTGTACAGTACTGACCCGCGTCCTTGCTACTAGTGTACAGTACTGACCCGCGTTCTTGTTACTAGTGTACAGTACTGACCCGCGTCCTTGTTACTAGTGTACAGTACTGACCCGCGTCCTTGTTACTAGTGTACAGTACTGACCTGCGTCCTTGTTACTAGTGTACAGTACTGACCCGCGTCCTTGTTACTAGTGTACAGTACTGACCCGCGTCCTTGTTACTAATGTACAGTACTGAGCCGCGTCCTTGTTACTAGTGTACAGTACTGACCCACGTCCTTGTTATTAATGTACAGTACTGACCACCGTCCTTGTTACTAGTGCACACTACTGACCCCCGTCCTTGTTAATAGTGTACAGTACTGACCCCCGTCCTTGTTACTAGTGTACAGTACTGACC
Source organism: Crinia signifera (assembly GCF_055691185.1). NCBI lineage: Eukaryota > Metazoa > Chordata > Amphibia > Anura > Myobatrachidae > Crinia > Crinia signifera. The sequence continues at coordinate 3,059,462 of NC_139219.1, forward strand.
TCCATCCTTGTTATTAGTGCACACTACTGACCCCCGTCCCTGTTACTAGTGTACAGAACTGACCCCCGTCCTTGTTATTAGTGCACAATATTGCCCCCCGTCCTTTTTACTAGTGTACAGTACTGACCTCCATCCTTATTACTAGTGTACAGTACTGACCTCCATCCTTTCTACTAGTGTACAGTACTGACCTCCATCCTTGTTACTAGTGTATAGTACTGACCTCAATCCTTGTTACTAATGCACACTACTGACCCCCGTCCTTGTTACTAGTGTACAGTACTGACCCCATCCTTGTTACTAGTGTACAGAACTGACCTCCATCCTTGTTACTAGTGTACAGTACTCACCCCCGTCACTGTTACTAGTGTACAGTACTAATTTCTGTCCTGGTGCTAAGTACTGACCCCTTTCCTTGTTACTAGTGTACAGTACTGACCTCTATCCTTGTTACTAGTCTACAATACTGACTCCGTCATTGTTACGAGTGTACAGTACTGACCTCCATCCTTGATACTAGTGTACAGTACTGACCTCCATCCTTGTTACTAGTGTACAATATTGCCCCCCGTCCTTTTTACTAGTGTACAGTACTGACCTCCATCCTTATTACTAGTGTACAGTACTGACCTCCATCCTTTCTACTAGTGTACAGTACTGACCTCCATCCTTGTTACTAGTGTATAGTACTGACCTCAATCCTTGTTACTAATGCACACTACTGACCCCCGTCCTTGTTACTAGTGTACAGTACTGACCCCATCCTTGTTACTAGTGTACAGAACTGACCTCCATCCTTGTTACTAGTGTACAGTACTCACCCCCGTCACTGTTACTAGTGTACAGTACTAATTTCTGTCCTGGTGCTAAGTACTGACCCCTTTCCTTGTTACTAGTGTACAGTACTGACCTCTATCCTTGTTACTAGTCTACAATACTGACTCCGTCATTGTTACGAGTGTACAGTACTGACCTCCATCCTTGTTACTAGTGTACAGTACTGACCTCCATCCTTGTTACTAGTGTACAGTACTGACCTTCCTCCTTGTTACTAGTGTACAGTACTGACCTCCGTCTCTGTTACTAGTGTACAAAACTGACCCCTGTCCTTGATACTAGTGTACAAAACTGACCCCTGTCCTTGTTACTAGTGTACAATACTGACCCACGTCCTTGTTACTAGTGTACAGTACTGACCCGCGTCCTTGTTACTAGTGCACACTACTGACCTACATCCTTGTTATTAGTGTACAGTTCTGACCCCTGTCCCTGTTACCAGTGTACAGTAGTGACAACTGTCCTTGTTATTAGTGTACACTACTGACCTCGGTCCTTGTTACTATTAGTGTACAGAACTACCCACTTTCCTTGTTACTAGTGTACAGTACTGACCCCCATACTTGTTACTAGTGTACACTACTGACCACTGTCCTTGTTAATAGTGTACACTACTGACCCCCATCCTTGTTACTAGTGTATAGTACTGACCTCCATCCTTGTTACTAGTGTACACTTCTCACCTCCGTCCCTGTTACTAGTGTACAGAACTGACCCCTGTCCTTGTTATTAGTGTACAGAACTGACCCCTGTCCTTGTTATTAGTGTACAGAACTGACCCCTGTCCTTGTTAGTAGTGCTCAGTACTGGGCCCTGTTCTTGTTACTAGTGTACAGTACTGACCCCTGTCCTTGTTACTAGTGTACAGTACTGACCTCCATCCTTGTTACTAGTGAACAGTACTGACCCCCGTGCCTGTTACTAGTGTACAGTAATGACCTCTGTCCTTGTTACTGGTGTAAAGTACTGTCCTCCGTCCTTGGTATTAGTGTACAGTACTGACCTCCATGCATGTTACTAGTGTACAGTACTGACCTCGTCCTTGTTACTACTAGTGCACAGAACTGACCCCTGTCCATGTTACTAGTGTACTGTACTGACCTCTGTCCTTGTTACTAGTGAACAGTACGGACCCCCGCCCTTGTTATTAGTGTACAGTACTGTCTTCCGTCCTTGTTACTAGTGTACAGTACTGACCCGCGTCCTTGTTATTAGTGTACAAAATTGACCCCTATCCTTGTTACTAGTGTACAGTACTAACCCCCATCCTTGTTAATAGTGTACAGTACTGACCCCTGTCCTTGTTACTAGTGTACACTACTGACCCCCGTCCTTCTTACTAGTGTACACTACTGACCTCCGTCCTTGTTACTAGTGTATACCATTGACCCATCCTCCTTACTAGTGTACACTACTGACCTCCGTCCTTGTTACTAGTGTACAGTACTGACTCCCGTCCTTGTTACTAGTGTATACCATTGACCCATCCTCCTTACTAGTGTACACTACTGACCTCCGTCCTTGTTACTAGTGTACAGTACTGACTCCCGTCCTTGTTACTAGTGTATACCATTGACCCATCCTCCTTACTAGTGTACACTACTGACCTCCGTCCTTGTTACTAGTGTACAGTACTGACCCCCGTCCTTGTTACTAGTGTACAGTACTGACCCGCGACCGTGTTATTAGTTCACAGTACTGCCCCCTGTCCTTGTTCTAATGTACAATACTGACCCCTGTCCTTGTTAATAGTGTACAGTACTGACCCGCGTCCTTGTTACTAGTGTACAATATTGACCCCAATCCTTGTTACTAGTGTACAGTACTTACCCACGTCCTTGTTTTTGATGCACAGTACTTACCTCCATCCTTGTCACTAGTTCAGTACTGACCCCTATCCTTGTTACTAGTGTACACTACTGACCCTCGTCCTTGTTACTAGTGTACAATATTGACCCCAATCCTTGTTACTAGTGTACAGTACTTACCCCCGTCCTTGTTTTTGATGCACAGTACTTACCTCCATCCTTGTCACTAGTTCAGTACTGACCCCTGTCCTTGTTACTAATGTACAATACTGACCCCTGTCCTTGTTAATAGTGTACAGTACTGACCCGCGTCCTTGTTACTAGTGTACAATATTGACCCCAATCCTTGTTACTAGTGTACAGTACTTACCCACGTCCTTGTTTTTGATGCACAGTACTTACCTCCATCCTTGTCACTAGTTCAGTACTGACCCCTATCCTTGTTACTAGTGTACACTACTGACCCTCGTCCTTGTTGCTAGTGTACAGTACTGACCTCCATCCTTGTTACTAGAGGACAGTACTGACCTCCGTCCTTGTTACTAGTGTACACTACTGACCTCTGTTCGTGTTACTAGTGTACACTACTGACCCCCATCCTTGTTACTAGTGTACAGTACTGACCTCCATCCTTGTTACTAGAGGACAGTACTGACCTCCGTCCTTGTTACTAGTGTACACTACTGACCTCTGTTCGTGTTACTAGTGTACACTACTGACCCCCATCCTTGTTACTAGTGTACACTACTGACTCCCATCCTTGTTACTACTGTATAATACTATAAGGATGGAGAGCTGCAGGGAAGGAGGGAGTGAGAGATGTGGGGGTTATAGGGATGGAGAGTGGCAGCATACCTCCCAACAGTCCCGATTTTATCGGGACAGTCCCGATTGTCAGGGCCTGTCCCGATGTCCCACCCGCGGGCGGCAGTGTCCCGAGGTGTGGGGGGGCTGTTGGGAGTCCCCCCTGTCAGCTGCTAAGCAGCGGGGAATAATGTGCACAGCGTCTATTCCCGCAGCCAGGGGGCTGGGGGCATGGCTAGAGGCTCACAGAGCCTCTGGGTCATGCCCCCATAGCGGCAAAATAGGGGCGTGGCCTCGCGGAAGAGCCACGAGTATAGGCCACGCCCCCAAATTAGTACACGCCCCCGAAAATTTCGGCGCGCATCAGCAGCGTCCCGCCTGCTGATGTTCCGAAGTTGGCAGGTATGTGGCAGGGAAGGAGGGAGTGAGGGGTACAGAGGTGACAGGGAGCTGTGGGGGTGATGGTGACAGGGAGCTGCAGGGAAGGAGGGAGTGAGGAGTACAGGGGTGACATGGAACTGCGGGGTGATGGGGTAACAGGAAAGTAGGGAATATTACTTTGTGACATCGTTACCATGTGATTGAATGTATAATATATATTTATTTGTATATTTATTTGTAATATGATATGAATTTTAGACCTTCCCCCTTGTCTGAAGTAACCTGGGCCTTCCAGCACCTTAATCCTGCTCTGCTATAGAATGTGAGCCTGCAAGCAGGGCCCTCCTTCCTATGTCTGTCTGGTATTATACAGTTTGTTGCATCACTGCTTCCAATTGTACAGCACAAATCCTGCCCCATGCATGCCGCTCACACCCCCCCGCGACCCCCCCCTTCGCGATTCGTGGGACCCCCGCGACCCCCACTCCCGCGATTTGCGGGCCCCCCGCGACCCCTCACGCGATTCGCGTGCCCCCCCCGCGACCCCCCCCCACGATTCACGGACCTCCACGGCACCTCCCGCACCCCCCTCCTGCGATTCGCGACCCCCCCGTGATTCACACCCCCCTCCCGCGCACCCTCACACGATTTGCAGACCCACCCCCGCAATTCGCCCCCTCCCCCAGATTCAGGCCTTCCCCCTCCCGCGATTAAGGACACCCCCCCTCCTGCACTTTGCGGCCCCCAATGACCCCCCCTCCCGCGATTCATGACCCCTCGCACCACCCTCCCACAATTCTCGAACCCCCACACCCACCCCCCTGCACCCCCTCCCTTGATTCACGGCACCCCCCCGCCCCTCCTGCGATTCACCCCCCCCCACAAACCCCCCCACCCAGAATTCACTGACCCCCACAACCCCCCTCCCGCAATTTGCGGACCCCCCCTTCCCGCGATTCAAGCCCCCCCCCGTTCCCCCTCCCGCCATTTGCGGACCCCCCGTCACCTCCCACTTATCGCAGATCCCCGCAAACCCCCCCCCCGCAATTTGCAGACCCCCCTCCAGCAATTCCCCCCCCCTCAGCGGACCCCCGCGACCCCACTCCCGCATTTCACATACCACCGTGAGAATGGGGGATCCTGTACCTCCACAAGCAGGTGCCGCCCCTAGGTGGGAAATCCGGCCCTAGCTGCCGCGCTGCAGGTTCCCCCACAGCCAGAAGTGTCCCCACAGTCCTCTGCACCAGCGCCACAACTTTTATCAATGTCTAGCCCACATACCACTATTATACAGCCTCCTGCTCTCATACACCCCCTTACTCCCTCCCAGTGGGAGGAGACGCTCACACACTGCCGGGAGCTGCATACTGTCCCCCACCCTCTTCCAATTCTAGGGATGCCCATCGACCATCAATGATTTGAAATCATCAATGTTTTATGGCCGATGTTGAATACTTTTGCCATCGATGTGGGAGGACCAGATGGTTTCCCTACATCAATGGCAAAGGAGAACCGATCAAGTTTCAAATTTTTTTAAGGTGTCGGGACAAGGAGCATAGCTCCGCCCCCCTACATCCGGAAGTCCCGCCACCGAGTTCTGATTGACCCACGGCCTATTCAGTCAGATATAATGGATAACCATCGATAGCTACAACAATCGATGGGTATCCAAGTAATATGTTACTACTATCGATGGCATGGTGCAAAATCGCCATCAATGCCAACTATCGATGGTGTCTGCACCAATGCACATCCCTACTCTGCAACAGCCAAAAACCTTTACAACCCCTCATGCCCACACACCTCTATCACTGCCCTGCCTCCTGTTCTCCTGCCCCGTAACTTCTGCCAGTGGGGACCCGCTCACCCTGTGTTGCCCACATTCCCCTATCATGCTTTACCACCCAGCCTCCTGCTCTCATGCACCCGAACTCCCACCCAGTAGGAAGAGACACTGACTCAGGGCCACCGTCCTGTACTCCTGTGCTGCCACGCTGGAACCTCACCCACTGGCAGAAGCTGCATAGTGTCCCCCACCCTCCTCTTTAGTCCCCCGTATCCCCACACAACCCTATCACTACCCAGCCTCCTGCTCTCCTGAACCATAACTTTCACCACTGGGGAGTCACTGACGCTGTGTTGCCCACATACCCCTATCATGCCTCATAGCCCAGCCTACTGCTCTCATGCACCCTAACTCCCACCCAGTAGGAGGAGACACTGACTGTGCTGCCACGCTGGACCCTCACCCACTGGCAGAAGCTGCACAGTGTCCCCCACCCTCCTCTTTAGTCCCCTTATGCCCACACACCCCTATCACTACCCAGCCTCCTGTTTTCCTGTGTTGTGACCTCCACCGCTGACCCAAAAACACCCTACTATACTATTGCACACACACACACACCTAAACAACCGCTTTTTAATTAAACAAAACAATACACCCCCCTTCTAAATCATATGCTCTCTATTTAACACATTTCACCTATAACTCAAGTTGCAATACAGGGCATCTTTCATACAATTCTAACCATCTTTCTCACACTACAAACATTCACAAATTAAGGGGTCGCAGCCCCTTACGACGGTGTGAAGAGCGCCCGTAGGGTGCGATGAATCACCTAGTCCCTAATAAATGTCTCAGAATTAGCAGAGCATGAAGACTCGTGGTGATTGCTGGGTCATCCCAGAGGAAAATCGGCCTGCACATACGACACACTCAGTAACGCTTAGCAGAACATTGTGGGTCTGTGTTATTGTGTGAGATGTTTATGAAACAATTAATTCATTCTGGAAGTAAAACATGTCAGATAACACACTGTACAGAAGATGAAAGGCTCGGGGAATCCTCGGCCAGCTGCCGTTTAATGATTTCTCCTTTCATTAGATCAGAAAATCCTCTCTGAATACACCCCAGCGTGTTTTATAGACAAGATGGCACCGCCGCGCCCGGCTCCCAGCCAACGCATCTCTCCCACAATAATCAGCCTGAAATCGGTTACATCTTCACTATAGCTCACAGGGAACAGACACAGACAAATGTTTCCAATTTAATGTTGATGGGTGGTTTGGGTGATAGAATTATATCTCGCGTCAGGAGATCTGAGCCTTCTACATATTGGATTAATAAAACTACTTCAGATTTGGATGTGTTTGAAACATCGCTTTTATCACTGTAGCGTTGTGTAATGTGTTTGTGATGAGATCGCTGGGCGCAGAGACTGGCCTGGACCTCCATTCCCGGAGAAGCGGCACGCCCGGTGTCCTGGATTATAGGGGGGGGGGGGTGGGGTATATACAGTACACTACATTGCTTCTTTAGGACCACCATAGAATAAAACTCTGAATGTGTTGGGGAGACTTCCCTTCCTGGGAGAATGAATCATCAGTACAGGGTGCACTGTGTGTGAAGAGAATGTGCCCGGTTGTATTTAGAATGTGCCCGGGGTGTCTTAGAATGTACCCAATGTGCCCTAAGGATTTGCCTACTGTGTCCTTAGGATGTGCCCGGTGTGTCCTTAGGATGTGCCCGGTGTGTGTCCTTAGGATGTGGCCGGTGTGTGTCCTTAGGATGTGGCCGGTGTGTCCTTAGGATGTGGCCCGCGATGTGTCCTTAGGATGTGCCCGGTGTGTGTCCTTAGGATGTGCCCGGTGTGTGTCCTTAGGATGTGCCGGGATGTGTCCTTAGGATGTGGCCGGGATGTGTCCTTAGGATGTGCCCGGTGTGTGTCCTTAGGATGTGCCCGGTGTGTGTCCTTAGGATGTGCCGGGATGTGTCCTTAGGATGTGCCGGTGTGTGTCCTTAGGATGTGGCCGGTGTGTGTCCGTAGGATGTGGCCGGTGTGTGCCCTTAGGATGTGGCCGGTGTGTGTCCTTAGGATGTGGCCGGGATGTGTCCTTAGGATGTGCCCGGTGTGTGTCCTTAGGATGTGGCCGGTGTGTGTCCTTAGGATGTGCCCGGTGTGTGTCCTTAGGATGTGGCCGGTGTGTGTCCTTAGGATGTGGCCGGTGTGTGTCCTTAGGATGTGGCCGGGATGTGTCCTTAGGATGTGGCCGGTGTGTGTCCTTAGGATGTGGCCGGGATGTGTCCTGAGGATGTGGCCGGGATGTGTCCTTAGGATGTGGCCGGTGTGTGTCCTTAGGATGTGGCCGGGATGTGTCCTTAGGATGTGGCCGGTGTGTGTCCTGAGGATGTGCCCGGTGTGTGTCCTTAGGATGTGGCCGGTGTGTGTCCTGAGGATGTGCAGGTGTGTGTCCTTAGGACAGTGATTTTCAACCTTTTTACCTTGCGGCACACTAAATAAGATTTTAAAATTGCCAAGGCACACCATGAGATCCCCACAGGGCAAAACACATTGCCCCCACAGAAAAAAAAATCTATTTCCCCCATATAAAAAACAATCACACTGGTCCCCACAGGTAACACAAATAAAATACATTGGCCCTTTAAATGAAAAGAGGAGACCAGTAAATAACACTTGAACTGGTGGTGGCTGTAAACTGGTTTGGGCATCTGTAGATCTGGGGGCACACTTGGGAGCAGCTCAAGGCACACTAGTGTAACACGGCACAGTGGTGGAAAAACACTGCCTTAGGATGTGGCCGGGATGTGTCCTTAGGATGTGGCCGGGATGTGTCCTTAGGATGTGGCCGGGATGTGTCCTTAGGATGTGCCGGTGTGTGTCCTTAGGATGTGCCCGTGTGTGTCCTTAGGATGTGGCCGGGATGTGTCCTTAAGATGTGGCCGGGATGTGTCCTTAGGATGTGCCGGTGTGTGTCCTTAGGATGTGCCGGTGTGTGTCCTTAGGATGTGGCCGGGATGTGTCCTTAGGATGTGGCCGGGATGTGTCCTTAGGATGTGGCCGGGATGTGTCCTGAGGATGTGGCCGGTGTGTGTCCTTAGGATGTGCCAGTGTGTCCTTAGGATGTGCCCAGTGTGTCCTTAGGATGTGGCCGGTGTGTGTCCTTAGGATGTGCCAGTGTGTGTCCTTAGGATGTGCTGGTGTGTGTCCTTAGGATGTGCCAGTGTGTCCTTAGGATGTGCCCAGTGTGTCCTTAGGATGTGGCCGGGATGTGTCCTTAGGATGTGCCGGTGTGTCCTTAGGATGTGCCGGTGTGTCCTTAGGATGTGCCCGGTGTGTGTCCTTAGAATGTGCCCAGTGTGTCCTTAGGATGTGCCGGGATGTGTCCTTAGGATGTGGCCGGGATGTGTCCTTAGGATGTGGCCGGGATGTGTCCTTAGGATGTGCTGGTGTGTGTCCTTAGGATGTGCCCAGTGTGTCCTTAGGATGTGGCCGGGATGTGTCCTTAGGATGTGCCGGTGTGTCCTTAGGATGTGCTGGTGTGTGTCCTTAGGATGTGCCGGTGTGTGTCCTTAGGATGTGCTGGTGTGTGTCCTTAGGATGTGGCCGGGATGTGTCCTTAGGATGTGCCGGTGTGTCCTTAGGATGTGCTGGTGTGTGTCCTTAGGATGTGGCCGGTGTGTGTCCTTAGGATGTGGCCGGGATGTGTCCTTAGGATGTGCCGGTGTGTGTCCTTAGGATGTGCTGTTGTGTGTCCTTAGGATGTGCTGGTGTGTGTCCTTAGGATGTGCCGGTGTGTGTCCTTAGGATGTGCCGGTGTGTACTTAGGATGTGCCCGGTGTGTCCTTAGGATGTGCCCGGTGTGTGTCCTTAGGATGTGCCAGTGTGTGTCCTTAGGATGTACCCAGTGTGTCCTTAGGATGTGGCCGTATTGTGTCCTTTGGATGTGGCCAGTGTGTGTCCTTAGGATGTGCCCGGTGTGTGTCCTTAGGATGTGGCCGGGATGTGTCATTAGGATGTGGCCGGTGTGTGTCCTTAGGATGTGGCCGGTGTGTGTCCTTAGGATGTGGCCGGTGTGTACTTAGGATGTGCTGGTGTGTGTCCTTAGGATGTGGCCGGGATGTGTCCTTAGGATGTGCCCGGTGTGTGTCCTTAGGATGTGGCCGGGATGTGTCCTTAGGATGTGCCGGTGTGTGTCCTTAGGATGTGGCCGGGATGTGTCCTTAGGATGTGCCGGTGTGTGTCCTTAGGATGTGCCCGGTGTGTCCTTACGATGTGCCGGTGTGTGTCCTTAGGATGTGGCCGGGATGTGTCCTTAGGATGTGGCTGGTGTGTGTCCTTAGGATGTGCCGGGATGTGTCCTTAGGATGTGCTGGTGTGTGTCCTTAGGATGTGCCCAGTGTGTCCTTAGGATGTGCCCAGTGTGTCCTTAGGATGTGGCCGGTGTGTGTCCTTAGGATGTGCCCAGTGTGTCCTTAGGATGTGGCCGGTGTGTGTCCTTAGGATGTGCCCAGTGTGTCCTTAGGATGTGGCCGGTGTGTGTCCTTAGGATATGCCCGGTGTGTGTCCTTAGGATGTGGCCGGTGTGTGTCCTTCGGATGTGCCGGTGTGTGTCCTTAGGATGTGCCCAGTGTGTCCTTAGGATGTGGCCGGTGTGTGTCCTTAGGATGTGCCCAGTGTGTCCTTAGGATGTGGCCGGGATGTGTCCTTCGGATGTGTCGGTGTGTGTCCTTAGGATGTGGCCGGTGTGTGTCCTTCGGATGTGTCGGTGTGTGTCCTTAGGATGTGCCCGGTGTGTGTCCTTAGGATGTGGCCGGTGTGTGTCCTTCGGATGTGTCGGTGTGTGTCCTTAGGATGTGGCCGGGATGTGTCCTTAGGATGTGGCCGGTGTGTGTCCTTAGGATGTGCCCAGTGTGTCCTTAGGATGTGGCCGGGATGTGTCCTTAGGATGTGGCCGGTGTGTGTCCTTAGGATGTGGCCGGGATGTGTCCTTAGGATGTGGCCGGTGTGTGTCCTTAGGATGTGCCAGTGTGTGTCCTTAGGATGTGCTGGTGTGTGTCCTTAGGATGTGCCCGGTGTGTCCTTAGGATGTGGCCGGGATGTGTCCTTAGGATGTGGCCCGCGATGTGTCCTTAGGATGTGGCCGGTGTGTGTCCTTAGGATGTGGCCGGGATATGTCCTTAGGATGTGGCCGGTGTGTGTCCTTAGGATGTGGCCAGGATGTGTCCTTAGGATGTGGCCGGGATGTGTCCTTAGGATGTGGCCGGGATGTGTCCTTAGGATGTGGCCGGTGTGTGTCCTTAGGATGTGGCCGGGATGTGTCCTTAGGATGTGGCCGGTGTGTGTCCTTAGGATGTGCCGGTGTGTGTCCTTAGGATGTGCCGGTGTGTCCTTAGGATGTGGCCGGTGTGTGTCCTTATGATGTGCCCGGTGTGTGCCCTTAGGATGTGGCCAGTGTGTGTCCTTAGGATGTGCCCGGTGTGTGCCCTTAGCATGTGCCAGTGTGTGTCCTTAGGATGTGGCCGGGATGTGTCCTTAGGATGTGCCCGGTGTGTCCTTTGGATGTGGCCGGTGTGTGTCCTTATGATGTGCCCGGTGTGTGCCCTTAGGATGTGGCCAGCGTGTGTCCTTAGGATGTGCCCGGTGTGTGCCCTTAGCATGTGCCAGTGTGTGTCCTTAGGATGTGTCGGTGTGTGTCCTTAGGATGTGGCCGGTGTGTGTCCTTATGATGTGCCCGGTGTGTGCCCTTAGGATGTGGCCAGTGTGTGTCCTTAGGATGTGCCCGGTGTGTGCCCTTAGGATGTGCCGGTGTGCCCTTAAGATGTGCTGGTGTGCCCTTAAGATGTGCTGGTGTGTGTCCTTAGGATGTGGCCAGTGTGTGTCCTTAGGATGTGCTGGTGTGTGTCCTTAGGATGTGCCGGTGTGCCCTTAAGATGTGCTGGTGTGTGTCCTTAGGATGTGGCCAGTGTGTGTCCTTAGGATGTGGCCGGGATGTGTCCTTAGGATGTGCCCGGTGTGTGCCCTTAGCATGTGCCAGTGTGTGTCCTTAAGATGTGCCCGGTGTGTGTCCTTAGGATGTGCCGGTGTGTGTCCTTAGGATGTGGCCGGGATGTGTCCTTAGGATGTGCCCAGTGTGTCCTTAGGATGTGGCCGGGATGTGTCCTTAGGATGTGCCGGTGTGTGTCCTTAGGATGTGCCCGGTGTGTGTCCTTAGGATGTGGCCGGTGTGTGTCCTTAGGATGTGCCGGTGTGTGTCCTTAGGATGTGGCCGGGATGTGTCCTTAGGATGTGCCGGTGTGTGTCCTTAGGATGTGGCCGGGATGTGTCCTTAGGATATGCTGGTGTGTGTCCTTAGGATGTGCCCAGTGTGTCCTTAGAATGTGGCCGGTGTGTGTCCTTAGGATGTGCCCAGTGTGTCCTTAGGATGTGGCCGGTGTGTGTCCTTAGGATGTGCCCGGTGTGTGTCCTTAGGATGTGCCCAGTGTGTCCTTAGGATGTGGCCGGTGTGTGTCCTTAGGATGTGCCCAGTGTGTCCTTAGGATGTGGCCGGTGTGTGTCCTTAGGATGTGCCCAGTGTGTCCTTAGGATGTGGCCGGTGTGTGTCCTTAGGATGTGCCCAGTGTGTCCTTAGGATGTGGCCGGTGTGTGTCCTTAGGATGTGCCCAGTGTGTCCTTAGGATGTGGCCGGTGTGTGTCCTTAGGATGTGCCCAGTGTGTACTTAGGATGTGGCCGGTGTGTGTCCTTAGGATGTGCCCAGTGTGTCCTTAGGATGTGGCCGGTGTGTGTCCTTAGGATGTGCCCAGTGTGTCCTTAGGATGTGGCCGGGATGTGTCCTTCGGATGTGTCGGTGTGTGTCCTTAGGATGTGGCCGGTGTGTGTCCTTCGGATGTGTCGTGTGTGTCCTTAGGATGTGCCCGGTGTGTGTCCTTAGGATGTGGCCGGTGTGTGTCCTTCGGATGTGTCGGTGTGTGTCCTTAGGATGTGGCCGGGATGTGTCCTTAGGATGTGGCCGGTGTGTGTCCTTAGGATGTGCCGGTGTGTGTCCTTAGGATGTGCCGGTGTGTGTCCTTAGGATGTGCCGGTGTGTGTCCTTAGGATGTGCCCAGTGTGTCCTTAGGATGTGGCCGGTGTGTGTCCTTAGGATGTGGCCGGGATGTGTCCTTAGGATGTGGCCGGGATGTGTCCTTAGGATGTGGCCGGTGTGTGTCCTTAGGATGTGCCAGTGTGTGTCCTTAGGATGTGCTGGTGTGTGTCCTTAGGATGTGCCCGGTGTGTCCTTAGGATGTGGCCGGTGTGTGTCCTTAAGATATGCCAGTGTGTGTCCTTAGGATGTGGCCGGGATGTGTCCTTAGGATGTGGCCGGGATGTGTCCTTAGGATGTGCCGGTGTGTGTCCTTAGGATGTGGCCGGGATGTGTCCTTAGGATGTGGCCGGTGTGTGTCCTTAGGATGTGCCGGTGTGTGTCCTTAGGATGTGCCGGTGTGTGTCCTTAGGATGTGGCCGGTGTGTGTCCTTATGATGTGCCCGGTGTGTGCCCTTAGGATGTGGCCAGTGTGTGTCCTTAGGATGTGCCCGGTGTGTGCCCTTAGCATGTGCCAGTGTGTGTCCTTAGGATGTGCTGGTGTGTGTCCTTAGGATGTGCCCGGTGTGTCCTTAGGATGTGGCCGGTGTGTTTCCTTATGATGTGCCCGGTGTGTGCCCTTAGGATGTGGCCAGTGTGTGTCCTTAGGATGTGCCCGGTGTGTGCCCTTAGCATGTGCCAGTGTGTGTCCTTAGGATGTGTCGGTGTGTGTCCTTAGGATGTGGCCGGTGTGTGTCCTTATGATGTGCCCGGTGTGTGCCCTTAGGATGTGGCCAGTGTGTGTCCTTAGGATGTGCCCGGTGTGTGCCCTTAGCATGTGCCAGTGTGTGTCCTTAGGATGTGCTGGTGTGTGTCCTTAGGATGTGCCGGTGTGCCCTTAAGATGTGCTGGTGTGTGTCCTTAGGATGTGGCCAGTGTGTGTCCTTAGGATGTGGCCGGGATGTGTCCTTAGGATGTGCCTGGTGTGTGCCCTTAGCATGTGCCAGTGTGTGTCCTTAGGATGTGCTGGTGTGTGTCCTTAGGATGTGCCGGTGTGTGTCCTTAGGATGTGCCCGGTGTGTGCCCTTAGCATGTGCCAGTGTGTGTCCTTAGGATGTGGCCGGGATGTGTCCTTATGATGTGCCCGGTGTGTGCCCTTAGGATGTGGCCAGTGTGTGTCCTTAGGATGTGCCCGGTGTGCCCTTAGGATGTGCTGGTGTGTGTCCTTAGGATGTGGCCGGGATGTGTCATTAGGATGTTGCCGGTGTGTGTCCTTAGGATGTGGCCGGTGTGTGTCCTTAGGATGTGGCCGGGATGTGTCCTTAGGATGTGGCCGGGATGTGTCCTTAGGATGTGCCGGTGTGTGTCCTTAGGATGTGGCCGGTGTGTGTCCTTATGATGTGCCCGGTGTGTGCCCTTAGGATGTGGCCAGTGTGTGTCCTTAGGATGTGCCCGGTGTGTGCCCTTAGCATGTGCCAGTGTGTGTCCTTAGGATGTGGCCGGTGTGTGTCCTTAGGATGTGCCGGTGTGTGTCCTTAGGATGTGCCCGGTGTGTGTCCTTAGGATGTGGCCGGGATGTGTCCTTAGGATGTGCCCGGTGTGTGTCCTTAGGATGTGGCCGGGATGTGTCCTTAGGATGTGGCCAGTGTGTGTCCTTAGGATGTGGCCGGGATGTGTCCTTAGGATGTGCCTGGTGTGTGCCCTTAGCATGTGCCAGTGTGTGTCCTTAGGATGTGCTGGTGTGTGTCCTTAGGATGTGCCGGTGTGTGTCCTTAGGATGTGCCCAGTGTGTCCTTAGGATGTGCCCGGTGTGTGCCCTTAGCATGTGCCAGTGTGTGTCCTTAGGATGTGGCCGGGATGTGTCCTTATGATGTGCCCGGTGTGCCCTTAGGATGTGCTGGTGTGTGTCCTTAGGATGTGGCCGGGATGTGTCATTAGGATGTGGCCGGTGTGTGTCCTTAGGATGTGCCAGTGTGTGTCCTTAGGATGTGGCCGGTGTGTGTCCTTAGGATGTGGCCGGGATGTGTCCTTAGGATGTGCCGGTGTGTGTCCTTAGGATGTGCCCGGTGTGTCCTTAGGATGTGGCCGGGATGTGTCCTTAGGATGTGGCCGGTGTGTGTCCTTAGGATGTGGCCGGGATGTGTCCTTAGGATGTGGCCGGGATGTGTCCTTAGGATGTGCCGGTGTGTGTCCTTAGGATGTGGCCGGTGTGTGTCCTTATGATGTGGCCGGGATGTGTCCTTAGGATGTGGCCGGGATGTGTCCTTAGGATGTGCCGGTGTGTGTCCTTAGGATGTGGCCGGTGTGTGTCCTTAGGATGTGGCCGGGATGTGTCCTTAGGATGTGGCCGGGATGTGTCCTTAGGATGTGCCGGTGTGTGTCCTTAGGATGTGCCCGGTGTGTGCCCTTAGGATGTGGCCAGTGTGTGTCCTTAGGATGTGCCCGGTGTGTGCCCTTAGCATGTGCCAGTGTGTGTCCTTAGGATGTGCTGGTGTGTGTCCTTAGGATGTGCCGGTGTGCCCTTAAGATGTGCTGGTTTGTGTCCTTAGGATGTGGCCAGTGTGTGTCCTTAGGATGTGGCCGGGATGTGTCCTTAGGATGTGCCTGGTGTGTGCCCTTAGCATGTGCCAGTGTGTGTCCTTAGGATGTGCTGGTGTGTGTCCTTAGGATGTGCCGGTGTGTGTCCTTAGGATGTGCCCAGTGTGTCCTTAGGATGTGCCCGGTGTGTGCCCTTAGCATGTGCCAGTGTGTGTCCTTAGGATGTGGCCAGTGTGTGTCCTTAGGATGTGCCCGGTGTGCCCTTAGGATGTGCTGGTGTGTGTCCTTAGGATGTGGCCGGGATGTGTCATTAGGATGTGGCCGGTGTGTGTCCTTAGGATGTGGCCGGGATGTGTCCTTAGGATGTGGCCGGGATGTGTCCTTAGGATGTGCCGGTGTGTGTCCTTAGGATGTGGCCGGTGTGTGTCCTTATGATGTGCCCGGTGTGTGCCCTTAGGATGTGGCCAGTGTGTGTCCTTAGGATGTGCCCGGTGTGTGCCCTTAGCATGTGCCAGTGTGTGTCCTTAGGATGTGCTGGTGTGTGTCCTTAGGATGTGCCCGGTGTGTCCTTAGGATGTGGCCGGTGTGTGTCCTTATGATGTGCCCGGTGTGTGCCCTTAGGATGTGGCCAGTGTGTGTCCTTAGGATGTGCCCGGTGTGTGCCCTTAGCATGTGCCAGTGTGTGTCCTTAGGATGTGTCGGTGTGTGTCCTTAGGATGTGGCCGGTGTGTGTCCTTATGATGTGCCGGTGTGTGCCCTTAGGATGTGGCCAGTGTGTGTCCTTAGGATGTGCCCGGTGTGTGCCCTTAGCATGTGCCAGTGTGTGTCCTTAGGATGTGCTGGTGTGTGTCCTTAGGATGTGCCGGTGTGCCCTTAAGATGTGCTGGTGTGTGTCCTTAGGATGTGGCCAGTGTGTGTTCTTAGGATGTGGCCGGGATGTGTCCTTAGGATGTGCCCGGTGTATGTCCTTAGCATGTGCCAGTGTGTGTCCTTAGGATGTGCTGGTGTGTGTCCTTAGGATGTGCCGGTGTGTGTCCTTAGGATGTGCCGGTGTGTCCTTAGGATGTGTCGGTGTGTGTCCTTAGGATGTGCCCAGTGTGTCCTTAGGATGTGCCCGGTGTGTGCCCTTAGCATGTGCCAGTGTGTGTCCTTAGGATGTGGCCGGGATGTGTCCTTATGATGTGCCCGGTGTGTGCCCTTAGGATGTGGCCAGTGTGTGTCCTTAGGATGTGCCCGGTGTGCCCTTAGGATGTGCTGGTGTGTGTCCTTAGGATGTGGCCGGGATGTGTCATTAGGATGTGGCCGGTGTGTGTCCTTAGGATGTGGCCGGTGTGTGTCCTTAGGATGTGGCCGGGATGTGTCCTTAGGATGTGGCCGGGATGTGTCCTTAGGATGTGGCCGGTGTGTGTCCTTAGGATGTGCCCGGTGTGTGTCATTAGGATGTGCCCGGTGTGTGTCCTTAGGATGTGCCGGTGTTTGTCCTTCGGATGTGTCGGTGTGTGTCCTTAGGATGTGGCCGGGATGTGTCCTTAGGATGTGCCCAGTGTGTCCTTAGGATGTGGCCGGTGTGTGTCCTTTGGATGTGGCCGGGATGTGTCCTTAGGATGTGGCCCGCGATGTGTCCTTAGGATGTGGCCGGTGTGTGTCCTTAGGATGTGGCCGGGATGTGTCCTTAGGATGTGGCCGGTGTGTGTCCTTAGGATGTGCCCGGTGTGTGTCCTTAGGATGTGCCCGGTGTGTGTCCTTCGGATGTGGCCGGGATGTGTCCTTAGGATGTGGCCGGGATGTGTCCTTAGGATGTGGCCGGGATGTATCCTTAGGATGTGTCGGTGTGTGTCCTTAGGATGTGGCCGGGATGTGTCCTTAGGATGTGCCGGTGTGTGTCCTTAGGATGTGCCCGGTGTGTGTCCTTAGGATGTGCCGGTGTGTGTCCTTAGGATGTGGCCGGGATTTGTCCTTAGGATGTGCCCAGTGTGTCCTTAGGATGTGGCCGGGATGTGTCCTTAGGATGTGCCGGTGTGTGTCCTTAGGATGTGCCCGGTGTGTGTCCTTAGGATATGGCCGGGATGTGTCCTTAGGATGTGCCGGTGTGTGTCCTTAGGATGTGGCCGGGATGTGTCCTTAGTATGTGCTGGTGTGTGTCCTTAGGATGTGCCGGGATGTGTCCTTAGGATGTGCTGGTGTGTGTCCTTAGGATGTGCCCAGTGTGTCCTTAGGATGTGGCCGGTGTGTGTCCTTAGGATGTGCCCAGTGTGTCCTTAGGATGTGGCCGGTGTGTGTCCTTAGGATGTGCCGGTGTGTGTTCTTAGGATGTGGCCGGTGTGTGTCCTTAGGATGTGCCCAGTGTGTCCTTAGGATGTGGCCGGTGTGTGTCCTTAGGATGTGCCCAGTGTGTCCGTAGGATGTGGCCGGTGTGTGTCCTTAGGATGTGCCCAGTGTGTCCTTAGGATGTGGCCGGTGTGTGTCCTTAGGATGTGCCCAGTGTGTCCTTCGGATGTGGCCGGTGTGTGTCCTTAGGATGTGCCCAGTGTGTCCTTAGGATGTGGCCGGTGTGTGTCCTTAGGATGTGCCCAGTGTGTCCTTAGGATGTGGCCGGTGTGTGTCCTTAGGATGTGCCCAGTGTGTCCTTAGGATGTGGCCGGTGTGTGTCCTTAGGATGTGCCCGGTGTGTCCTTAGGATGTGGCCGGGATGTGTCCTTCGGATGTGTCGGTGTGTGTCCTTAGGATGTGGCCGGTGTGTGTCCTTCGGATGTGTCGGTGTGTGTCCTTAGGATGTGCCCCGTGTGTGTCCTTAGGATGTGGCCGGTGTGTGTCCTTCGGATGTGTCAGTGTGTGTCCTTAGGATGTGGCCGGGATGTGTCCTTAGGATGTGGCCGGTGTGTGTCCTTAGGATGTGCCCAGTGTGTCCTTAGGATGTGGCCGGGATGTGTCCTTAGGATGTGGCCGGGATGTGTCCTTAGGATGTGGCCGGTGTGTGTCCTTAGGATGTGGCCGGGATGTGTCCTTAGGATGTGGCCGGGATGTGTCCTTAGGATGTGCCCAGTGTGTCCTTAGGATGTGGCCGGGATGTGTCCTTAGGATGTGCCGGGATGTGTCCTTAGGATGTGTCGGTGTGTGTCCTTAGGATGTGGCCGGGATGTGTCCTTCGGATGTGCTGGTGTGTACTTAGGATGTGGGCGGGATGTGTCCTTAGGATGTGCCCAGTGTGTCCTTAGGATGTGGCCGGGATGTGTCCTTAGAATGTGGCCGGGATGTGTCCTTAGGATGTGGCCGGGATGTGTCCTTAGGATGTACTGGTGTGTGTCCTTAGGATGTGGCCGGGATGTGTCCTTAGGATGTGGCCGGGATGTGTCCTTAGGATGTGGCCGGGATGTGTCCTTAGGATGTGCCGGTGTATGTCCTTAGGATGTGGCCGGGATGTGTCCTTAGGATGTGCCCGGTGTGTGTCCTTAGGATGTGCCCGGTGTGTGTCCTTAGGATGTGGCCGGTGTGTGTCCTTAGGATGTGGCCGGGATGTGTCCTTAGGATGTGCCCGGTGTGTGTCATTAGGATGTGGCCGGTGTGTGTCCTTAGGATGTGGCCGGGATCTGTCCTTAGGATGTGCCCGGTGTGTGTCCTTAGGATGTGGCCGGTGTGTCCTTAGGATGTGGCCGGTGTGTGTCCTTAGGATGTGCCCAGTGTGTCCTTAGGATGTGGCCGGTGTGTGTCCTTAGGATGTGCCCAGTGTGTCCTTAGGATGTGGCCGGGATGTGTCCTTCGGATGTGTCGGTGTGTGTCATTAGGATGTGGCCGGTGTGTGTCCTTCGGATGTGTCGGTGTGTGTCCTTAGGATGTGCCCGGTGTGTGTCCTTAGGATGTGGCCGGGATGTGTCCTTAGGATGTGGCCGGGATGTGTCCTTAGGATGTGGCCAGTGTGTGTCCTTAGGATGTGGCCGGGATGTGTCCTAAGGATGTGGCCGGGATGTGTCCTTAGGATGTGCCCAGTGTGTCCTTAGGATGTGGCCGGGATGTGTCCTTAGGATGTGCCTGGATGTGTCCTTAGGATGTGTCGGTGTGTGTCCTTAGGATGTGGCCGGGATGTGTCCTTCGGATGTGCTGGTGTGTACTTAGGATGTGGGCGGGATGTGTCCTTAGGATGTGCCCAGTGTGTCCTTAGGATGTGGCCGGGATGTGTCCTTAGGATGTGGCCGGGATGTGTCCTTAGGATGTGGCCGGGATGTGTCCTTAGGATGTACTGGTGTGTGTCCTTAGGATGTGGCCGGGATGTGTCCTTAGGATGTGGCCGGGATGTGTCCTTAGGATGTGGCCGGGATGTGTCCTTAGGATGTGCCGGTGTATGTCCTTAGGATGTGGCCGGGATGTGTCCTTAGGATGTGCCCGGTGTGTGTCCTTAGGATGTGCCCGGTGTGTGTCCTTAGGATGTGGCCGGTGTGTGTCCTTAGGATGTGGCCGGGATGTGTCCTTAGGATGTGCCCGGTGTGTGTCATTAGGATGTGGCCGGTGTGTGTCCTTAGGATGTTGCCGGGATGTGTCCTTAGGATGTGCCCGGTGTGTGTCCTTAGGATGTGGCCGGTGTGTCCTTAGGATGTGGCCGGTGTGTGTCCTTAGGATGTGCCCAGTGTGTCCTTAGGATGTGGCCGGTGTGTGTCCTTAGGATGTGCCCAGTGTGTCCTTAGGATGTGGCCGGGATGTGTCCTTCGGATGTGTCGGTGTGTGTCATTAGGATGTGGCCGGTGTGTGTCCTTCGGATGTGTCGGTGTGTGTCCTTAGGATGTGCCCGGTGTGTGTCCTTAGGATGTGGCCGGTGTGTGTCCTTCGGATGTGTCGGTGTGTGTCCTTAGGATGTGGCCGGGATGTGTCCTTAGGATGTGGCCGGTGTGTGTCCTTAGGATGTGCCCAGTGTGTCCTTAGGATGTGGCCGGGATGTGTCCTTAGGATGTGGCCGGGATGTGTCCTTAGGATGTGGCCGGTGTGTGTCCTTAGGATGTGGCCGGGATGTGTCCTTAGGATGTGGCCGGGATGTGTCCTTAGGATGTGCCCAGTGTGTCCTTAGGATGTGGCCGGGATGTGTCCTTAGGATGTGCCGGAATGTGTCCTTAGGATGTGTCGGTGTGTGTCCTTAGGATGTGGCCGGGATGTGTCCTTCGGATGTGCTGGTGTGTACTTAGGATGTGGGCGGGATGTGTCCTTAGGATGTGCCCAGTGTGTCCTTAGGATGTGGCCGGGATGTGTCCTTAGGATGTGGCCGGGATGTGTCCTTAGGATGTGGCCGGGATGTGTCCTTAGGATGTGCTGGTGTGTGTCCTTAGGATGTGGCCGGGATGTGTCCTTAGGATGTGGCCGGGATGTGTCCTTAGGATGTGGCCGGGATGTGTCCTTAGGATGTGCCGGTGTATGTCCTTAGGATGTGGCCGGGATGTGTCCTTAGGATGTGCCCGGTGTGTGTCCTTAGGATGTGCCCGGTGTGTGTCCTTAGGATGTGGCCGGTGTGTGTCCTTAGGATGTGGCCGGGATGTGTCCTTAGGATGTGCCCGGTGTGTGTCATTAGGATGTGGCCGGTGTGTGTCCTTAGGATGTGGCCGGGATGTGTCCTTAGGATGTGCCGGTGTGTGTCTTTAGGATGTGCCTGGTGTGTGTCCTTAGGATGTGGCCGGTGTGTGTCCTTAGGATGTGGCCGGGATGTGTCCTTAGGATGTGGCTGGGATGTGTCCTTAGGATGTGGCCGGTGTGTGTCCTTAGGATGTGCCCGGTGTGTGTCATTAGGATGTGCCCGGTGTGTGTCCTTAGGATGTGCCGGTGTGTGTCCTTCGGATGTGTCGGTGTGTGTCCTTAGGATGTGGCCGGGATGTGTCCTTAGGATGTGCCCAGTGTGTCCTTAGGATGTGGCCGGTGTGTGTCCTTCGGATGTGGCCGGGATGTGTCCTTAGGATGTGGCCGGGATGTGTCCTTAGGATGTGGCCGGTGTGTGTCCTTAGGATGTGGCTGGTGTGTGTCCTTAGGATGTGGCCGGGATGTGTCCTTAGGATGTGGCCGGTGTGTGTCCTTAGGATGTGCCCGGTGTGTGTCCTTAGGATGTGCCCGGTGTGTGTCCTTCGGATGTGGCCGGGATGTGTCCTTAGGATGTGGCCGGGATGTGTCCTTAGGATGTGGCCGGGATGTGTCCTTAGGATGTGCCGGTGTGTCCTTAGGATGTGGCCGGGATGTGTCCTTAGGATGTGCCGGTGTGTGTCCTTAGGATGTGCCCGGTGTGTGTCCTTAGGATGTGCCGGTGTGTGTCCTTAGGATGTGCCGGTGTGTGTCCTTAGGATGTGGCCGGGATGAGTCCTTAGGATGTGCCCAGTGTGTCCTTAGGATGTGGCCGGGATGTGTCCTTAGGATGTGCCGGTGTGTGTCCTTAGGATGTGCCCGGTGTGTGTCCTTAGGATGTGGCCGGGATGTGTCCTTAGGATGTGCCGGTGTGTGTCCTTAGGATGTGGCCGGGATGTGTCCTTAGGATGTGCCGGTGTGTGTCCTTAGGATGTGGCC
The DNA here is from genome assembly GCF_055691185.1 of Crinia signifera. Lineage (NCBI taxonomy): Eukaryota > Metazoa > Chordata > Amphibia > Anura > Myobatrachidae > Crinia > Crinia signifera. Next base: position 3,081,215 of record NC_139219.1, read on the forward strand.
GGGATGTGTCCTTCGGATGTGCTGGTGTGTACTTAGGATGTGGGCGGGATGTGTCCTTAGGATGTGCCCAGTGTGTCCTTAGGATGTGGCCGGGATGTGTCCTTAGGATGTGGCCGGGATGTGTCCTTAGGATGTGGCCGGGATGTGTCCTTAGGATGTGCTGGTGTGTGTCCTTAGGATGTGGCCGGGATGTGTCCTTAGGATGTGGCCGGGATGTGTCCTTAGGATGTGGCCGGGATGTGTCCTTAGGATGTGCCGGTGTATGTCCTTAGGATGTGGCCGGGATGTGTCCTTAGGATGTGCCCGGTGTGTGTCCTTAGGATGTGCCCGGTGTGTGTCCTTAGGATGTGGCCGGTGTGTGTCCTTAGGATGTGGCCGGGATGTGTCCTTAGGATGTGCCCGGTGTGTGTCATTAGGATGTGGCCGGTGTGTGTCCTTAGGATGTGGCCGGGATGTGTCCTTAGGATGTGCCGGTGTGTGTCTTTAGGATGTGCCTGGTGTGTGTCCTTAGGATGTGGCCGGTGTGTGTCCTTAGGATGTGGCCGGGATGTGTCCTTAGGATGTGGCTGGGATGTGTCCTTAGGATGTGGCCGGTGTGTGTCCTTAGGATGTGCCCGGTGTGTGTCATTAGGATGTGCCCGGTGTGTGTCCTTAGGATGTGCCGGTGTGTGTCCTTCGGATGTGTCGGTGTGTGTCCTTAGGATGTGGCCGGGATGTGTCCTTAGGATGTGCCCAGTGTGTCCTTAGGATGTGGCCGGTGTGTGTCCTTCGGATGTGGCCGGGATGTGTCCTTAGGATGTGGCCGGGATGTGTCCTTAGGATGTGGCCGGTGTGTGTCCTTAGGATGTGGCTGGTGTGTGTCCTTAGGATGTGGCCGGGATGTGTCCTTAGGATGTGGCCGGTGTGTGTCCTTAGGATGTGCCCGGTGTGTGTCCTTAGGATGTGCCCGGTGTGTGTCCTTCGGATGTGGCCGGGATGTGTCCTTAGGATGTGGCCGGGATGTGTCCTTAGGATGTGGCCGGGATGTGTCCTTAGGATGTGCCGGTGTGTCCTTAGGATGTGGCCGGGATGTGTCCTTAGGATGTGCCGGTGTGTGTCCTTAGGATGTGCCCGGTGTGTGTCCTTAGGATGTGCCGGTGTGTGTCCTTAGGATGTGCCGGTGTGTGTCCTTAGGATGTGGCCGGGATGAGTCCTTAGGATGTGCCCAGTGTGTCCTTAGGATGTGGCCGGGATGTGTCCTTAGGATGTGCCGGTGTGTGTCCTTAGGATGTGCCCGGTGTGTGTCCTTAGGATGTGGCCGGGATGTGTCCTTAGGATGTGCCGGTGTGTGTCCTTAGGATGTGGCCGGGATGTGTCCTTAGGATGTGCCGGTGTGTGTCCTTAGGATGTGGCCGGGATGTGTCCTTAGGATGTGCTGGTGTGTGTCCTTAGGATGTGCCGGGATGTGTCCTTAGTATGTGCTGGTGTGTGTCCTTAGGATGTGCCCAGTGTGTCCTTAGGATGTGGCCGGTGTGTGTCCTTAGGATGTGCCCAGTGTGTCCTTAGGATGTGGCCGGTGTGTGTCCTTAGGATGTGCCGGTGTGTGTCCTTAGGATGTGGCCGGTGTGTGTCCTTAGGATGTGCCCAGTGTGTCCTTAGGATGTGGCCGGTGTGTGTCCTTAGGATGTGCCCAGTGTGTCCTTAGGATGTGGCCGGTGTGTGTCCTTAGGATGTGCCCAGTGTGTCCTTAGGATGTGGCCGGTGTGTGTCCTTAGGATGTGCCCAGTGTGTCCTTAGGATGTGGCCGGTGTGTGTCCTTAGGATGTGCCCAGTGTGTCCTTAGGATGTGGCCGGGATGTGTCCTTCGGATGTGTCGGTGTGTGTCCTTAGGATGTGGCCGGTGTGTGTCCTTCGGATGTGTCGGTGTGTGTCCTTAGGATGTGCCCGGTGTGTGTCCTTAGGATGTGGCCGGTGTGTGTCCTTCGGATGTGTCGGTGTGTGTCCTTAGGATGTGGCCGGGATGTGTCCTTAGGATGTGGCCGGGATGTGTCCTTAGGATGTGGCCGGGATGTGTCCTTAGGATGTGGCCGGTGTGTGTCCTTAGGATGTGCCCGGTGTGTGTCATTAGGATGTGCCCGGTGTGTGTCCTTAGGATGTGCCGGTGTGTGTCCTTCGGATGTGTCGGTGTGTGTCCTTAGGATGTGGCCGGGATGTGTCCTTAGGATGTGCCCAGTGTGTCCTTAGGATGTGGCCGATGTGTGTCCTTCGGATGTGGCCGGGATGTGTCCTTAGGATGTGGCCCGCGATGTGTCCTTAGGATGTGGCCGGTGTGTGTCCTTAGGATGTGGCCGGGATGTGTCCTTAGGATGTGGCCGGTGTGTGTCCTTAGGATGTGCCCGGTGTGTGTCCTTAGGATGTGCCCGGTGTGTGTCCTTAGGATGTGGCCGGGATGTGCCCTTAGGATGTGCTGGTGTGTGTCCTTAGAATGTGGCCGGGATGTGTCATTAGGATGTGGCCGGTGTGTGTCCTTAGGATGTGGCCGGTGTGTGTCCTTAGGATGTGGCCGGGATGTGTCCTTAGGATGTGGCCGGGATGTGTCCTTAGGATGTGGCCGGTGTGTGTCCTTAGGATGTGCCCGGTGTGTGTCATTAGGATGTGCCCGGTGTGTGTCCTTAGGATGTGCCGGTGTGTGTCCTTCGGATGTGTCGGTGTGTGTCCTAAGGATGTGGCCGGGATGTGTCCTTAGGATGTGCTGGTGTGTGTCCTTCGGATGTGGCCGGGATGTGTCCTTAGGATGTGGCCCGCGATGTGTCCTTAGGATGTGGCCGGTGTGTGTCCTTAGGATGTGGCCGGGATGTGTCCTTAGGATGTGGCCGGTGTGTGTCCTTAGGATGTGCCCGGTGTGTGTCCTTAGGATGTGCCCGGTGTGTGTCCTTAGGATGTGGCCGGGATGTGCCCTTAGGATGTGCTGGTGTGTGTCCTTAGGATGTGGCCGGGATGTGTCATTAGGATGTGGCCGGTGTGTGTCCTTAGGATGTGGCCGGTGTGTGTCCTTAGGATGTGGCCGGGATGTGTCCTTAGGATGTGGCCGGGATGTGTCCTTAGGATGTGGCCGGTGTGTGTCCTTAGGATGTGCCCGGTGTGTGTCATTAGGATGTGCCCGGTGTGTGTCCTTAGGATGTGCCGGTGTGTGTCCTTCGGATGTGTCGGTGTGTGTCCTTAGGATGTGGCCGGGATGTGTCCTTAGGATGTGCTGGTGTGTGTCCTTCGGATGTGGCCGGGATGTGTCCTTAGGATGTGGCCCGCGATGTGTCCTTCGGATGTGGCCGGGATGTGTCCTTAGGATGTGCCAGTGTGTGTCCTTAGGATGTGCCAGTGTGTGTCCTTAGGATGTGGCCGGTGTGTGTCCTTAGGATGTGGCCGGTGTGTGTCCTTAGGATGTGCCGGTGTGTGTCCTTAGGATGTGGCCGGTGTGTGTCCTTAGGATGTGCCCAGTGTGTCCTTAGGATGTGGCCGGTGTGTGTCCTTAGGATGTGCCCAGTGTGTCCTTAGGATCTGCCGGTGTGTGTCCTTAGGATGTGCCCAGTGTGTCCTTAGGATGTGGCCGGTGTGTGTCCTTAGGATGTGCCCAGTGTGTCCTTAGGATGTGGCCGGTGTGTGTCCTTAGGATGTGCCCAGTGTGTCCTTAGGATGTGGCCGGTGTGTGTCCTTAGGATGTGCCCAGTGTGTCCTTAGGATGTGGCCGGTGTGTGTCCTTAGGATGTGCCCAGTGTGTCCTTAGGATGTGGCCGGTGTGTGTCCTTAGGATGTGCCCAGTGTGTCCTTAGGATGTGGCCGGGATGTGTCCTTAGGATGTGTCAGTGTGTGTCCTTAGGATGTGGCCGGTGTGTGTCCTTCGGATGTGTCGGTGTGTGTCCTTCGGATGTGCCCGGTGTGTGTCCTTAGGATGTGGCCGGTGTGTGTCCTTCGGATGTGTCGGTGTGTGTCCTTAGGATGTGGCCGGGATGTGTCCTTAGGATGTGGCCGGGATGTGTCCTTAGGATGTGGCCGGGATGTGTCCTTAGGATGTGGCCGGTGTGTGTCCTTAGGATGTGCCCGGTGTGTGTCATTAGGATGTGCCCGGTGTGTGTCCTTAGGATGTGCCGGTGTGTGTCCTTCGGATGTGTCGGTGTGTGTCCTTAGAATGTGGCCGGGATGTGTCCTTAGGATGTGGCCGGTGTGTGTCCTTAGGATGTGCCCGGTGTGTGTCATTAGGATGTGCCCGGTGTGTGTCCTTAGGATGTGCCGGTGTGTGTCCTTCGGATGTGTCGGTGTGTGTCCTTAGGATGTGGCCGGGATGTGTCCTTAGGATGTGCCCAGTGTGTCCTTAGGATGTGGCCGGTGTGTGTCCTTCGGATGTGGCCGGGATGTGTCCTTAGGATGTGGCCCGCGATGTGTCCTTAGGATGTGGCCGGTGTGTGTCCTTAGGATGTGGCCGGGATGTGTCCTTAGGATGTGGCCGGTGTGTGTCCTTAGGATGTGCCCGGTGTGTGTCATTAGGATGTGCCCGGTGTGTGTCCTTAGGATGTGCCGGTGTGTGTCCTTCGGATGTGTCGGTGTGTGTCCTTAGGATGTGGCCGGGATGTGTCCTTAGGATGTGCCCAGTGTGTCCTTAGGATGTGGCCGGTGTGTGTCCTTCGGATGTGGCCGGGATGTGTCCTTAGGATGTGGCCCGCGATGTGTCCTTAGGATGTGGCCGGTGTGTGTCCTTAGGATGTGGCCGGGATGTGTCCTTAGGATGTGGCCGGTGTGTGTCCTTAGGATGTGCACGGTGTGTGTCCTTAGGATGTGCCCGGTGTGTGTCCTTCGGATGTGGCCGGGATGTGTCCTTAGGATGTGGCCGGGATGTGTCCTTAGGATGTGGCCGGGATGTGTCCTTAGGATGTGCCGGTGTATGTCCTTAGTATGTGGCCGGGATGTGCCCTTAGGATGTGCTGGTGTGTGTCCTTAGGATGTGGCCGGGATGTGTCATTAGGATGTGGCCGGTGTGTGTCCTTAGGATGTGGCCGGTGTGTGTCCTTAGGATGTGGCCGGGATGTGTCCTTAGGATGTGGCCGGGATGTGTCCTTAGGATGTGGCCGGTGTGTGTCCTTAGGATGTGCCCGGTGTGTGTCATTAGGATGTGCCCGGTGTGTGTCCTTAGGATGTGCCAGTGTGTGTCCTTCGGATGTGTCGGTGTGTGTCCTAAGGATGTGGCCGGGATGTGTCCTTAGGATGTGCCCAGTGTGTCCTTAGGATGTGGCCGGTGTGTGTCCTTCGGATGTTGCCGGGATGTGTCCTTAGGATGTGGCCCGCGATGTGTCCTTAGGATGTGGCCGGTGTGTGTCCTTAGGATGTGGCCGGGATGTGTCCTTAGGATGTGGCCGGTGTGTGTCCTTAGGATGTGCCCGGTGTGTGTCCTTAGGATGTGCCCGGTGTGTGTCCTTCGGATGTGACCGGGATGTGTCCTTAGGATGTGGCCGGGATGTGTCCTTAGGATGTGGCCGGGATGTGTCCTTAGGATGTGCCCAGTGTGTCCTTAGGATGTGGCCGGGATGTGTCCTTAGGATGTGCCGGTGTGTGTCCTTAGGATGTGCCCGGTGTGTGTCCTTAGGATGTGGCCGGGATGTGTCCTTAGGATGTGCCGGTGTGTGTCCTTAGGATGTGGCCGGGATGTGTCCTTAGGATGTGCCGGTGTGTGTCCTTAGGATGTGGCCGGGATGTGTCCTTAGGATGTGCTGGTGTGTGTCCTTAGGATGTGCCGGGATGTGTCCTTAGGATGTGCTGGTGTGTTCTTAGGATGTGCTGGTGTGTGTCCTTAGGATGTGGCCGGTGTGTGTCCTTAGGTTGTGCCCAGTGTGTCCTTAGGATGTGGCCGGTGTGTGTCCTTAGGATGTGCCCGGTGTGTGCCCTTAGGATGTGCCCGGTGTGTGTCCTTAGGATGTGGCCGGGATGTGTCCTTAGGATGTGCTGGTGTGTGTCCTTAGGATGTGGCCGGGATGTGTCCTTAGGATGTGCCGGTGTGTGTCCTTAGGATGTGGCCGGGATGTGTCCTTAGGATGTGCTGGTGTGTGTCCTTAGGATGTGCCGGGATGTGTCCTTAGGATGTGCTGGTGTGTGTCCTTAGGATGTGCCCAGTGTGTCCTTAGGATGTGGCCGGTGTGTGTCCTTAGGATGTGCCCGGTGTGTCCTTAGGATGTGGCCGGTGTGTGTCCTTAGGATGTGCCGGTGTGTGTTCTTAGGATGTGGCCGGTGTGTGTCCTTAGGATGTGCCCAGTGTGTCCTTAGGATGTGGCCAGTGTGTGTCCTTAGGATGTGCCCAGTGTGTCCGTAGGATGTGGCCGGTGTGTGTCCTTAGGATGTGCCCAGTGTGTCCTTAGGATGTGGCCGGTGTGTGTCCTTAGGATGTGCCCAGTGTGTCCTTAGGATGTGGCCGGTGTGTGTCCTTAGGATGTGCCCAGTGTGTCCTTAGGATGTGGCCGGTGTGTGTCCTTAGGATGTGCCCAGTGTGTCCTTAGGATGTGGCCGGTGTGTGTCCTTAGGATGTGCCCAGTGTGTCCTTAGGATGTGGCCGGGATGTGTCCTTCGGATGTGTCGGTGTGTGTCCTTAGGATGTGGCCGGTGTGTGTCCTTCGGATGTGTCGGTGTGTGTCCTTAGGATGTGCCCGGTGTGTGTCCTTAGGATGTGGCCGGTGTGTGTCCTTCGTATGTGTCGGTGTGTGTACTTAGGATGTTGCCGGGATGTGTCCTTAGGATGTGGCCGGTGTGTGTCCTTAGGATGTGCCCAGTGTGTCCTTAGGATGTGGCCGGGATGTGTCCTTAGGATGTGGCCGGGATGTGTCCTTAGGATGTGGCCGGTGTGTGTCCTTAGGATGTGGCCGGTGTGTGTCCTTAGGATGTGGCCGGGATGTGTCCTTAGGATGTGCCCAGTGTGTCCTTAGGATGTGGCCGGGATGTGTCCTTAGGATGTGCCGGGATGTGTCCTTAGGATGTGTCGGTGTGTGTCCTTAGGATGTGGCCGGGATGTGTCCTTCGGATGTGCTGGTGTGTACTTAGGATGTGGCCGGGATGTGTCCTTAGGATGTGCCCAGTGTGTCCTTAGGATGTGGCCGGGATGTGTCCTTAGGATGTGGCCGGGATGTGTCCTTAGGATGTGGCCGGGATGTGTCCTTAGGATGTGCTGGTGTGTGTCCTTAGGATGTGGCCGGGATGTGTCCTTAGGATGTGGCCGGGATGTGTCCTTAGGATGTGGCCGGGATGTGTCCTTAGGATGTGCCGGTGTATGTCCTTAGGATGTGGCCGGGATGTGTCCTTAGGATGTGCCCGGTGTGTGTCCTTAGGATGTGCTGGTGTGTGTCCTTAGGATGTGCCCGGTGTGTGTCCTTAGGATGTGGCCGGTGTGTGTCCTTAGGATGTGGCCGGGATGTGTCCTTAGGATGTGCCCGGTGTGTGTCATTAGGATGTGGCCGGTGTGTGTCCTTAGGATGTGGCCGGGATGTGTCCTTAGGATGTGCCCGGTGTGAGTCCTTAGGATGTGGCCGTGATGTGTCCTTAGGATGTGCCGGTATGTGTCCTTAGGATGTGCCCGGTGTGTGTCCTTAGGATGTGGCCGGTGTGTGTCCTTAGGATGTGGCCGGGATGTGTCCTTAGGATGTGGCCGGTGTGTGTCCTTAGGATGTGCCGGTGTGTGTCATTAGGATGTGGCCGGGATGTGTCCTTAGGATGTGGCCGGTGTGTCCTTAGGATGTGGCCGGTGTGTGTCCTTAGAATGTGCCCGGTGTGTGTATTTAGGATGTGTCGGTGTGTGTCCTTAGGATGTGCCGGTGTGTGTCCTTAGGATGTGGCCGGGATGTGTCCTTAGGATGTGCCGGTGTGTGTCCTTAGGATGTGCCCGGTGTGTGTCCTTAGGATGTGCCCGGTGTGTGTCCTTAGGATGTGCCCGGTGTGTGTCCTTAGGATGTGGCCGGGATGTGTCCTTAGGATGTGCCCGGTGTGTGTCCTTAGGATGTGGCCGGGATGTGTCCTTAGGATGTGCCGGTGTGTGTCCTTAGGATGTGCCCGGTGTGTGTCCTTAGGATGTGCCCGGTGTGTGTCCTTAGGATGTGCCGGTGTGTGTCCTTCGGATGTGTCGGTGTGTGTCCTAAGGATGTGGCCGGGATGTGTCCTTAGGATGTGCCCAGTGTGTCCTTAGGATGTGGCCGGTGTGTGTCCTTCGGATGTGGCCGGGATGTGTCCTTAGGATGTGGCCCGCGATGTGTCCTTAGGATGTGGCCGGTGTGTGTCCTTAGGATGTGGCCGGGATGTGTCCTTAGGATGTGGCCGGTGTGTGTCCTTAGGATGTGCCCGGTGTGTGTCCTTAGGATGTGCCCGGTGTGTGTCCTTCGGATGTGGCCGGGATGTGTCCTTAGGATGTGGCCGGGATGTGTCCTTAGGATGTGGCCGGGATGTGTCCTTAGGATGTGCCGGTGTGTGTCCTTAGGATGTGGCCGGGATGTGTCCTTAGGATGTGCCGGTGTGTGTCCTTAGGATGTGCCCGGTGTGTGTCCTTAGGATGTGCCGGTGTGTGTCCTTAGGATGTGGCCGGGATGTGTCCTTAGGATGTGCCCAGTGTGTCCTTAGGATGTGGCCGGGATGTGTCCTTAGGATGTGCCGGTGTGTGTCCTTAGGATGTGCCCGGTGTGTGTCCTTAGGATGTGGCCGGGATGTGTCCTTAGGATGTGCCGGTGTGTGTCCTTAGGATGTGGCCGGGATGTGTCCTTAGGATGTGCCGGTGTGTGTCCTTAGGATGTGGCCGGGATGTGTCCTTAGGATGTGCTGGTGTGTGTCCTTAGGATGTGCCGGGATGTGTCCTTAGGATGTGCTGGTGTGTGTCCTTAGGATGTGCCCGGTGTGTCCTTAGGATGTGGCCGGGATGTGTCCTTCGGATGTGTCGGTGTGTGTCCTTAGGATGTGCCGGTGTGTGTCCTTAGGATGTGCCGGTGTGTGTCCTTAGGATGTGCCCGGTGTGTGTCCTTAGGATGTGGCCGGGATGTGTCCTTAGGATGTGGCCGGGATGTGTCCTTAGGATGTGCCGGTGTGTGTCCTTAGGATGTGGCCGGGATGTGTCCTTAGGATGTGCCGGTGTGTGTCCTTAGGATGTGGCCGGGATGTGTCCTTAGGATGTGCCGGGATGTGTCCTTAGGATGTGCTGGTGTGTGTCCTTAGGATGTGCCGGTGTGTGTCCTTAGGATGTGGCCGGGATGTGTCCTTCGGATGTGTCGGTGTGTGTCCTTAGGATGTGGCCGGTGTGTGTCCTTCGGATGTGTCGGTGTGTGTCCTTAGGATGTGCCCGGTGTGTGTCCTTAGGATGTGGCCGGTGTGTGTCCTTCGGATGTGTCGGTGTGTGTACTTAGGATGTTGCCGGGATGTGTCCTTAGGATGTGGCCGGTGTGTGTCCTTAGGATGTGCCCAGTGTGTCCTTAGGATGTGGCCGGGATGTGTCCTTAGGATGTGGCCGGGATGTGTCCTTAGGATGTGGCCGGTGTGTGTCCTTAGGATGTGGCCGGGATGTGTCCTTAGGATGTGGCCGGTGTGTGTCCTTAGGATGTGGCCGGGATGTGTCCTTAGGATGTGCCCAGTGTGTCCTTAGGATGTGGCCGGGATGTGTCCTTAGGATGTGCCGGGATGTGTCCTTAGGATGTGTCGGTGTGTGTCCTTAGGATGTGGCCGGGATGTGTCCTTCGGATGTGCTGGTGTGTACTTAGGATGTGGCCGGGATGTGTCCTTAGGATGTGCCCAGTGTGTCCTTAGGATGTGGCCGGGATGTGTCCTTAGGATGTGGCCGGGATGTGTCCTTCGGATGTGTCGGTGTGTGTCCTTAGGATGTGCCGGTGTGTGTCCTTAGGATGTGCCGGTGTGTGTCCTTAGGATGTGCCCGGTGTGTGTCCTTAGGATGTGGCCGGGATGTGTCCTTAGGATGTGGCCGGGATGTGTCCTTAGGATGTGCCGGTGTGTGTCCTTAGGATGTGGCCGGGATGTGTCCTTAGGATGTGCCGGTGTGTGTCCTTAGGATGTGGCCGGGATGTGTCCTTAGGATGTGCCGGGATGTGTCCTTAGGATGTGCTGGTGTGTGTCCTTAGGATGTGCCGGTGTGTGTCCTTAGGATGTGGCCGGGATGTGTCCTTCGGATGTGTCGGTGTGTGTCCTTAGGATGTGGCCGGTGTGTGTCCTTCGGATGTGTCGGTGTGTGTCCTTAGGATGTGCCCGGTGTGTGTCCTTAGGATGTGGCCGGTGTGTGTCCTTCGGATGTGTCGGTGTGTGTACTTAGGATGTTGCCGGGATGTGTCCTTAGGATGTGGCCGGTGTGTGTCCTTAGGATGTGCCCAGTGTGTCCTTAGGATGTGGCCGGGATGTGTCCTTAGGATGTGGCCGGGATGTGTCCTTAGGATGTGGCCGGTGTGTGTCCTTAGGATGTGGCCGGGATGTGTCCTTAGGATGTGGCCGGTGTGTGTCCTTAGGATGTGGCCGGGATGTGTCCTTAGGATGTGCCCAGTGTGTCCTTAGGATGTGGCCGGGATGTGTCCTTAGGATGTGCCGGGATGTGTCCTTAGGATGTGTCGGTGTGTGTCCTTAGGATGTGGCCGGGATGTGTCCTTCGGATGTGCTGGTGTGTACTTAGGATGTGGCCGGGATGTGTCCTTAGGATGTGCCCAGTGTGTCCTTAGGATGTGGCCGGGATGTGTCCTTAGGATGTGGCCGGGATGTGTCCTTAGGATGTGGCCGGGATGTGTCCTTAGGATGTGCTGGTGTGTGTCCTTAGGATGTGGCCGGGATGTGTCCTTAGGATGTGGCCGGGATGTGTCCTTAGGATGTGGCCGGGATGTGTCCTTAGGATGTGCCGGTGTATGTCCTTAGGATGTGGCCGGGATGTGTCCTTAGGATGTGCCCGGTGTGTGTCCTTAGGATGTGCCGGTGTGTGTCCTTAGGATGTGCCCGGTGTGTGTCCTTAGGATGTGGCCGGTGTGTGTCCTTAGGATGTGGCCGGGATGTGTCCTTAGGATGTGCCGGTGTGTGTCCTTAGGATGTGGCCCGGTGTGTGTCATTAGGATGTGGCCGGTGTGTGTCCTTAGGATGTGGCCGGGATGTGTCCTTAGGATGTGCCCGGTGTGAGTCCTTAGGATGTGGCCGTGATGTGTCCTTAGGATGTGCCGGTGTGTGTCCTTAGGATGTGCCGGTGTGTGTCCTTAGGATGTGGCCGGGATGTGTCCTTAGGATGTGCCCGGTGTGTGTCCTTAGGATGTGGCCGGTGTGTGTCCTTAGGATGTGGCCGGGATGTGTCCTTAGGATGTGCCCGGTGTGTGTCATTAGGATGTGCCCGGTGTGTGTCCTTAGGATGTGGCCGGTGTGTGTCCTTAGGATGTGCCGGTGTGTGTCCTTAGGATGTGGCCGGGATGTGTCCTTAGGATGTGGCCGGTGTGTCCTTAGGATGTGGCCGGGATGTGTCCTTAGAATGTGCCCGGTGTGTGTATTTAGGATGTGTCGGTGTGTGTCCTTAGGATGTGCCGGTGTGTGTCCTTAGGATGTGGCCGGGATGTGTCCTTAGGATGTGCCGGTGTGTGTCCTTAGGATGTGGCCGGGATGTGTCCTTAGGATGTGCCGGTGTGTCCTTAGGATGTGGCCGGGATGTGTCCTTAGGATGTGCCGGTGTGTGTCCTTAGGATGTGCCCGGTGTGTGTCCTTAGGATGTGGCCGGGATGTGTCCTTAGGATGTGCCCGGTGTGTGTCCTTAGGATGTGGCCGGGATGTGTCCTTAGGATGTGCCGGTGTGTGTCCTTAGGATGTGCCGGTGTGTGTCCTTAGGATGTGCCCGGTGTGTGTCCTTAGGATGTGCCCGGTGTGTGTCCTTAGGATGTGGCCGGGATGTGTCCTTAGGATGTGCCGGTGTGTGTCCTTAGGATGTGGCCGGGATGTGTCCTTAGGATGTGCCGGTGTGTGTCCTTAGGATGTGCCGGTGTGTGTCCTTAGGATGTGCCGGGATGTGTCCTTAGGATGTGCCGGTGTGTGTCCTTAGGATGTGCCGGGATGTGTCCTTAGGATGTGCCGGGATGTGTCCTTAGGATGTGCCCAGTGTGTCCTTAGGATGTGGCCGGTGTGTGTCCTTAGGATGTGCCCAGTGTGTCCTTAGGATGTGGCCGGTGTGTGTCCTTAGGATGTGGCCGGGATGTGTCCTTAGGATGTGCCGGTGTGTGTCCTTAGGATGTGGCCGGGATGTGTCCTTAGGATGTGCCGGTGTGTGTCCTTAGGATGTGGCCGGGATGTGTCCTTAGGATGTGCCGGTGTGTGTCCTTAGAATGTGCCCGGTGTGTGTATTTAGGATGTGTCGGTGTGTGTCCTTAGGATGTGCCGGTGTGTGTCCTTAGGATGTGGCCGGGATGTGTCCTTAGGATGTGCCGGTGTGTGTCCTTAGGATGTGCCCGGTGTGTGTCCTTAGGATGTGCCCGGTGTGTGTCCTTAGGATGTGGCCGGGATGTGTCCTTAGGATGTGCCCGGTGTGTGTCCTTAGGATGTGGCCGGGATGTGTCCTTAGGATGTGCCGGTGTGTGTCCTTAGGATGTGCCCGGTGTGTGTCCTTAGGATGTGCCCGGTGTGTGTCCTTAGGATGTGCCGGTGTGTGTCCTTCGGATGTGTCGGTGTGTGTCCTAAGGATGTGGCCGGGATGTGTCCTTAGGATGTGCCCAGTGTGTCCTTAGGATGTGGCCGGTGTGTGTCCTTCGGATGTGGCCGGGATGTGTCCTTAGGATGTGGCCCGCGATGTGTCCTTAGGATGTGGCCGGTGTGTGTCCTTAGGATGTGGCCGGGATGTGTCCTTAGGATGTGGCCGGTGTGTGTCCTTAGGATGTGCCCGGTGTGTGTCCTTAGGATGTGCCCGGTGTGTGTCCTTCGGATGTGGCCGGGATGTGTCCTTAGGATGTGGCCGGGATGTGTCCTTAGGATGTGGCCGGGATGTGTCCTTAGGATGTGCCGGTGTGTGTCCTTAGGATGTGGCCGGGATGTGTCCTTAGGATGTGCCGGTGTGTGTCCTTAGGATGTGCCCGGTGTGTGTCCTTAGAATGTGCTGGTGTGTGTCCTTAGGATGTGGCCGGGATGTGTCCTTAGGATGTGCCCAGTGTGTCCTTAGGATGTGGCCGGGATGTGTCCTTAGGATGTGCCGGTGTGTGTCCTTAGGATGTGCCCGGTGTGTGTCCTTAGGATGTGGCCGGGATGTGTCCTTAGGATGTGCCGGTGTGTGTCCTTAGGATGTGGCCGGGATGTGTCCTTAGGATGTGCCGGTGTGTGTCCTTAGGATGTGGCCGGGATGTGTCCTTAGGATGTGCTGGTGTGTGTCCTTAGGATGTGCCGGGATGTGTCCTTAGGATGTGCTGGTGTGTGTCCTTAGGATGTGCCCGGTGTGTCCTTAGGATGTGGCCGGGATGTGTCCTTCGGATGTGTCGGTGTGTGTCCTTAGGATGTGCCGGTGTGTGTCCTTAGGATGTGCCGGTGTGTGTCCTTAGGATGTGCCCGGTGTGTGTCCTTAGGATGTGGCCGGGATGTGTCCTTAGGATGTGCCGGTGTGTGTCCTTAGGATGTGGCCGGGATGTGTCCTTAGGATGTGCCGGTGTGTGTCCTTAGGATGTGGCCGGGATGTGTCCTTAGGATGTGCCGGGATGTGTCCTTAGGATGTGCTGGTGTGTGTCCTTAGGATGTGCCGGTGTGTGTCCTTAGGATGTGGCCGGGATGTGTCCTTCGGATGTGTCGGTGTGTGTCCTTAGGATGTGGCCGGTGTGTGTCCTTCGGATGTGTCGGTGTGTGTCCTTAGGATGTGCCCGGTGTGTGTCCTTAGGATGTGGCCGGTGTGTGTCCTTCGGATGTGTCGGTGTGTGTACTTAGGATGTTGCCGGGATGTGTCCTTAGGATGTGGCCGGTGTGTGTCCTTAGGATGTGCCCAGTGTGTCCTTAGGATGTGGCCGGGATGTATCCTTAGGATGTGGCCGGGATGTGTCCTTAGGATGTGGCCGGTGTGTGTCCTTAGGATGTGGCCGGGATGTGTCCTTAGGATGTGGCCGGTGTGTGTCCTTAGGATGTGGCCGGGATGTGTCCTTAGGATGTGCCCAGTGTGTCCTTAGGATGTGGCCGGGATGTGTCCTTAGGATGTGCCGGGATGTGTCCTTAGGATGTGTCGGTGTGTGTCCTTAGGATGTGGCCGGGATGTGTCCTTCGGATGTGCTGGTGTGTACTTAGGATGTGGCCGGGATGTGTCCTTAGGATGTGCCCAGTGTGTCCTTAGGATGTGGCCGGGATGTGTCCTTAGGATGTGGCCGGGATGTGTCCTTAGGATGTGGCCGGGATGTGTCCTTAGGATGTGCTGGTGTGTGTCCTTAGGATGTGGCCGGGATGTGTCCTTAGGATGTGGCCGGGATGTGTCCTTAGGATGTGGCCGGGATGTGTCCTTAGGATGTGCCCGGTGTGTGTCCTTAGGATGTGCCCGGTGTGTGTCCTTAGGATGTGCCGGTGTATGTCCTTAGGATGTGGCCGGGATGTGTCCTTAGGATGTGCCCGGTGTGTGTCCTTAGGATGTGCCGGTGTGTGTCCTTAGGATGTGCCCGGTGTGTGTCCTTAGGATGTGGCCGGTGTGTGTCCTTAGGATGTGGCCGGGATGTGTCCTTAGGATGTGCCGGTGTGTGTCCTTAGGATGTGTCGGTGTGTGTCCTTAGGATGTGGCCGGGATGTGTCCTTAGGATGTGCCCGGTGTGTCCTTAGGATGTGGCCGGGATGTGTCCTTAGAATGTGCCGGTGTGTGTCCTTAGGATGTGCCGGTGTGTGTCCTTAGGATGTGGCCGGGATGTGTCCTTAGGATGTGGCCGGTGTGTCCTTAGGATGTGGCCGGGATGTGTCCTTAGAATGTGCCCGGTGTGTGTATTTAGGATGTGTCGGTGTGTGTCCTTAGGATGTGGCCGGTGTGTGTCCTTAGGATGTGGCCGGGATGTGTCCTTAGGATGTGCCCGGTGTGTGTCATTAGGATGTGCCCGGTGTGTGTCCTTAGGATGTGGCCGGTGTGTGTCCTTAGGATGTGCCGGTGTGTGTCCTTAGGATGTGGCCGGGATGTGTCCTTAGGATGTGGCCGGTGTGTCCTTAGGATGTGGCCGGGATGTGTCCTTAGAATGTGCCCGGTGTGTGTATTTAGGATGTGTCGGTGTGTGTCCTTAGGATGTGCCGGTGTGTGTCCTTAGGATGTGGCCGGGATGTGTCCTTAGGATGTGCCGGTGTGTGTCCTTAGGATGTGGCCGGGATGTGTCCTTAGGATGTGCCGGTGTGTCCTTAGGATGTGGCCGGGATGTGTCCTTAGGATGTGCCGGTGTGTGTCCTTAGGATGTGCCCGGTGTGTGTCCTTAGGATGTGGCCGGGATGTGTCCTTAGGATGTGCCCGGTGTGTGTCCTTAGGATGTGGCCGGGATGTGTCCTTAGGATGTGCCGGTGTGTGTCCTTAGGATGTGCCGGTGTGTGTCCTTAGGATGTGCCCGGTGTGTGTCCTTAGGATGTGGCCGGGATGTGTCCTTAGGATGTGCCGGTGTGTGTCCTTAGGATGTGCCGGTGTGTGTCCTTAAGATGTGGCCGGGATGTGTCCTTAGGATGTGCCGGGATGTGTCCTTAGGATGTGCCGGTGTGTGTCCTTAGGATGTGCCGGGATGTGTCCTTAGGATGTGCCGGGATGTGTCCTTAGGATGTGCCCAGTGTGTCCTTAGGATGTGCCCGGTGTGTGTCCTTAGGATGTGCCCAGTGTGTCCTTAGGATGTGGCCGGTGTGTGTCCTTAGGATTATTATTATTATAATTTTATTTATAAGGCGCCACAAGTGTTTCGCAGCGCCGTACAAAGGAACAATACAGGGAGACAAAGCTTGGCATAACATTGAATAAATAACAGAAATAGAGTACAGGTAACAGAGCGCCACAGTACAATACACATTACAGCTTGGATATAAGTAGTGAGGACTCAATCAACATACAACTAGAGGCTTTTGGGCCAATGATGGAGATGAGTACGAAGATGGTCACTGAGTGTTGGAGTATAGGAGAGCTGTGAGTGACATGTGAAGAGAAGTGGGCTTTGACAACAGGAGGGAAGAGGGCCCTACTCAGAGGAGCTTATAATCTAGTAGATGTGGCCGGGATGTGTCCTTAGGATGTGCCCGGTGTGTGTCCTTAGGATGTGGCCGGTGTGTGTCCTTAGGATGTGCCCAGTGTGCCCTTAGGAGTTTTATATGCGGTTGGCATATATGCGGGTGGTCAGAGCTGCTGAATATGCCCAGTGACAGCAGATTCTCCTACCTACGGTATGTGGATCTGAGCAATCAATCAGCTCCCCAGACCAGAGACCAAAGACCAGAGAGCAGCTGCCAACAAGAAGAGACAGGTGTCATGCCATGAAGTTGGAGAATGTGTGCTTAGAGAACCTAGAGGCTGTATTATACATACTGTATTTGTTGGGATCCGAATGAAAGGTCATCAATGTGTAGAAAATCAATAAGTAGACACCTAAAGGTTGACATGCACAAGTTTGACACAAGCAAAATGTGAACATGGCAAAGGTCGATACAATTGTTCAAGATATTTTTTTCCAATCTTTGGACTTTTTCATTCTTTATATAAAAAGTGTCCCCCGGCTGTGGCATGACACCGCGGCCTGCTGGAGTCCGGTGGAAGAATCCGGGGCTGGTTTCAGAAATACAGGGGAACCCTACGCTGTTTGTCCCTATATTTTTTGAACCAGGTCCGGCTCAATGAGCCCGGGGCTAGTTATACTCAGGAGGGGGACCCCACGCCATTTTGTTATTTTATTTTTTTAAACACAAATTCACACATTTTCATGACTAAAATTTGCACATTTTTGCACTTAATCCCACTTTTTTGCCTGCAATACGCACCTCATTAAATATGTGAATTTGCGTCAAAAAATGCAATTTTAAAAAGTGCGATAATGGGCGATTTTGAAAATGACTAAAAATCGCATTTTATTAAATATCACCCCCCATGTCAACCTTTTGACTGTTGACTAAAACCCCTCAATCATGTTGACCTTCATGCATGTTGACCTAATGCTTGTCAACCTACTTATTGCGGACCTAGTGACCGTGTCCCCTTTACCTCACGCCTCAGCCACTGCTACCACCATTTCCCCAGACGTATGCGGCATACAGTATGTACAAGACCGGGCCTAGCGTGGGCATGAGATGGGCGCTGCACAGCGACTGCCCCTCCCTTTAAGGAAATGCCCATATTCACACATTGGCCCTTATTCAGATCTGATCGCAGCACACCTTTGATCTCAAAATGGGCAAAACCATGTGCACTGCAGGTGGGGCAGATGTAACATGTGCAGAGAGAATTAGATTCGTGTGAGTTATTTGGTTTCTGTGCAGGGTAAATACCGGCTGCATTATTTTTACACTGCAATATAGATTTCAGTTTCAACACACCCCACCCAAATCTAACTCTCTCTGCACATGTTACATCTGCCCCACCTGCAGTGCACATGGTTTTGTCCATTTTGAGAACAAATTTGTGCTGCGATCAGATCTGAATAAGGGCCATTGTGCGACATTCTGTCCGCTATTTCTTGCACCATTTTCATGCATTATACAGTATCGTTGGTTTATGAGGCGAAATTTGGCAAGACTTCGGAATAACAATCACTGTTTCTTTATACGCAAGCTGCGCGTTTGTTGAGGTGGGTGGAGCTACAATTTAGGGAAGCTTCAGGGAAGGAGTGGGTGGCGTACTTAAAAGTGAGGAAGTCACCATGAGGAATCCCCCTCCGATGGTCCGCTGCGTAAGCAGTACCCTATTCATCTGGCCGCCTGAGTGACCATCGTGAACGATGGTTACGATATTGGATTCACGATGTGCAATGCGGGGATGTTAGTGGCGTCCCATCTACTGAGGCCTCTCGTGCATGTCCTGCCTTCATATCGGAAAGAAATACAAAGCATCAAACAAGTGACATTGCATTTCCGTCCATCCCTGAATAAGCCTCAGGTTTTACAAACCAGCTGCCTGTTGTACTCAGTGCGGCCACATTGTGCCAAGACGTAAACCTTGAGCAGCTAAATCCGATTTATTCCAGCAGCCATGGAAGCATACCTGCCTACCCTCCTGCATTTAGCGGGAGTCTCCCGTTTTTTCAATCCTTCTCCCGCCACCCCCCCCCACCCCCCCCCCCCCCGCAAATCCCTTGGATTCTCACGGTTTTTGATCCCTTTGCAAAAACATATCTGAGTGCACATGCGCGAACGCGATGTTGCGGGGGCGTTGCCTGTCTGAATGCGCAACGTCATTATAACAGCCACCGCGGGGCTGTGCGGGTAGCGATGGCCGTGGGAACGAGGAACGTGTGGTGCGGCAGTGGCAGTGACTGAGCCGGGGAGCTGGGAGCACGAGTAAGACTCAGCTGCCACTCCGGCAGCTGCAGTAAGTATAACTCATACAGCAGCCTGACTCCCCTTCTGGGGAAACCTGTGGTTCTGCTCACACGGTGGGAGTGTGGTCAGGTGCCCTCATCTCCTCTCTGGGCTCCTCCTGAGACTCATTGCTGCCAATCTCTGCAAGCTGCTGGGCTGTTCTCTCCGTCCCCCCTCCTCCCTGCTGTATATCACTCCATACCTCCCAACAGTCACGATTACAGCGGGACAGTCCCGATTATCAGGGCCTGTCCCGCTGTCCCTCCCGCGGCCAGCAGTGTCCCGCGGTGAGGGGGGGCTGTTGGGAGTCCCCCCTGTAGGTTGCTAAGCAGCGGGGAATAAACGCTGTGCGCATGCGCACAGCGTCTATTCCCGTAGCCAGGGGGCTGGGGGCATGGCTAGAGGCTCACAGAGCCTCTGGGTCATGCCCCCATAGCGGCAAAATGGGGGCGTGGCCTCACGGGAGAGCCGCGAGTATAGGCCACGCCCCCGAAATTTCCGTCGAGCCTCTGGCGCGCAGGAGCGGCGTCCCGCTTCCGACTGGTCCAAAGTTGGGAGGTATGTCACTCTACTGTCTCTCTTGCTGGCCACTATACACGTTGTTTTCTCACACATACGTGCACTGAGCTTCCTATGTCATTGTTCTGACATACACAGTACACTGCACCTCACTGAAAATAGAGAAAAACATATTTCTAAGGCTGTAAGCAGCGTACCTCTCTCCCCCACCCACTATGCCTGCTTCTTATTGCTCCTCTCTCCCCCCACCACTGGGCCCCGCCCCCGACTGGAACCCAGGACATGCTCCACTCCCCCTGTCATGCCCATTAATTTACAAGCTAACTGCCTGCCTTCCTACAAGGGCATACCTCCAGGGCCGGTGCAAGCCCCCCGCCCGCCCCAGGCAAAAAAAAAACGTCCCGCCGGCCGGGGGGGGTGTGTGTGTGTGTGTGTGTGGGGAGGGTGCGGACGATACTTGCTGCGGCATGGCGGGGTGTTTGCGGCCGATACTGCAGTGGGCGCCCGCACCCCCCACCCCTGCGATATGCAGCTTCCGGGTGCTGCGAGTCCTCGCTGAAATCCCCCAGCAGAGAGCGGGCGGCGTGCGCGGGGGACAGCTTCGCTTCACGGAGGGCTCAGTACCGCCCTCCAATGCCTAGTCCTGCCTAGTGGTGGCGCCGGCCCTGCATACCTGCCAATTTCATACCTCCCAACATGACCCATGCCAGGAGGGACAAATCACTCTGCTTCTGGACTTTTTCTCTTAATGAATGATTGCCATCACCTGTGTTGAACAGGTTTACTATTAAGAAAGGTGTGTTCTCCACAGGTGCTGGCTATCATTAATTAACAGGAAAGTGCAGGAACAGAGCATTGTGTCCCTCCTGGAGAGGGTCATGTTGGGAGGTATGCAACTTTTTTAACTGAAGATTAGGGACACTAGCGCGGCTTCGCCGAAAAGGCGGCATGGTATATGCATATGAGGACGCTGCATATGCAAATAAGGGTCGCGCCCCCGTTTTTTGCCACCGACCCGCTGAATAGACGCTGTGCGCATGCGCATCTAAAATCTCCCTCAAACTGCTTTTCAAAAGTAGGCAAGTATGCATGGAAGCTAGAAACATAGAATTTGATGGCAGATAAGAACCACTTGGCCCATCTAGTCTGCCCCTTTGGTACTTATGTATTATCTGGGCTCCCATGATAAATGCACCCCATTTTTTCATACCCCTACTATCCAACTACGCATGGAGTTGATTTTATATAGTGTGGCGAGCGCAGCGAGCCACCGTGCCCGAAGCGTGGCGAGCGCAGCGAGCCCCGCGAGGGGATGCGGTCTCATAAGAAAAACGGGAGCCCAGATACTACATAAGTACCGCCCCTTTTTTTAAACATGTTACCTCAAACCATATTTGATCCTTATTTTTTTGTAAGGATATCAATATGCTTATCCCAAGCATGTTTACATTGTACTACTGTATTTGCCTCTACCACCTCTGATGGGAGGCTATTCCACTTATCTACTACTCTTTCTGTGAAGTAATTCTTCCTCACATTTCCCCTGCACCTTCCTCCCCCTAGTGTCAGTGCATGTCCTCGTGTTCTGTTGCTCCTCTACCTGTGAAGAATGTCTCCCACCTGTACCTTCCTCCCTCTAGTGTCAGTGCGTGTCCTCGTGTTCTGCTGCTCCTCTTCCTGTGACTAATGTCTCCCACCTGTACCTTCCTCCCCCCAGTGTCAGTGCGTGTCCTCGTGTTCTGCTGCTCCTCTTCCTGTGAAGAATGTCTCCCACCTGTACCTTTCTCCCCCTAGTGTCAGTGCATGTCCTCGTGTTCTGTTGCTCCTCTACCTGTGAAGAATGTCTCCCACCTGTACCTTACTCCCTCTAGTGTCAGTGCATGTCCTCGTGTTCTGTTGCTCCTCTTCCTGTGAATAATGTCTCCCACCTGTACCTTCCTTCCCCTTGTGTCAGTGCATGTCCTCCTGTTCTGCTGCTCCTCTTCCTGTGAAGAATGTCTCCCACCTGAATCTTCCTCCCTCTAGTGTCAGTGCATGTCCTCGTGTTCTGCTGCTCCTCTTTCTGTGAGGAATGTCTCCCACCCAGAGGCGGAACTACCATTGGTGCAGCAGGTGCATTGCACCGGGGCCCCTGAGGACTAAGGGGCCCATTGCTGTCTATACCAGCAGCTTGTACCCATGTCACCCACGGGTGTGGGGCCTAAATTGTTCTTTTGCACCTGGGCCCACCACTCACAAGTTCCGCCCCTGCTCCCATCTGTACCTTCCTCCCCCTAGTGTCAGTGCATGTCCTCGTGTTCTGCTGCTCCTCTTCCTGTGACTAATGTCTCCCACCTGTACCTTCCTCCCTCTAGTGTCAGTGCATGTCCCCGTGTTCTGTTGCTCCTCTTGCTGTGACTAATGTCTCCCACCTGTACCTTCCTCCCTCTAGTGTCAGTGCATGTCCTCGTGTTCTGCTGCTCCTCTTCCTGTGAAGAATGTCTCCCACCTGTACCTTCCTCCCTCTAGTGTCAGTGCGTGTCCTCGTGTTCTGCTGCTCCTCTTCCTGTGAAGAATGTCTCCCACCTGTACCTTCCTCCCTCTAGTGTCAGTGCATGTCCTCGTGTTCTGCTGCTCCTCTGCAGGCTGAGGTGTGCGCTCCGGATCTGACCGACGGTGGAGGCTGAAGGAACCGGAGGGCGATGCCGCATGAAGGTAAGTAATGGTAATGGGGAGGCGAGGTGCTGGCAGGCGGGGGGTGCACGCGGGCGGGGCGCGCGGGCGGTGCGCGCGGGGTGCGTGGGGTGCACGGGGGGCTGTAGTGCTGTGCATGCCACTGGGGCCAGAGCCAGATTAAGGTCTAAATGGGCCTGGAGCTGAAAATGATCAAGGGCCTATTATGCGCAATAATAGAGGTTGCGGCCAGCAGCTAATAATGTGGGAGGCGTGACCAGTGTTCTGGTTGGGTGGTCAGCTCATGGGTGTGTCTCTATTTGTGTAAATACTTTCAACTAATTATATATGCCTGGAAAAAGCAGGGGGCTGGCATAAGAAAAATGCAGGGAGATATATTGGTGGGTGCCCTCCAAAGGTGCACCCGCATAATGCCTATGTCCTAAGATACTTGCAGGGTGAGGAGGCACTCCAGTCATAAAAAAAATACTGAAAGCCGAAACTTGGTAGACAACATTTCAGCACCTTTTACACCATATACCCCTTATACAAATCATGAAACACAATAGTAACCCCTTAAACTGTACTTGCTTCTTACACATTATGCCACATGGAATGAGACAAAATTCACACCGATTGAGCAAAAATTCACACTATGGCACACAGATTAAGGCAAAATTCTCATTGTGCCACATGGATTGAGCTAAAATACACACTATACCAGGCATGTCCAAACAGTGGCCCTCCAGCTGTTGTGAAACTACACGTCCCAGCAAGCCTTGATATAGTTTTAGCATTCCCTAATTGCAAAACTGTGGCAATGCATTATGGGTAAACTTGTAGTTTCACAGCTGGAGGGCCATAGTTTGGACATGCCTGCACTATACCAAACAGATTGAGCAATAATGCACAATATGCTGCATGATCCTGGGACCATATTCCCTGCATTTTCTGGTATGAAAGGGGTATTATTTCAAATAGCCGGGACATGCAGTGCTCTGAATACAGCCGGGCAGCCCCCTGCTCTCTGCCCGGCTGTTAATGGCTGTCATTTCTGCCCGGTGGCGACTGTCCCCCAGTTACCGCGAGCATGCAGGGACATTCTCGGACTGGCCCCTTTTACACCAGCCTAGTCCCTGCATTATCTGGTGTGAGGGGGAGAGAAAACCACCGCCGCCCCCCTTTAAACAACCAGCTATATCTTCGGAACCAACTGACCCATTTACATGTAGCCTTCGAATGATTTTGGTCCCATGAAACTGGGCCGTTTGGTTCCAGAGAAATCTGTCCTCAAAGAACATGAACAGCCATGAAATTACATTTCAGAAATGAAAAAAATTTTTTTTTTACCTGCAATATCTCTAGAACCAATGAACCCATATGGACCAGGTATCAGATTGAAGGCCCAGCAATTTGAGTTCGACTGAGATCAACCTCAAGCTTCTGTGATGCCGGAGGGGGAACTGGCAGCCGTTGGAACCGGGTGGAGGTCGGAATTAGCGGGTCCCATGTTATCCTATGGGGAAAACGTTCTAGGTTTGCCTGGCGGTATCTCCGGTTCCCGGGGGGCTAGTGACGCGGGGCTGGTCTCGTTGGAAAGCCCTGACCCTCAGCTACAAAATGGGCCTATTTGGAGATTGGGCCTGGAGCTATCGCTCCATCAGGCCCATTGTTAATCCGGCTCTGACTGGGGCCCAGACTGTAGGTCAATTCCGGGCCCCAACATTTCTAGTGGCGGCCCTGATTGCTGCAATGGATTATATTACAGAAGGGTCACCAGCCCAGATTTCAGGGTGAAGATGTGGTCTCCACAAATGCAGTGATCTGGAGTCATTGACTTTGCGACATGATTGAATATCCTGTGACTGGCAATGGCTTTGCCGTGTTTGTTTCCTGTCTCCTCCTGTCTCCGGGTATAACACGGGTCTACAGTATGTGCAGTGGAAATGGTGTTTTTACCCATGTCTTATATGATGTATGATCCATCCATTATATGCCGGCACTCCAAGACAGCTTGATCCGGTGCACTCTCCAAACATAAGATACAGTTCCACAAGAGAAAAGGCACACGGACACCAGTCATCAGTTTCAAGTAAATGTATTGGGCATAGCACTATCTAGCGCTTTCGGGGACACCACCCCGTCTTCAGGATAATTGCCCTGCACAAACAAGTGACCAAACAGTGCTACCAATCCCCCCACACAATAAATAGCAAACATCTGATTACTCACCTGTCCAGACGCGTGAGCGTGGACATCACAGCGCCGGGATCCCTGAGACACTCTCCAGTACTTCCTGTGTCTAACCGGAAGTCGCAAGTGGAACGCATCTTGCGTCCCACAGCCTGCTTCCGCCTTCCACCGTCCATCCTGATACGTATAAGGGCTTCTCTATTGCGCCAGATCGCCAGCTCTCCACCTAATCTGGGCAGACAAGCACAAACATGAATAAAGCAACATACAAATAATCAATACATACAATACATGATTACAGTGAACAAAGATGCAAGACAAATTGAGAAAAAAGGGTACATTTATACTATGGTCGACATGCCGTGTCGACACCATGTATAAGATCCTAGCTACCAGGAAAAATTTATGTCAGGCTATTCCAGTTGATCTTGTCATTGAGGCCACCAGGTCTGGTGGTCCCCAACCGCAAGATCCACTGGGTTTCCTTGATCAGGAGTTTCTTGGCCCTGTCACCCCCGCGGGGGCTGCATGGAACTTCATCTATAATAAAATATTTTAAAGATTCCAAAGAGTGCCCAGCTTGTTTAAAATGCCTGGGGACAGGCTGATCTATATCCTTCCCTTTTAAAGTTAGATGAATTGCTGACCGATGGGCGGACATTCTTTCTTTAAATTTGCGGGTGGTCTGCCCCACATACCTCAACCCGCACCGACACAGTATAATGTATACTATATGTGATGAAGAGCAAGTCAGCACTGACCTAATATCATAGGTCTTAGGACAGACAGGATGTGAAAACTTTTTACAGCTGATCATAAATTTACATGTGGCACACATGCCACAGCTGTAACAGCCGGGAGGTTTGATGTACACAATCGGTGACATCCTGGGCTGGTGATCGGTAATGTCAGCATGGACAAGCCGATCACGGTGGTTACGACCCCTGGTATAGGCCAGTAGGGGTCTATGGTCTTTTAAACCCACCAGTTCCGGGTCCGTGGCCACAATTGGCCACAAGGCTCTAGAGGCCCTCTGGACAATGGGACTGGACACAGAAAATTCATTAATCCAGGGTATACGCTTCCCTTTTAATTTGGATTTCGAAACCCAAAGGGACTGGGGGTCCATATCCAGGACCTGTTTCTTCTGTGAGAGCAGAAGGTCTACATCGTATCCCCTCTCAACAAATTTTTGGACCATAATGTCCCGCTCGTTAGGAAGCTTCTCCCTATTACTAGTTAAACGAGCTACCCTAAGCATTTGGGATAACGGTAGTCCCCGCTTAAGGAAGGGGGGATGATGACTGGATGCTCTCAACAGCGTATTCCTGTCAGTACTTTTACAGTATCTACTGGTGGAAATGACACCATCCTTAACCTCAATGGCCACATCCAGAAATTAGCTTGACACTCACTGTAACTGTATGTAAATTTAATGTGCTGACTAGTAACATTGATGTTCTCCAACAAACGGCCACAATGACTTTAATTGGAGACTCAATTTACATAAATTCTCACGACAAGTACGTCGAAAGGAGTTCTTCCAACATAAACCGACTATATCGGTGGCATCGGTATTTGACCCGTTACTGGCAATGACGGCCCGTTCTCAATTTGATCCACCGTCCCAGAATGGTTCTTTAAAAACCTTCACTCGACTGATAGACGACTCCATGAACCGCTTTTTAGCTACTCCTTACAAGATATGCCCCAATTTGTCTAAGATGGAGATTGAAGCACTAAAGATACTGGAGCAGGTATGCCATGGGATCTTCCGTGGCCCCCTCTTATGCCAATGTTTATATGTTTGCCCAGGAGCAAGATCTCTTTTTCGCCGACCAGGACATTTGGGGACACGTCATGCTGTATCTACGATACAGCATGACGTGTTCCTCATTTGGACTGGCGGCGAGGAGGGATTTATTAATCTAATGGAGAACATCAATGTTACTAATCAGCACATTAAATTTACATACAGTTACAGTGAGTGTCAAGCTAATTTTCTGGATGTGGCCATTGAGGTTAAGGATGGTGTCATTTCCACCAGTAGATACTGTAAAAGTACTGACAGGAATACGCTTGAGAGCATCCAGTCATCATCCCCCCTCCCTTAAGCGGGGACTACCGTTATCCCGAATGCTTAGGGTAGCTCGTTTAACTAGTAATAGGAAGAAGCTTCCTAACGAGCTGGACATTATGGTCCAAAAATTTGTTGAGCGGGGATACGATGTAGACCTTCTGCTCTCACAGAAGAAACAGGTCCTGGATATGGACCCCCAGTCCCTTTGGGTTTCGAAATCCAAATTAAAAGGGAAGCGTATACCCTGGATTAATAAATTTTCTGTGTCCAGTCCCATTGTCAGAGGGCCTCTAGAGCCTTGTGGCCAATTGTGGCCACGGACCCGGAACTGGTGGGTTTAAAAGACCATAGACCCCTGCTGGTCTATACCAGGGGTCGTAACCTCCGTGATCGGCTTGTCCATGCTGACATTATCGATCACCAGCCCAGGATTCCACCTAATGTGTACATCAAACCTCCCGGCTGTTACAGCTGTGGCATGTGTGCCACATGTAAATTTATGATCAGCTGTAAAAAGTTTTCACATCCTCACTGTCCTAAGACCTATGATATTAGGTCGGTGCTGACTTGCTCTTCATCACATGTAGTATACATTATACTGTGTCGGTGCGGGTTGAGGTACAATACAGTATGTGGGGCAGATCACCCGCAAATTTAAAGAAAGAATCGGTCAGCAATTCATCTAACTTTAAAAGGGAAGGATATAGATCAGCCTGTCCCCAGGCATTTTAAACAAGCTGGGCACTCTTTGGAATCTTTAAAATATTTTATTATAGATGAAGTTCCATGCAGCCCCCGCGGGGGTGACAGGGCCAAGAAACTCCTGATCAAGGAAACCCAGTGGATCTTGCGGTTGGGGACCACAGGACCTGGTGGCCTCAATGACAAGATCAACTGGAATAGCCTGACATAAATTTTTCCTGGTAGCTAGGATCTTATACATGGTGTCGACACGGCATGTCGACCATAGTATAAATGTACCCTTTTTTCTCAATTTGTCTTGCATCTTTGTTCACTGTAATCATGTATTGTATGTATTGATTATTTGTATGTTGCTTTATTCATGTTTGTGCTTGTCTGCCCAGATTAGGTGGAGAGCTGGCGATCCGGCGCAATTGAGAAGCCCTTACACGTATCAGGATGGACGGTGGAAGGCGGAAGCAGGCTGTGTGACGCAAGATGCGTTCCACTTGCAACTTCCGGTTAGACACAGGAAGTACTGGAGAGTGTCTCAGGGATCCCGGCGCTGTGATGTCCACGCTCCCGCGTCTGGACAGGTGAGTAATCAGATGTTTGCTATTTATTGTGTGGGGGGATGGGGAGCACTGTTTGGTCACTTGTTTGTGCAGGGCAATTATCCTGAAGACGGGGTGGTGTCCCCGAAAGCGCTAGATAGTGCTATGCCCAATACATTTACTTGAAACTGATGACTGGTGTCCGTGTGCCTTTTCTCTTGTGGAACTGTACATATATATATATATATATATATATATATATATATATATGTTAAAATAAAGAACAGGAGGGGCGCTCCATAGTGTATCACACAGACGTTTTAATAGTAAAAACACATCCAGGTTAGGCAACAAATGGACTTGTACCAAAGGGAACACTGCTGTGGGCTGGGTACCACAAGATTCAATACATGAAATGCCAGGCAACCTCCTACCGCTGATCCGGGGCTCTGCTGGAGACCACGACCTCCCGCTGAAACGAGCAGCGTGCCGGGACAACCACACAGGAACAGACGCGGTGGGGGAGCTGTGCAGGGTAAAAGATGTCGTCACAAGCCCCGCCCTTATTGCTGGTGTGGTTAATAGCCTTACTCTGCGCCGTATATCCACCCATCTTTTCTTCCATATATATATATATATATATATATATATATATATATATATATATATATATATATATATATATATATATATATATATATATATATATATATATATATATAAATATATAATGGAAACAACACACCAATACACAATACTACAATACTAACACTGACCTGCACTACAGGGTCCCAGCTGCTGAGTGTGAATCCCCCCGTGTCTGGTCTCTCCCCCACGTTGGAGGAGGAGTTTGCAGGTACACACTAAATATAAATTCTAAACCTATTAATGTCTCTGCTACTGTATATTGCATTTCTGAGGTTCTCAGCATAATGATGGCCATTATTATGGGCTTGCCCACCGTGCCCAGGTCACCTCAAGTCCCTAACACTACTCTCAGATGAGTAGAGGGCGTGGGACCCCCCAAGCCAGCCCAGCAGAACCACCACATGGCATCACATTGGTGTAAAAGTAAAGCGATATAAAGGAAATTATATGTGATAAGACTTACATACTGTATGTAAGAGGTAATAATAAATGTGAAGGGTGCTACATATATACTAAACAAACTAATGGGGTGATGGAAAGTATACGATATGATGCCATGGAGCAGCCCAGCCACAGCAGACCATAGAAACCTGTGCTAAGAACCTCAGAAATGCAATATAGCAAAGATATTAATAGGTTTAGCATTTATATTTAGTGTGCAGCTGCAATCTCCTCCTCTTGCTTGCTGCACTACAAATCTCAGCAGGTAGCACCTTATATGTCCAGGGTGTGCAGTTTAGGGCCCCTCCCCCAGGGTGTGCAGTTTAGGGCCCCTCCCCCTCTCCCCCACGTTGTCTGGTCCTGCCTCTGAGCAGCCTGTAGACATCCCTCTGTCAGCTCAGCTTTGACTTTGTGCTCAAAGGAAAGCTGGTACAA
Source organism: Crinia signifera (assembly GCF_055691185.1). Taxonomy (NCBI): domain Eukaryota; kingdom Metazoa; phylum Chordata; class Amphibia; order Anura; family Myobatrachidae; genus Crinia; species Crinia signifera. The sequence continues at coordinate 3,109,886 of NC_139219.1, forward strand.
ATGAAGAGGACGGCACCTAGAGACACCTAGCGGTACTGCAGGCAGAAGTGAAGCTGGTACAAATGAAGAGGACGGCACCTAGAGGCACCTGGCGGTACTGCAGGCAGAAGTGAAGCTGGTACAAATGAAGAGGACGGCACCTAGAGGCACCTGGCGGTACTGCAGGCAGAAGTGAAGCTGTCACTGACAGCAGTTCTCAGTTTACACCTGACGGCTTCTACACCCTGTGGCTTGGTAAAGCAGAGAGTATCTGGGTACTCAGAAATCCCCCTGCGTGCGCTACTGAATGCATTGATTGAGGACTCATAGCCAAACACAGCTAACTGCACTGGGCATGTGCGGAGGCCGCACTTTGTCTCTTACACTGCATGATAGGAAAACGAATTGTACGGAATCACTGACCGGCGTAACCCGGTTAGTTGACAGGTTCCCCTGTAGGTGGTACAGTGACCTATGCAACAAATATCCCCACGTTTAGTACATGTCCATCTAGCAACACAGATAAATTATTTTCCATTAATATCCCAGATAACAGAATTGTTACGTGTTCGGCTGTAACCTAAAAAAATGAAATAATACTAAATAATAGACATGAGAATAAAATCCGTAAGTGCTTATTCCCGCACGCTGCCATCTGATTTCCACAGCGCTAAAGTATTTCATCATTTCTGGAATGCCTGGTATTTTCACAATGATATGCAAGGCAATGGGAAATATGCACCCACTGAAATCACTGTGCCGGATACTACCCCCTCTCGCTGGTCACTAAGGATGGGATCTGCAGGGGGCGCTCATCCTGCATGCTCCATCACTGTACCGGATACTACCCCCTCTCGCTGGTCACTAAGGATGGGATCTGCAGGGGGCGCTCATCCTGCATGCTCCATCACTGTAATGTATAGTCTTTGTGTTGGGGAATATTACATGCCATCTCCATGTATCTGTCACATGTAATGCTGTCACATGTAATGCTAGGTGCCTACATACATGTAAACCCACAGCGGTAGGATGGGACATGGAGCACATGCAATTCTGAAACCTGGCCCAGCAGTGCAGATCTGGGGAGGTTTGTGATGCCTAATCGGGCCCTATCTGAGCTATGGGCAGTGCCAACCCTTCCTGCACCGTTTCTCACGATGGCCCCCAGCACCCCTCCCAAGTTACATTGTATGTATGACGACCAGGCAATGAGTTCACGGAAGTGATTGTTCCATTCAGGTCCCTGAGCGTTCTGGTAGACACGCCCAATGCCGCTCCCACCAATCAGCAGCAGGTGGTAAGTGCACTGTACAGGGGTTACAATGGGCTAGGTGCCAAGGGCTCCCCTCTCACAGTGCCCTGATGCCACCCATCTCCTCCTCCTCCTGAGACCTTGCCACTTCAGCATTTACCTATCTCTATCCCACTGTCCCTGAGGCCTAGCCCCTGTCTAGTATGGGGTGCACCATCAGTTCTGTAAAGTTAAATGTTTAGTAACAATCTAGCCTATGTACTATCCTTGGAGAGAGATAAAGTTGAGAAAGATAAACTACAATCAATCAGCTCCTGTCATTCTTGAAATATAGCCTATAATATGGCAGTTTGAGCTAATTGGCGGCTACTGCTTTATGTCCTACCTCAAGATGGCTGCCAAAATCTCCCCTGAGCATGTGCACCTTGTTTCTTTTCTGTGTGAGACTGTGCTAGAGCATCCCCAGTGAGAGGCGTGTCTTCCAGAGAGCGACCGGGGAGCTGTATGACTCGCCACGCCCCAGAATCTGCTCCATGGCAACCAGAGTGTGTAACAGTGAGTACAGCTATACCTGTTATACTTCAATAAAGCAACACCACTGGCTAAGTAACTGTGTTGTTCATCACCTGGTGTGTGCTTATACAAGTGTACAGTCATTTCTTGGACCAGTAACCCATAAAAGACAAATACATCTATAAGACACAATAACAACAAGCAATGTATACACCACAGCCAATAAATAACACAATAGCAACAAGCAATGTATTCACCACAGCCAATAAATAACACAATAACAACAAGCAACGTATACACCACAGCCAATAAATAACACAATAACAACAAGCAATGTATACACCGCAGCCAATAAATAACACAATAACAACAAGCAATGTATACACCACAGCCAATAAACAACACAATAACAACAAGCAATGTATACACCACAGCCAATAAATAACACAATAACAACAAGCAATGTATACACCACAGCCAATAAATAACACAATAACAACAAGCAATGTATACATCGCAGCCAATTACTAACACAATAACAACAAGCAATGTATACACCACAGCCAATAAACAACACAATAACAACAAGCAATGTATACACCACAGCCAATAAATAACACAATAACAACAAGCAATGTATACACCGCAGCCAATAAACAAAACAATAACAACAAGCAATGTATACACCACAGCCAATAAATAACACAATAACAACAAGCAATGTATACACCACAGCCAATAAACAAAACAATAACAACAAGCAATGTATACACTACAGCCAATAAATAACACAATAACAACAAGCAACGTTTACACCACAGCCAATAAATAACACAATAACAACAAGCAATGTATACACCACAGCCAAAAAATAACACAATAACAACAAGCAATGTATACACTACAGCCAATAAATAACACAATAACAACAAGCAATGTATACACTACAGCCAATAAATAACACAATAACAACAAGCAATGTATACACTACAGCCAATAAATAACACAATAGCAACAAGCAATGTATACACCACAGCCAATAAATAATACAATAGCAACAAGCAATGTATACACCACAGCCAATAAATAACACAATAGCAACAAGCAATGTATACACCACAGCCAATAAATAACACAATAACAACAAGCAATGTATACACCACAGCCAATAAATAACACAATAACAACAAGCAATGTATACACCACAGCCAATAAATAACACAATAACAACAAGCAATGTATACACCGCAGCCAATAAATAACACAATAACAACAAGCAATGTATACACCGCAGCCAATAAATAACACAATAACAACAAGCAATGTATACACCGCAGCCAATAAATAACACAATAACAACAAGCAATGTATATACCACAGCCAATAAATAACACAATAACAACAAGCAATGTATACACCGCAGCCAATAAATAACACAATAACAACAAGCAATGTATACACCGCAGCCAATAAATAACACAATAAAAACAAGCAATGTATACACCGCAGCCAATAAATAACACAATAACAACAAGCAATGTATATACCACAGCCAATAAATAACACAAAAACAACAAGCAATGTATACACCGCAGCCAATAAATAACACAATAACAACAAGCAATGTATACACCGCAGCCAATAAATAACACAATAACAACAAGCAATGTATACACTACAGCCAATAAATAACACAATAACAACAAGCAATGTATTAACCACAGCCAATAAATAACACAATAACAACAAGCAATGTATACACCACAGCCAATAAATAACACAATAACAACAAGCAATGTATTCACCACAGCCAATAAACAACACAATAGCAACAAGCAATGTATATACCACAGCCAATAAATAACACAATAACAACAAGCAATGTATACACCGCAGCCAATAAATAACACAATAACAACAAGCAATGTATACACCGCAGCCAATAAATAACACAATAACAACACGCAATGTATACACCACAGCCAATAAATAACACAATAACAACAAGCAATGTATACACCGCAGCCAATAAATAACACAATAACAACAAGCAATGTATACACCACAGCCAATAAATAACACAATAGCAACAAGCAATGTATTCACCACAGCCAATAAACAACACAATAACAACAAGCAATGTATACACCACAGCCAATAAACAACACAATAACAACAAGCAACATATACACCACAGCCAATAAATAACACAATAACAACAAGCAATGTATACACCACAGCCAATAAATAACACAATAACAACAGCAATGTATACACCACATCCAAAAAATAACACAATAACAACAAGCAATGTATACACCACAGCCAATAAATAACACAATAACAACAAGCAATCAATTCACCACAGCCAATAAATAACACAATAACAACAAGCAATGTATACACCACAGCCAATAAACAACACAATAACAACAAGCAACATATACACCACAGCCAATAAATAACACAATAACAACAAGCAATGTATACACCACAGCCAATAAATAACACAATAACAACAAGCAATGTATACACCACATCCAAAAAATAACACAATAACAACAAGCAATGTATACACCGCAGCCAATAAATAACACAATAACAACAAGCAATGTATACACCGCAGCCAATAAATAACACAATAACAACAAGCAATGTATACACCACAGCCAATAAACAACACAATAACAACAAGCAATGTATACACCACAGCCATCAAATAACACAATAACAACAAGCAATGTATACACCACAGCCATCAAATAACACAATAACAACAAGCAATGTATACACCACAGCCAATAAATAACACAATAACAACAAGCAACGTATACACCGCAGCCTATAAATAACACAATAACAACAAGCAATGTATACACCGCAGCCAATAAATAACACAATAACAATAAACAATGTATACTCCACAGCCAATAAACAACACAATAACAACAAGCAATGTATACACCACAGCCAATAACTAACACAATAACAACAAGCAATGTATACACCACAGCCAATAAATAACACAATAACAAGCAACGTATACACCACAGCCAATAAATAACACAATAACAACAAGCAATGTATACACCACAGCCAATAAATAACACAATAACAACAAGCAATGTATACACCACAGCCAATAAATAACACAATAACAACAAGCAATGTATACACCACAGCCAATAACTAACACAATAACAACAAGCAATGTATACACCACAGCCAATAAATAACACAATAACAACAAGCAACGTATACACCACAGCCAATAAATAACACAATAACAACAAGCAATGTATACACCACAGCCAATAAATAACACAATAACAACAAGCAATGTATACACCACAGCCAATAAATAACACAATAACAACAAGCAATGTATACACCGCAGCCAATAAATAACACAATAACAACAAGCAATGTATACACTACAGCCAATAAAAAGCACAATAACAACAAGCAATGTATACACCACAGCCATCAAATAACACAATAACAACAAGCAATGTATACACCGCAGCCAATAAATAACACAATAACAACAAGCAATGTATACACCGCAGCCAATAAACAACACAATAACAACAAGCAATGTATACACCACAGCCAATTACTAACACAATAACAACAAGCAATGTATACACCACAGCCAAGAAATAACACAATAACAACAAGCAATGTGTACACCGCATCCAATTACTAACACAATAACAACAAGCAATGTATACACCGCAGCCAATAAATAACACAATAGCAACAAGCAATGTATACACCTCAGCCAATAAATAACACAATAACAACAAGCAATGTATACACCGCAGCCAATAAATAACACAATAACAACAAGCAATGTATACACCACAGCCATCAAATAACACAATAACAACAAGCAATGTATACACGGCAGCCAATAAATAACACAATAACAAAAAGCAATGTATACACTGCAGCCAATAAATAACACAATAGCAACAAGCAATGTATACACCACAGCCAATAAATAACACAATAACAACAAGCAACGTATACACCACAGCCAATAAATAACACAATAATAACAAGCAATGTATACACCACAGCCAATAAACAACACAATAACAACAAGCAATGTATACACCACAGCCAATAAATAACACAATAACAACAAGCAATGTATACACCGCAGCCAATTACTAACACAATAACAACAAGCAATGTATACACCGCAGCCAATAAATAACACAATAGCAACAAGCAATGTATACACCACAGCCAATAAATAACACAATAACAACAAGCAATGTATACACCGCAGCCAATTACTAACACAATAACAACAAGCAATGTATTCACCACAGCCAATAAATAACACAATAGCAACAAGCAATGTATACACCACAGCCAATAAATAACACAATAGCAACAAGCAATGTATACACCGCAGCCAATAAATAACACAATAACAACAAGCAATGTATACACCATAGCCAATAAATAACACAATAACAACAAGCAATGTATACACCACAGCCAATAAATAACACAATAACAACAAGCAATGTATACACCGCAGCCAATAAATAACACAATAGCAACAAGCAATGTATACACCGCAGCCAATAAATAACACAATAGCAATGTATACACCGCAGCCAATAAATAACACAATAACAACAAGCAATGTATACACCACAGCCAATAAATAACACAATAACAACAAGCAATGTATACACCGCAGCCAATAAATAACACAATAACAACAAGCAATGTATACACCGCAGCCAATAAATAACACAATAGCAACAAGCAATGTATACACCGCAGCCAATAAATAACACAATAACAACAAGCAATGTATACACCACAGCCAATAAACAACACAATAACAACAAGCAATGTACAGTATATAACACAGCCAATAACTAACACAATAACAACAAGCAATGTATACACCGCAGCCAATAAACAACACAATAACAACAAGCAATGTATACACCACAGCCAATAAATAACACAATAGCAACAAGCAATGTATACACCGCAGCCAATAAATAACACAATAGCAACAAGCAATGTATACACCGCAGCCAATAAATAACACAATAGCAACAAGCAATGTGTACACCGCAGCCAATAAATAACACAATAGCAACAAGCAATGTATACACCGCAGCCAATTACTAACACATAACAACAAGCAATGTATACACCGCAGCCAATAAATAACACAATAACAACAAGCAATGTTGACACCACAGCCAATAAATAACACAATAGCAACAAGCAATGTATACACCACAGCCAATAAATAACACAATAACAACAAGCAATGTATACACCACAGCCAATAAACAACACAATAACAACAAGCAATGTATACACCGCAGCCAATAAATAACACAATAGCAACAAGCAATGTATACACCGCAGCCAATAAATAACACAATAGCAACAAGCAATGTATACACCGCAGCCAATAAATAACACAATAACAACAAGCAATGTATACACCACAGCCAATAAATAACACAATAACAACAAGCAATGTATACACCGCAGCCAATAAATAACACAATAACAACAAGCAATGTATACACCACAGCCATCAAATAACACAATAACAACAAGCAATGTGTACACCGCAGCCAATAAATAACACAATAACAACAAGCAATGTTGACACCACAGCCAATAAATAACACAATAGCAACAAGCAATGTACAGTATATAACACAGCCAATAACTAACACAATAACAACAAGCAATGTATACACCGCAGCCAATAAATAACACAATAGCAACAAGCAATGTACAGTATATAACACAGCCAATAACTAACACAATAACAACAAGCAATGTATACACCGCAGCCAATAAATAACCGGAACATGTCACATATGGTTTGGTAAGTTGCCACAGCGCCACGCCGCCATTGCTGATGCATATTTCTCCTAAGGATGTATTTTTGGAATATGCTTCACCAAACACGCAAACTACATAATAGATAAGCGAGCGCTGGGCTGACATTCCTTCTCCGCACATGAGTCACTCAGCCAATAAACAGAGAAATACCTGCAGCAGGTCTATTTACATTATTGCATTCTATACAGTCGCTGAGTAAGAACGCTTGTCCTTATGCCAGGGATGCATGGAATTTCCTCTCGGAATGTGGGTAGCCATGTACTGAGTAGTGGGAAAGTATTGCTGCACCAATAGCATTGCATGAAAGGAGAGAACATCTTCAGTTTTTTTCCACACCCACATGTGCGCCAGTATATGGTTGGTGACGCACAATGCGTTACTTCAATGGGCATTTTTGGGGGCTAACAGATTTTTAAACTGTGTTATTTTCTCAACCAAAGTATTAAAAAGAGTTAGGAGAGAGTGGGAATTTGCTCAGTTTTTACTGCAGCAGGAGAGGGCAACGGGCCACATGGACATTAATATAGCAAATGTAGTACCAATGCACAAAAGTGGAAGCAAGGAAGACATGAGTAACTACAGGTCAGCAAGTCTTACATCAGTAGAAGGGAAAGTAATGAAAACATGATTAAAAGAGAGAGTAGTTTCATATCCTAAACAATTGGCAGGATCCCAAACCGCATGGATTTATTGGGGGATTTGCCAAACAATTCTTGATTCTGTGAGTGTAATTAGAGATATCTAGACTTTAGTAAGGCAGTTCACACTGTCCCACATTGCAGACTGCGCAATAAATGCCAAGGCATGGGATTAGGAAACAGCAGGATGGATAAGATCTTGGTTGCAGGACAGAAAACAGAGTTTTAGGATATAATGTTACCAGTAGGGTACCCCAGGGCTATCTAACAGCCACATTGACTGTACTGGACAGAAGTAATTTTTACCATTTTAAGTTCAACTTTTTCTTAATCGTTGTGTAATACAGACCAAGGGCGAGATGTAATAATGACCATGGGTGTGATGTAATAGAGACCGTGGCTGTGATGTAATACAGATCCTCGGTGTGACATAATACAGACCATGGGCATAATGCCATACAGACCATGGGTGTGATGCCATACAGACCATGGCCGTGTGATGTCATACAGACTATGGGCATGATGTAATACAGTCCATAAGCATGATTTAATACAGACCATAGGCGTGATGTAATACAGACCATGGGCGTGATGTCATACAGACCGTGGGCGTGATGTCATACAGACCATGGGAATGATGTCATACAGACCGTTGGCATGATGTACTGTAATACAGACCGTGGGTGTGATGTAATATAGACCTTGGGCTTGATGCCATAAATACCATGGGTGTGATGTCATACAGTCCATGGGCATGATGTAATACAGTCCATGGGCATGATGTAATACAGACCGTGGGTGTGATGTCATACAGACCATGGGCGTGATGTCATACAGACCATGGCCGTTTGATGACAAACAGACCATGGGCATGATTTAATACAATCCATGGGCATGATGTACAGACCATGGGTGTGATGTAATACAGACCATGGACTTGATGTCATACAGACCATGGGTGTGATGTCATACAGTCCATGGGCATGATGTAATACAGTCCATGGGCATGATGTAATACAGACCATGGGTGTGATGTAATACAGACCATGGACTTGATGTCATACAGACCATGGGTGTGATGTCATACAGTTCATGGGCATGATGTACTGTAATACAGACCATGGGTGTGATGTAATATAGACCGTTGGCATGATGTACTATAATACACACTGTGGGTGTGGTGTCATACAGACCATGGGCGTGATGTCATACAGTCCATGGGCATGATGTAATACAGACCATGGGCATGATGTCATACAGACCATTGGCATGATGTACTGCAATACAGACCTTGGGTGTGATGGCATACAGTCCATGGGCATAATGCAATACAGACCGTGGGTGTGATGTCATACAGACCATGGGCGTGATGTCATACAGACAATGGGCATGATGTCATACAGACCATGGGCATGATGTCATACAGACAATGGGCATGATGTCATACAGACCATGAGCATGATGTAATACAGACCGCAGATGTGATGTCATACAGACCATGGACTTGATGTCATACAGACCATGGGCATGGTGTCATACAGACCGTGGGCGTGATGTCATACAGACCGTGGGCGTGATGTCATACAGACCGTGGGCGTGATGTCATACAGACCGTTGGCATGATGTACTGTAATACAGACTGTGGGTGTGATGTAATACAGACTGTGGGTGTGATGTAATATAGGACATTCTGGTCCACAGTCATATGGAAAAAGGGCCCACAGTGAGAATTAAGAAAAAGGGCACCTTCAAGTGTGGCACCTGCAAAGTGTGCATGTACATAACGTCGCGTGACACCTATACCGACAAATTTGGCAAAACCTGGCAGATCAATGAGTACATCACCTGCGACACCGCGGGGATTATATACAATTTGGAATGCCCCTGCGGGAAGCATTATATCGGAAAGACCCGCAGACCATTCAAAAAGAGGCTCTCTGAACATCTGCTAAATATCAGAAATGCCTCAAGGGATAAAGCCAATTTCAAAACCCTGACCCCAGTGGCAAGGCATTTTCTCAAGTTCCATCATAGCATCCCCAATGGCTTGAAAGCATTTGGGATGACCAAAATCACCATGAATATAAGAAGAGGGGATTGGGACAGGGAACTTCTTAAACAAGAAACTCGGTTGATCTTCCTGATGGGTTCCATGGCCCCATCAGGACTCAATGAAGAAAATAATTATACAGTTTTTTTGTAAGCCTCCCCATCCTACTTTTGCCTGAAACCGTTAATGTCAACCCCTCTTTTTTTAGCCTACATTACCTTTACCAACATCTATCGATCAAATTGAGAATGCCTAACATATATTATCACCACGTCACTCAATTGATCTGAACATGTCATGATAACACAATAGGAGAATGGCGTGATACAAAAAGTAACATAAAGAACCAATATCATTCCACTTAACATGAACCGACTGGTAAATGGAGGGTTTTAATAAACCGTATGAGGTAGCCGGTTTGAGTGAATCATAATAGGTATTGAAGATTAATGCACTATAATGATGAGAAGATAATCATATACGAGAATATACACTAATACTGCCTAAAAGGCCCAATGACATACTACCAGTTATTGGATATAGATGGACCAACCGTAGACTTTCTGACCATTCATATGAGGTGCCGATAACACCTCAGTATTACCAACAGAACTATGACTCTATCAGATTTTTCAGTATCTCACTATGACATATATTACCAAAATATTATTACACCATTTCACTGTTATTTCCCGGATTACTTGCACTCCACACTTGATCAGTGTTTACTCACATGAAAATTCCATATTCCTCCTCATAGAATAGAATAGAATAGAATCAACTTTATTGGCCATGTATGCTTGCGCACACTAGGAATTTTTTGTGGATTTACAGTGCAGCATCAAGTAGGGATGAAGGGGGGGGGGGGGCAGGGGGAGAAGGCATTACATACATTACAATAAAACATTACATGTGGGGAACACATACCCACCGAGGTGCACAGCGCCTAGGCAGCCATCAGCGGCGCCACTGGTCGCCGAAACAGCCAGGTAGGTAACAATACAAGCAGAGACAGTACAGTTATCACACAGGGAACATATTTGGCTGAGCTGCACAGCTCCTAGGCAGCCATCAGCGGCGCCATCTTGATCATGCTGCTCAGAGGCAGCAGTAAAAATATTTGTATTTATGTAGCACTTTTCATGACCCTCATTGTAATCCTTCTTAATATTAATCCTTTTCTCACCACTCATCGATCTTATTCACTATATTTGGAACCTGAGAGTGTGCCCTCTGAAGGTCACCTGCCGCTCCCGACCCCTATGCGTGGGGTGCATCTGTCTTAATATATCACACGTATCCGCACGCATGGGGAAAAGGGGTAGCGGTGTGTACCGACGGCCGGGCAGCATCTTAGGTCATAATATTATATTTTTATCCTCACATGCCTTTTTGTGTAGACACACACGATTCACACGAATACAACAACCGCAATGCCCATGTACATTTTCGTGTATATATATATATATATATATATATATATATATATTAAATTCTTTTGTGCCACAATTTATATTATCCAAAATAAACCTTTAATAAAGTGTTAAGCTTCTTTTCTTTTTTTTGCAAACCCTTTTCTCCTTGTATCACCTACACGTTTGCTTGCGTATTACGTACTTGACACTATTATTTATGTAAAACCACAACTGATTATATAATACCTGTCTCTAGACCATATCCTTAACATCCTCTTCAAACACCTCACACTCACATACAGGGCCATCTCTAATTCCATTGCTCCATATATCTCTAACCTCATCTCCATTCATACACCCTCCCACCCTCTACGGTCAGCTGACGACTGTCGTCTCTCCTCCACCCTGATCACTGCTTCCCATGCTAGAGTACAGGACTTTGCCCGTGCTGCACCCCTTCAGTGGAACGCACTCCCTCGCTCCATTAGACTCTCCCCGACCTTGCAAAGCTTCAAACGGGCACTGAAAACTCACCTATTCATCAAAGCGTACCCTTCCACTGCATAAACCAGCTGGTTCTCCGACCCCTTGCCTGTTTACATCCTGCTATCTAACCACCACCCCCTCGCTTGCACCTCTTGTAATCTGTCTGTCTCCCCTTCCTACTAGATTGTAAGCTCCTCCGAGTAGGGCCCTCTTCCCTCCTGTTGTCAAAGCCCACTTCTCTTCACATTTCACTCACAGCTCTCCTTTACTCCAACACTCAGTGACCATCTTCGTTTGCATACTCATCTCCATCATTGGCCTCAAGCCTCTAGTTGTATGTTGATTGGGTCCTCACTACTTACATTTAAGCTGTAATGTGTATTGAACTGTGGCGCTCTTTATTTGTACTGTATTTTTGTTATTTATTCAATGTTATGCCAAGTTTTGTCTCCCTGTATTGTTCCTTTGTACGGCGCTGCGAAACACTTGTGGCGCCTTATAAATAAAATTATAATAATAATAATAACACCAATGTTCCTATATGAAACCCCTCCAGGACTCTGTCCGAATAAGATATTCCCTTCTCCAAGTATTCACTCCCACGGTACACAATACCAAACTCCGAGCATTAATTCCAATTATCATTATCCATATACTGTCATAGCTCAAATGTTATTAATCCAGCACGTTCATGTTTACCTATTAGGAACACTGGTTCTGTTCTCATGCCCAATGAAACACATAGCCACATCCAATGAAACGGATACCCGTCACAGCGAGACAGAGAGTCTGAGTGACAGCTGAGATAACCAATGAATGACGGTAAAGATTACCATATTCATGAACCTACAGGTACTTAATGAGCTTCCAGGTACCACTCAGGTTGGTCCTGACGAAGCTCATTAGCGAAGCGTACGCCGACCGTACACTTCGTGGGCTACCCCCACTCCCTCACCCCTATTGAAATGTATTGATTTTGATCTGTCTAGTTTAAGTTTACTAATACCGAGCGGTACATTTAGCTCGCAGCCCGTTGGCTGTGTTGTGCACCCTGTAAGTCGTGAGCGCAAGACCGCTGCCTCCTTGTCCTGCACTGTGGGACGGTGTGTCACTACCGGGCGCACCGTGCTCCGGGACACTCGGAGGTGAACTGCAGTGTTGGAACGCCGTATAACGTGTGAAGATTTTGCACAGAGAGCTGCTGCTACCAAAGCACAGCAATCTCTGGTGCATACGCTACCAATAGTGGTGAAACTTACTACTTATATATTCACGCTAACCATGCGCCACATAATGCACCCTCAGTGAGTCTAATCCACTGTTCCACTATCAGGGCTGCACCAGTACCCGCAAGATTCACCTTCTATATGAAAGGGGATAAGGTGACTTATGTGAAGTCCCATCAGCTCACCACACCGCCGTATACTCAGATTACTTGTTTTACTTAACTAAATACTAGACTGATCATAAAAACTGATTACAGTAATAAACATATACAAGGAGTGTGGGGTCCCACGTTGCAAGGATAATTTATATCCTTTTGAAAAAAACGTTTAAGTGTGTTTTCATGTTTTGTGTCTTTTTATTTCGCTATTTTTAACCAATTATAATAAAGGTTACATTTTAACAAGAATTCTTCTTTGGTGCACTACATAGTGACATATCTTTCTGTCTTTAATGTGATGTAATATAGACCTTGGGCTTGATGCCATACCGACCATTAGATTGATGCCATACAGTCCATGGGCATGATGTAATACAGTCCATGGGCATGATGTCATACAGACTGCCGGTGTGATGTCATACAGACCATGGGCGTGATGTAATTGAGACCTATTGTTGTCTATTATAATGAAATCATGTACATAGCAATGCTAAAGAGATAGCAGCTACAGTACTGTATATACAATATGTACTATTATACTGCACTGTGATGCTACCCTAGGACTGTGTACTGCACTGCATACCCAGGATTTTGCATTGGGGCCTGCACGCCTCCTGTAAATGCGCGGATCATTAAACGTACTACTATCACCAAACAGTTTATGTAAATGTGAGGTCGTTATCTGCGCCGCATTCATTTCTGAGCGTTCCCGACCTTCCATATCAAACATTTTACAACGTGTGACATGGAAAACGGAGCCAAAGTGGTTACAGAGAAACACACTTTGCACCACGTCTGGGATTGCCCTATGAAGACTTGCCCAATCGCTTGGACTGTGGCCACATTGGGTCATGGAGAGTCAAGTACAGCGGCCCCTTCCCTCGTACGATCCGTGGGTGCTGATGGCTGGGGTGTTTCTAGAGTCCGGCTACCCAGACATTGTGTCTCTCTACACATAATGCAGCATGTTAGAGACTACCAGAGATTTCTTTGATGTTGTTGCACTTTCGGGCTCTGTATATTTCCAGTGGAAAAGGGTCAAAGGCCGGCCCCACCCTTCTTCATTTGGCTGGGTTTAAAGCTTTTTGGCATCTTTCATTTTACCAGCAAAAAAGAAGAGAATTTCCTTCCTGGAATAAATGTTTGGGATTTTCTCCTATGTGTAAATGTAACATGTAAGGCTGGAAACGTAGCGTGCACAGGACAATTCCACAAAACACTTCCATACAACGTGTACATTTACCTGTTATCCCCCAGCCACTTCCTGTGCATTATATCTGGGGAGGGATCCAGAGTATCCAAGCTACTTACTGCAATATTTACTGCTGTGAAGGGACCTGAAGTTCCCCCAATCCTACTGTGGCCACATCAGACAGCAAAGGCCCGGATGGGGTCATTCAGACCTGATCGCACTGCTGGAAATTCGCAATGGGCATTATTCAGGAGTCTTATTCGGCAGCTGCGATGAATACAGGTATATCAGGCCTGGAGCTGATGTCACAGTCCCTCCCCTAAAACGCTGAGACGCACCTGTGTTTTCCCAGGATTTTTCTTGGTACTCCCGTGAAATAGTAGGTTACCACCCCCAGATGCCAGCTCTCTCTCAGTCTGTATGGCCAGCGCTCTCTCAGTCATCTTATGTACGGCCAGTGAACAAAATAAGAAGCAGACTTTCATCGATACAGTATCCCAGCATTTACCAGCGGCCAGTCACCGGATGTACAGTACAGTATCTCAGCACTTACCAGCGGCCAGTCACCGGACAAACAGTATAGTATCCCAGCACTTACCAGCGGCCAGCCACCAGGCATACAGTATAGTATCCCAGCACTAACCAGCAGCCAGCCACATGACGTACAGTACAGTATCTCAGCACTTACCACCGGCCAAAGCCCTGACGTACAGTAGAGTATCCCAGCACTTACCAGCAGCCAGCCACAGGACATACAGCATAGTATCTCAGCACTTTCCAGCGGCCATTCACTGGATGTACAGTATAGTATCACAGCACTTACCAGCGGCCAGCCACCGGATGTACAGTATAGTATCCCAGCACTTACCTGTGGCCAATCACCGGACGTACAGTATAGTATCCCAGCACTTACCAGCGGCCACCCACCGGATGTACAGTATAGTATCCCGGCACTTACCAGCAGCCAGCCACAAGATGTACAGTATAGTATCCAAGCACTTACAAGCAACCAGCCACCAGACAAATAGTTCAGTATCCCAGCACTTACCAGCGGCCAGCCACCAGACGTACAGTATAGTATCAAGACACTTACCAGCTGCCAGTCACTGGATGTACAGTATAGTATCCAAGCACTTACCAGCGGCCAGCCACCGGACGTACAGTATAGTATCCCAGCACTTACGAGCGGCCAGCCACAGGATGTACAGTACAGTATCTCAGCACTTACCAACGGCCATCGCACGGACATACAGTATAGTATCCCAGCACTTACCAGCGGCCAGCCACCGGACGTACAGTATAGTTTCCCGGCACATACCAGCGGCCAGCCAACGGACGTACAGTATAGTATCCCAGCACTTACCAGCGGCCAGTCACCGGATGTACAGTGCAGTATGCCAGCACTTACCAGCGCCCAGTCACAGGAAGTACAGTACAGTATATCAGCACTTACCAGCAGCCAGCCACAGGATGTACAGTATAGTATCCCAGCACTTACCAGCAGCCAATTACCGGACATACAGTATAGTATCCCAGCATGTACCAGCAGCCAGTCACCGGACGTACAGTACAGTATCCCAGCACTTACCAGTGGCCATTCACAGGACCTACAATACAGTATCCCAGCACTTACCAGCAGCCAGCCACAGGACGTACAGTATAGTATCCAAGCACTTACCAGCAGCCAGTCACCGGACGTACAGTATAGTATCCCAGCACTTACCAGCAGCCAGCCACAGATTGTACAGTATAGTATCCCAGCACTTACCAGCGGCCAGTCACCGGACGTACAGTAAAGTATCCCAGCACTTACCAGCAGCCAGCCACAGGACGTACAGTATAGTATCCCAGCACTTACCAGCGGCCAGTCACCGGACGTACAGTATAGTATCCCAACACTTACCAGCAGCCAGCCACAGGACGTACAGTATAGTATCCCAGCACTTACCAGCAGCCAGTCACAGGACCTACAGTAAAGTATCCCAGCACTTACCAGCAGCCAGCCACAGGACGTACAGTATAGTATCCCAGCACTTACCAGCGGCCAGTCACCGGACGTACAGTATAGTATCCCAACACTTACCAGCAGCCAGCCACAGGACGTACAGTATAGTATCCCAGCACTTACCAGCGGCCAGTCACAGGACCTACAGTATAGTATTCCAGCACTTATCAGCGGTCAGTCACCGGACGTACAGTACAGTATCCCAGCACTTACCAGCGGCCAGTCACAGGACCTACAGCACTTTCCAGCAGCCAGTCACAGGACCTACATTATAGTATCCAAGCACTTACCAGCGGCCAGTAACCGGACGTACAGTACAGTATCCCAGCACTTACCAGCGGCCAGTCACAGGTCCTACAGTACAGTATCCCAGCACTTACCACCAGCCAGCCACAGGACGTACAGTACAGTATCCCAGCACTTACCAGCGGCCAGTCACAGGACGTACAGTACAGTATCCCAGCACTTACCAGCGGCCATTCACCGGATGTACAGTACAGTATGCCAGCACTTACCAGCGGCCAGTCAGAGGACCTAGAGTACAGTATCCCAGCACTTTCCAGCAGCCAGCTAGAGGACGTACAGTATAGTATCCCAGCACTTACCAGCAGCCAGTCACCGGACGTACAGTATAGTATCCCAGCACTTACCAGCAGCCAGCCACAGATTGTACAGTATAGTATCCCAGCACTTACCAGCGGCCAGTCACAGGACCTACAGTATAGTATCCCAGCACTTACCAGCAGCCAGCCACAGGACGTACAGTATAGTATCCCAGCACTTACCAGCGGCCAGTCACCAGACGTACAGTATAGTATCCCATCACTTACCAGCAGCCAGCCACAGGACGTACAGTATAGTATCCCAGCACTTACCAGCAGCCAGTCACAGGACCTACAGTATAGTATCCCAGCACTTACCAACGGCCAGTCACAGGACCTACAGTATAGTATTCCAGCACTTACCAGCGGCCAGTCACCGGACGTACAGTACAGTATCCCAGCACTTACCAGCGGCCAGTCACAGGACGTACAGTACAGTATCCCAGCACTTACCAGCAGCCAGCCACAGGACGTACAGTATCCCAGCACTTACCAGCGGCCAGTCACAGGACGTACAGTACAGTATCCCAGCACTTACCAGCGGCCAATCACCGGATGTACAGTACAGTATGCCAGCACTTACCAGCGCCCAGTCACAGGAAGTACAGTACAGTATCTCAGCACTTACCAGCAGCCAGCCACAGGATGTACAGTATAGTATCCCAGCACTTACCAGCAGCCAGCCACAGGACGTACAGTATAGTATCCCAGCACTTACCAGCGGCCAGTCACAGGACCTACAGTATAGTATCCCAGCACTTACCAGCGGCCAGTCACCGGACGTACAGTACAGTATCCCAGCACTTACCAGCGGCCAGTCACAGGACCTACAGTACAGTATCCCAGCACTTACCAGCAGCCAGCCACAGGACGTACAGTACAGTATCCCAGCAGTTACCAGCGGCCAGTCACAGGACGTACAGTACAGTATCCCAGCACTTACCAGCGGCCAGTCACCGGATGTACAGTACAGTATGCCAGCACTTACCAGCGCCCAGTCACAGGAAGTACAGTATCTCAGCACTTACCAGCAGCCAGCCACAGGATGTACAGTATAGTATCCCAGCACTTACCAGCAGCCAATTACCGGACATACAGTACAGTATCTCAGCACTTACCAGCAGCCAGTCACCGGATGTACAGTACAGTATCCCAGCACTTACCAGCAGCCAGCCACAGGACATACAGTATAGTATCCCAGCACTTACCAGCGGCCAGTCACAGGACGTACAGTACAGTATCCCAGCACTTACCAGCAGCCAGCCAACGGACGTACAGAACAGTATCCCAGCACTTACCAGCGGCCAGTCACAGGACGTACAGTACAGTGTCCCAGCACTTTCCAGCGGCCAGTCACAGGACGTACAGTACAGTATCCCAGCACTTACCAGCGGCCAGTCACCGGATGTACAGTACAGTATGCCAGCACTTACCAGCGCCCAGTCACAGGAAGTACAGTATCTCAGCACTTACCAGCAGCCAGCCACAGGATGTACAGTATAGTATCCCAGCACTTACCAGCAGCCAATTACCGGACATACAGTACAGTATCTCAGCACTTACCAGCAGCCAGTCACCGGATGTACAGTACAGTATCCCAGCACTTACCAGCAGCCAGCCACAGGACATACAGTACAGTATCCCAGCACTTACCAGCGGCCAGTCACAGGACGTACAGTACAGTATCCCATCACTTACCAGCAGCCAGCCACAGGACGTACAGTATAGTATCCCAGCACTTACCAGCAGCCAGCCACAGGACGTACAGTACAGTATCCCAGCACTTACCAGCGGCCAGTCACAGGACGTACAGTACAGTATCCCAGCACTTACAAGCAGCCAGTCACAGGACCTACAGTACAGTATCCCAGCACTTACCAGCGGCCAGTCACAGGACGTACAGTACAGTATCCCAGCACTTACCAGCGGCCAGCCACAGGACATACAGTATAGTAACCCAGCACTTACCAGCGGCCAGTCACAGGACGTACAGTACAGTAACCCTGACTCCACTCATAGTTACTTGTCGCTGCTATGTAGGAAAGCAGTTTGGAGCCGGAGCTGTTGCTTGAAAACGCCCAGGATCTGCCTGCATGTTGCTCCACACTCCCAGAAACAGGCTGGGTGCCCCCAAATGCCGGCCGGCTGTCGATCATCTTGCGAATGGACAGCGATGCAGCTTTGTTGGCTGGATGAATTAGCAGATGTGCACTATGCAGTGTGCGCATGCGTGGTCATTAGATAATCACCATGGCTGCAGGTCTGAAAGGCCCTATGTATGGTATATGGCGTATTCTCCCGCTTACGAGGTCATTGTTTACATGAAATATATAACTATTACTTACATAACACATGAAGCATATGAATAAATCCAAATAAGTCAGACGACTACAATGAGTCATAATGAGCTTTATAAACACCACATACTGGACAAGGAGCCTGATAATGCCTCAGTAATTAGATCAGTGAATTCCTAATGTCTGACATCAGTCACTTCCCATACATGGCAGTGAGGTCGCCACCTGGTACGCAGGTGAAAGGTTACACAAATATTGCATCTCATTAAAGCCTGGTTGCTGCCGGAGCTGCTACTTACTGGCCAAACTGTTTATTATTGCTGTCTGACCATAATCAGTTCCATCGTCTCCAATAACACACCAATAGGGCTGGGATGTATCACCCCCCGTACAGTCAGTGCCCCCATCTTCTGCCTCCCCAAACTCTTACCTATCAGTTCCATCGTCTCCAATAACACACCGATAGGGCAGGGATGTATCACCCCCCGTACAGTCAGTGCCCCCATCTTCTGCCTCCCCAAACTCTTACCTATCAGTTCCATCGTCTCCAATAACACACCGATAGGGCAGGGATGTATCACCCCCCGTACAGTCAGTGCCCCCATCTTCTGCCTCCCCAAACTCTTACCTATCAGTTCCATCGTCTCCAATAACACAACGATAGGGCAGGGATGTATCACCCCCCGTACAGTCAGTGCCCCCATCTTCTGCCTCCCCAAACTCTTACCTATCAGTTCCATCGTCTCCAATAACACACCGATAGGGCAGGGATGTATCACCCCCGTACAGTCAGTGCCCCCATCTTCTGCCTCCCCAAACTCTTACCTATCAGTTCCATCGTCTCCAATAACACAACGATAGGGCAGGGATGTATCACCCCCCCGTACAGTCAGTGCCCCCATCTTCTGCCTCCCCAAACTCTTACCTATCAGTTCCATCGTCTCCAATAACACACCGATAGGGCAGGGATGTATCACCCCCGTACAGTCAGTGCCCCCATCTTCTGCCTCCCCAAACTCTTACCTATCAGTTCCATCGTCTCCAATAACACACCGATAGGGCAGGGATGTATCATCCCCCGTACAGTCAGTGCCCCCATCTTCTGCCTCCCCAAACTCTTACCTATAAGTTCCATCGTCTCCAATAACACACCGATAGGGCAGGGATGTATCACCCCCCGTACAGTCAGTGCCCCCATCTTCTGCCTCCCCAAACTCTTACCTATCAGTTCCATCGTCTCCAATAACACACCAATAGGGCAGGGATGTATCACCCCCCGTACAGTCAGTGCCCCCATCTTCTGCCTCCCCAAACTCTTACCTATCAGTTCCATCGTCTCCAATAACACACCGATAGGGCAGGGATGTATCACCCCCCGTACAGTCAGTGCCCCCATCTTCTGCCTCCCCAAACTCTTACCTATCAGTTCCATCATCTCCAATAACACACCGATAGGGCAGGGATGTATCACCCCCCATACAGTCAGTGTCCCCATCTTCTGCCTCCCCAAACTCTTACCTATCAGTTCCATTCGTCTGCAATAACACACCGATAGGGCAGGGATGTATCGCCCCCATCTTCTGCCTCCCCAAACTCTTACCTATCAGTTCCTGGTGCAGATCATGGATATTTTACCTGTTCTCCTGTACTGGCAAAGATCAATGCGTCATATCGTTAGCAATATTTATCTCCTCCAATTATTTTGTTTAATAAGTGGGGCTAATACCCTAACCCTAATATTCCACCTTCCAGGTTTGTTCTGCAGAGGGGGTGTAAGAGAGTAGGAGTTAGTGCTGGCCATGCATTTCCACAATGCACATAAATGTGACATGACAGGGCCTGGACACAGTCTCATAAGAACATAGCAGGAAGAGGATCAGCCAGAAGACATAGAAGAGTGTTAGTCATGTGTCTCTGGGGACTGGGAAGACACTGTGGTATGGGTGCTGGAAAGACGCAGGTACACTAGAGAGACACAAGGGGTATAGGGCTGAAGAGACACTATGGGGGTTGAAGTCACACAAAGAGAAACAGAAGGGGTGAAAAGGTGTTGGGTTGGAGAGACAGGACTATTTCACTGGAGAGATAGAAGGGTAATAGGGCTGGAGAGATACTTAGGGCTGAGGCTAGATAGAATCTATGGGAGCTGGAGAGCCAGAAGGGGTGTGTTGCTGGAGAGATGCTGTGGGACTAGAAAACTAAGTTCTACAAAAAACACTGCAAGAGCTGGAGAGACAGTAGTAGAATGGGAGCTGGAGAGACACTTGGGGAGCTGGAGAGAGAGTAGTAGGAGTATGTGAGCTGGAGAGACACTGGGGGAGACAGAGAGACAGTAGAAGAATGGGAGCTGGAGAGACACTGGGGGAGCTGGAGAGACAGTAGTAGTATGGGAACTGAAGATACACTGGGGGAGCTGGAGAGACAGTAGTAGTATGTGAGCTGGAGAGACACTGGGGGAGCTGGAGAGACAGTAGTAGTATGTGAGCTGGAGAAACACTGGGGGAGCTGGAGAGACAGTAGTAGTATGGGAGCTGGAGAGACACTGGAGGAGCTGGAGAGACAGTAGTAGAATGTGAGCTGGAGAGACACTGGGGGAGCTGGAGAGACAGTAGTAGTAGTATGGTTGCTGGAGAGACACTGGGGGAGCTGGAGATACAGTAGTAGAATGGGAGCTGGAGAGACACTGGGGGAGACAGAGAGGCAGTAGTAGAATGGGAGCTGAAGAAACACTGGGGGAGCTGGAGAGGCAATAGTAGAATGGGAGCTGGAGAGACACTGGGGAGCTGGAGAGGCAGTAGTAGAATGGGAGCTGAAGAAACACTGGGGGAGCTGGAGATACAGTAATAGAATGGGATCTGGAGAGACACTGGGGGAGACAGAGAGACAGTAGTAGAATGGGAGCTGGAGAGACACTGGGGGAGCTGGAGATACAGTAATATAATGGGAGCTTAAGAGAGACACTGTGGTATGGGTGCTGGAAAGACGCAGGTACAATAGAGAGACACAAGGGGTATAGGGCTGAAGAGACACTATGGGGGTTGACGTCACACAAAGAGAAACAGAAGGGGTGAAAAGGTGTTGGGTTGGAGAGACAGGACTATTTCACTGGAGAGATAGAAGGGTAATAGGGCTGGAGAGATACTTAGGGCTGAGGCTAGATAGAATCTATGGGAGCTGGAGAGCCAGAAGGGGTGTGTTGCTGGAGAGATGCTGTGGGACTAGAAAACTAAGTTCTACAAAAAACACTGCAAGAGCTGGAGAGACAGTAGTAGAATGGGAGCTGGAGAGACACTTGGGGAGCTGGAGAGAGAGTAGTAGGAGTATGTGAGCTGGAGAGACACTGGGGGAGACAGAGAGACAGTAGAAGAATGGGAGCTGGAGAGACACTGGGGGAGCTGGAGAGACAGTAGTAGTATGGGAACTGAAGAGACACTGGGGGAGCTGGAGAGACAGTAGTAGTATGTGAGCTGGAGAGACACTGGGGGAGCTGGAGAGACAGTAGTAGTATGTGCGCTGGAGAAACACTGGGGGAGCTGGAGAGACAGTAGTAGTATGGGAGCTGGAGAGACACTGGAGGAGCTGGAGAGACAGTAGTAGAATGTGAGCTGGAGAGACACTGGGGGAGCTGGAGAGACAGTAGTAGTAGTATGGTTGCTGGAGAGACACTGGGGGAGCTGGAGATACAGTAGTAGAATGGGAGCTGGAGAGACACTGGGGGAGACAGAGAGGCAGTAGTAGAATGGGAGCTGAAGAAACACTGGGGGAGCTGGAGAGGCAATAGTAGAATGGGAGCTGGAGAGACACTGGGGAGCTGGAGAGGCAGTAGTAGAATGGGAGCTGAAGAAACACTGGGGGAGCTGGAGATACAGTAATATAATGGGATCTGGAGAGACACTGGGGGAGACAGAGAGACAGTAGTAGAATGGGAGCTGGAGAGACACTGGGGGAGCTGGAGATACAGTAATAGAATGGGAGCTGGAGAGACACTGGGGGAGCTGGAGAGGCAGTAGTAGTATGGGAGCTGAAGAGACACTGGGGGAGCTGGAGAGGCAGTAGTAGAATGGGAGCTGGAGAGACACTGGGGGAGCTGGAGAGACAGTAATAGAATGGGATCTGGAGAGACACTGGGGAAGCTGGAGAGACAGTAGTAGTATGGGAGCTGAAGAGACACTGGAGGAGCTGGAGAGACAGTAATAGAATGGGAGCTGGAGATACACTGGGGGATCTGGAGAGACAGTAGTAGTAGTAGTATGGGAGCTGGAGAGACACTGGGGGAGACAGAGAGACAGTAGTAGAATGGGAGCTGAAGAAACACAGGGGGAGCTGGAGATACAGTAATAGAATGGGATCTGGAGAGACACTGGGGAAGCTGGAGAGACAGTAGTAGTATGGGAGCTGAAGAGACACTGGAGGAGCTGGAGATACAGTAATAGAATGGGAGCTGGAGAGACACTGGGGGAGCTGGAGAGACAGTAATAGAATGGGAGCTGGAGATACACTGGGGGATCTGGAGAGACAGTAGTAGAATGGGAGCTGGAGAGACACTGGGGAACTGGAGAGGCAATAGTAGAATGGGAGCTGGAGAGACACTGGGGGAGCTGGAGAGACAGTAGTATGGGAACTGGAGAGACAGTGGTTGTGATGGGGGGGGGGGGGGTTGGAGGGACACTGTAGGTGATGGGAAACACCAGGGATGGGAAACACCAGGGAAAGGCAGAATTCAGGTGGAATTTTCTGGAATTCTACTTCACTGTGAATAAATATTTTTTATTTTGCTCAATTAGGTGGCAGATTCCTGGAGATATAGTCAGTGGAGGATGTCTCACATAATAAAACAAATACGTTTAATTATAATATTAAATTAATATGATTTTAAAATGTCCCAGCAGTACCTGGGAAATCTCCAGATTGTAAGAAGAAAGAAAAGCCGGTAACAGGGTCATATATAATGCAACTGTCCTGTGCAATGGGACCACGGGACATCAATGAGACCTGCGCACTAGGCAGGGTGCTCTGCGCTGAGCCAGGGGACAGCGATGAGACCTGCGCACTAGGCAGGGTGCTCTGCGCTGAGCCAGGGGACTGCGTTGAGACCTGCGCACTAGGCAGGGTGCTCTGCGCTGAGCCAGGGGACAGAGATGAGACCTGCGCACTAGGCAGGGTGCTCTGAGGTGAGCCAGGGGACTGCGATGAGACCTGCACACGAGGCAGGGTGCTCTGCGTGGAGCCAGGGGACAGCGATGAGACCTGTGCACTAGGCAGGGTGCTCTGCGCTGAGCCAGGGGACTGCGATGAGACCTGCACACGAGGCAGGGTGCTCTGCGTGGAGCCAGGGGACAGCGATGAGACCTGCGCACTAGGCAGGGTGCTCTGCGCTGAGCCAGGGGACAGCGATGAGGCCTGCGCACTAGGCAGGGTGCTCTGCGCTGAGCCAGGGGACAGCGATGAGACCTGTGCACTAGGCAGGGTGCTCTGCGTGGAGCCAGGGGACAGCGATGAGACCTGCGCACTAGGCAGGGTGCTCTGCGCTGAGCCAGGGGACAGCGATGAGACCTGCGCACTAGGCAGGGTGCTCTGCGCTGAGCCAGGGGACAGCGATGAGACCTGCGCACTAGGCAGGGTGCTCTGCGCTGAGCCAGGGGACTGCGTTGAGACCTGCGCACTAGGCAGGGTGCTCTGCGTGGAGCCAGGGGACAGCGATGAGACCTGTGCACTAGGCAGGGTGCTCTGCGCTGAGCCAGGGGACTGCGATGAGACCTGCACACGAGGCAGGGTGCTCTGCGTGGAGCCAGGGGACAGCGATGAGACCTGCGCACTAGGCAGGGTGCTCTGCGCTGAGCCAGGGGACAGCGATGAGGCCTGCGCACTAGGCAGGGTGCTCTGCGTGGAGCCAGGGGACAGCGATGAGACCTGCGCACTAGGCAGGGTGCTCTGCGCTGAGCCAGGGGACTGCGATGAGACCTGCACACGAGGCAGGGTGCTCTGCATGGAGCCAGGGGACAGCGATGAGGCCTGCGCACTAGGCAGGGTGCTCTGCGCTGAGCCAGGGGACAGCGATGAGGCCTGCGCACTAGGCAGGGTGCTCTGCGTGGAGCCAGGGGACAGCGATGAGACCTGCACACTAGGCAGGGTGCTCTGCACTGAGCCAGGGGACTGCGATGAGACCTGCACACGAGGCAGGGTGCTCTGCGCTGAGCCAGGGGACAGCGATGAGACCTGTGCACTAGGCAGGGTGCTCTGCGTGGAGCCAGGGGACAGCGATGAGACCTGCGCACTAGGCAGGGTGCTCTGCGCTGAGCCAGGGGACAGCGATGAGACCTGTGCACTAGGCAGGGTGCTCTGCGTGGAGCCAGGGGACAGCGATGAGACCTGCGCACTAGGCAGGGTGCTCTGCGCTGAGCCAGGGGACAGCGATGAGACCTGTGCACTAGGCAGGGTGCTCTGCGTGGAGCCAGGGGACAGCGATGAGACCTGCGCACTAGGCAGGGTGCTCTGCGCTGAGCCAGGGGACAGCGATGAGACCTGTGCACTAGGCAGGGTGCTCTGCGTGGAGCCAGGGGACAGCGATGAGACCTGCGCACTAGGCAGGGTGCTCTGCGCTGAGCCAGGGGACTGCGATGAGACCTGCACACGAGGCAGGGTGCTCTGCATGGAGCCAGGGGACAGCGATGAGGCCTGCGCACTAGGCAGGGTGCTCTGCGCTGAGCCAGGGGACAGCGATGAGGCCTGCGCACTAGGCAGGGTGCTCTGCGTGGAGCCAGGGGACAGCGATGAGACCTGCACACTAGGCAGGGTGCTCTGCGCTGAGCCAGGGGACTGCGATGAGACCTGCACACGAGGCAGGGTGCTCTGCGCTGAGCCAGGGGACAGCAATGAGACCTGTGCACTAGGCAGGGTGCTCTGCGTGGAGCCAGGGGACAGCGATGAGACCTGCGCACTAGGCAGGGTGCTCTGCGCTGAGCCAGGGGACAGCGATGAGACCTGTGCACTAGGCAGGGTGCTCTGCGTGGAGCCAGGGGACAGCGATGAGACCTGCGCACTAGGCAGGGTGCTCTGCGCTGAGCCAGGGGACAGCGATGAGACCTGTGCACTAGGCAGGGTGCTCTGCGTGGAGCCAGGGGACAGCGATGAGACCTGTGCACTAGGCAGGGTGCTCTGCGCTGAGCCAGGGGACCACAATGAGATCTGCGCACTAGGCAGGGTGCTCTGCGCTGAGCGGAGCATGTGAGACCCAGGTTAGCAGAACGGTCCTGACAACAAGCAGGGTGACTCACACCAGTCTATGCAGAGCCCGGCCTCCCGTCTGCTGTAGTAATCTACATCACACAACTCCACATTTCCTGTTACCCTGGGTAAGTTCATTTCAAGCCTAAGGGAAAATGTTACTAATTCTCTCCAAGTATCTTTACAAAAATAAAAGAATAAAGTGATTCTAGCAGTGAAAATAGGGGAAATGTTGGGCTTCAATAAACTAACAAAAGGTGATTTATTGAATTATAGTGTAAAAGCCTGAAAAATAATTACAGTGAGATATTCGCTGCTACAGAAACATCTCAGTCCGGACAGTTATGTTCCTGTACATCTGCCCTCACCAAAACCATATTCCCTTATGGACAGATTGGCGCAGGCCCCGATCCAGGAGTCGCTACACCAGGGGCCTAATTCAGGTTGGCTCAGTAAGCAGTGAAATTCCCTCACCTACCTGAACACAAATGTGCAGACACCCCACCATCGGAACAGGGCCGGCCCCTTCCGAATGATACAGAATCAGATCTTAGATCTGGTGCTTTTATATACATATTAGGATTGGCGGATTCAGGGGGGGCATTCAGGGGGCTACCCCCTGTAGCTGAGGACCAGGGCTTTCCAGCGTGCCCAGCCCCGTGTCACTAGCCCAGCCCGGGAACCGCAGATATTGACAGGCAAAGCTGTACCGTTTTTCCCCATAGGATAATATGGGACCCGTTAATTCCAACCCTCAGCTGGTTCCGACGGCTGCCAGTTCTCCCCCCTGGCATCATAGAAGCTTGTAGGCCTTTAATATGATCGCTGGGCCTTCAATATTATACCAGGCTGGTCCATATCGGTCAATCGGTTCCAGAGATAATGCGTGTAAACCGATTTTCTTATTTTTGAAATGTAATTTCATGGCTGTTCATGTTATTTGAGAGCAGATTACTCTGGAACCAAATGTTCCAGTTTCACTGGACCAAAATCATTCAAAACCCACTCAAAAGTTCTTCAATATGATACTTGTCTCATGTAAATGGGTCAGTTGGTTCCGAAGATATAGCCGATTAAATTAGATAACTGGTTAAAGGGGGGAGGGGTGGTTTTCTCTCCACCTCACACCAGAAAATGCAGGGACTAGGCTGGTGTAAAAGGGGCCAACCTGGGAATGCATTTTCTGGTGTGAGAGGGGTATTATTTCATATAGCCGGTACCTGCAGTGCTCTGAATACGGCTGTCCCCCATTTACCGCGAGCATGTATTCCCCCTTGGCAATGAGCATGTAATCCCACATGGCAACGAGCATGGAACCTCTGGCAATGAGCATGGAACCCTAGGCAATGAGCATGTAGATAAGCAGCACTTATGTAGCATAATTTTTAATAGGCATTATGGTGTTTGGCATAACACATAATGGACATAATGGCGTGTAATTTAACGTGTAATGGACATTACGGTGTAAATGTTTAATGCGAGCCTTTGGTGGACAATGTTCCTGTTTATGAAGCGTATTGCGAATTTTGGCTTAATCTGTGTGGCATTATGTGAATTCTGTCTCAATCCGTGTGGCATTATGTGAATTTTGGCTCAATCCGTGTGGCATTATGGGAATTTTGGCTCAATCCGTGTGGCATTATGGGAATTTTGGCTCAATCCGTGTGGCATAATGTGAATTTTGGCTCAATCCGTGTGGCATTATGTGAATTTTGGCTCAATCCGTATGGCATTTTAAAAATTTTGGTTCGATCCGTGTGGCATTATGTGAATTTTGGCTCAATCCGTGTGGCATTATGTGAATTTTGGCTCAATCCGTGTGGCACTATGTGAATTTTGGCTCAATCCGTGTGTTATTATGTGAATTTTGGCTCAATCCATGTGAATTTTGGCTCAATCCATGTGGCATTATGTGAATTTCGGCTCAATCCGTATGGCATTTTAAAAATTTTGTCTCGATCCGTGTGGCATTATGTGAATTATGACACAATCCATGTGGCATTATGTGAATTTTGGCTCAATCTGTGGGGCATTTTGTGCATTTTGGCTCATTCCATTTGGCATCATGTGTAAGGGGCAAGTATAATGGGGTCTAGAATTTTGTTGCATAATGTGTAGAAGTTGTATATGGTGTGGTACACTACACTCAAGTGCTGCCCCCATCAGGTGTTATCAGTGTGTTGCCGACCTATGCCCGGCTCAGTGCTGCCCCCATCAGGTGTTATCAGTGTGTTGCCCACCTCTGCCCGGCTCAATGCTGCTCCCGTCAGGTGTTATCAGTGTGTTGCCCACCTCTACCCGGCTCAGTGCTGCCCCCATCAGGTGTTATCAGTGTGTTGCCCACCTCTACCCAGCTCAATGCTGCCCCCGTCAGATGTTATCAGTGTGGTACCCACCACTGCCCGGCTCAGTGCTGCCCCCGTCAGGTGTTATCAGTGTGTTGCCCACCTCTGCCCAGCTCACTGCTGCCCCCGTCAGGTGTTATCAGTGTGTTGCCCACCTCTTCCCAGCTCACTGCTGCCCCCGTCAGGTGTTATCAGTGTGTTGCCCACCTCTGCCCCTCTCAGTGCTGCCCCCGTCAGGTGTTATCATTGTGTTGCCCACCTCTGCCCAGCTCAATGCTGCCCCCGTCAGGTGTTATCAGCGTGTTGCCCACCTCTGCCCGGCTCAGTGTTGCCCCTGTCAGGTGTTATCAGTGTATTGCCCACCTCTGCCCGGCTCAGTGCTGCTCCCATCAGGTGTTATCAGTGTGTTGCCCACCTCTGCCCCTCTCAGTGCTGCCCCCGTCAGGTGTTATCAGTGTGTTGCCCACCTCTTCCCAGCTCACTGCTGCCCCCGTCAGGTGTTATCAGTGTGTTGCCCACCTCTGCCCAGCTCAGTGTTGCTACCGTCAGGTGTTATCAGTGTGTTGCCCACCTCTGCCCCTCTCAGTGCTGCCCCAGTCAGGTGTTATCATTGTGTTGCCTACCTCTGCCCAGCTCACTGCTGCCCCCGTCAGGTGTTATCAGTGTGTTGCCCACCTCTGCCCGGCTCAGTGCTGCTCCCGTCAGGTGTTATCAGTGTGTTGCCCACCTCTGCCCGGTTCAGTGCTGCTCCCGTCAGGTGTTATCCGTGTGTTGCCCACCTCTGCCCCTCTCAGTGCTGCCCCAGTCAGGTGTTATCATTGTGTTGCCCACCTCTGCCCAGCTCAGTGCTGCTCCCGTCAGGTGTTATCAGTGTGTTACCCACCTCTGCCCGGCTCAGTACTGCCCCTGTCAGGTGTTCAGTGTGTTGCCCACCTCTGCCCGGCTCAGTGCTGCTCCCGTCAGGTGTTTTCAGTGTTTTACCCATCTCTGCCCGGCTCAGTGCTGCTCCCGTCATGTGTTATCAGTGTGTTGCCCACCTCTGCCGGGGCTCAGTGCTGCTCCCATCAGGTGTGTGTTGCCCAGCTCAGTGCTGCTCCCGCCAGGTGTTATCAGTGTGTTGCCCACCTCTGCCTAGCTCAGTGCTGCTCCCGTCAGGTGTTATCAGTGTGTTGCCCACCTCTGCCCGGCTCAGTGTTTCCTGCGTCAAGTGATATCAGTGTGTTACCCACCCCTGCCCGGCTCAGTGCTGCTCCCGTCAGGTGTTATCAGTGTGTTACCCACCTCTGCCCGGCTCAATGTTCCCCGCGTCAGGTGTTATCAGTGTGTTACCCACCTCTGCCCGTCTCAGTGCTGCTCCTGTCAGGTGTTATCAGTGTGTTGCCCACCTCTGTCCAGCTCAGTGCTGCTCCCGTCAGGTGTTATCAATGTGTTACCCACCTCTGCCCAGCTCAGTGTTCCCCGCGTCAGGTGTTATCAGTGTGTTACCCACCTCTGCACGGCTCAGTGCTGCTCCCGTCAGGTCTTATCAGTGTGTTGCCCACCTCTGCCTGGCTCAGTGCTGCTCCCGTCAGGTGTTATCAGTGTGTTGACCACCTCTGCCCGGCTCAGTGCTGCCCCATCAGGTGTTATCAGTGTGTTGCCCACCTCTGCCTGGCTCAGTGCTGCTCCCGTCAGGTGTTATCAGTGTGTTGCCCACCACTGCCCGTCTCAGCGCTGCCCCCGCCAGGTGTTATCAGTGTGTTACCCACCTCTGCCCGGCTCAGTGCTGTTCCCGTCAGGTGTTATCAGTATGTTACCTGTGAAGATACGGGGTTCCTCAATCACTCAGACACCGAGCAGATGAAACCAAAATATGGTTTATTTTGATCACAGCACACACATGTAGATAAAGACAGGAACAAGAGGCAAATGTAGCATATAAACGTTATCGGGTAGCAGCCCAAAATGTCAGTCCTTGTAGCAGCCGTTCCAAAGCACAAAACTATCACTCCTCCACACAGCAGTGATAGCAGATAAGTCCACACGATACCTAGACAGAGCATAACCTCTTAGTCCAGGACAGTCCATCAAATCTCTCTCCTGGCTGGTGTGCAAGTCATTTTAAAAACTTCTAAATTCCCACGCTTCTCCATACCATCAGTGGGCTTGCACTCGATCTCGATTGGTGGATTCAAGAGTCAGACACATCCCCCCAGGTAATATCCAGCTGGCCATCTGCTGCAGCCCCCCTGCTGGGTCAGTTCCAGAAAGTCTGGAAGTGGCCAGAGATATGCAGAGCAGTGTCAACACAAGATACAAAACACAGTCTGATTACATTATGTCCTGATTACCCCCTGTGAACATTTCCTGTTGATAGCAGGGGAATTGGATCACCCCCTGTGAAGATTGTCCCTCAGCTACCACCCTCCTGTGATAGCAGGAACAAAAGTATGGTAATTGGACATAACCTTTTGGTGAATTCTTTCCTGGGTATTTCCTGTCAGACCATATTTGGGCAAGAGCGATCTGATCTGGAAATACACGCAGCTATGGGGAATATAGACATATATGGAGAACAAGAGGGTACCGACGGACTAAAAAGTACATTAATTACTACACCTAATAAAATATAATAATTACAGATTTAGGGTCAGTTTGCTAACCTCACATTCCTTCCCCTACTATTTTAGTCCCGGTACCAGTTGTTCAGGAACCAATAACAACCTGTAGCGGGATGCAGAGCAGAGAATCTGAGGTTTGAATGTACCACCTGAGTCCAACAGAGTGACATCATACCAAACCCATCTTGGAAGAGGCGGCTGGTTTGCAGAATCAGCAAGGGCAATATCACAATATAAGTTATGCATGTTAACTAACAAGTGAGTTAGCAATCCCCCGTCTTCAAATGTTGGGTACCCCCCCTCTGCAACATCATAAACTTTCACACCGGGCACACCTATAGGGTGTGCTAATATTTTTGCCCCTGGCACAATGGGGCAGGGAGCAGTTTCCACCTCCCCCTCTTGCCCAAGGAACATCTGCCAAACGGCAGCCCAATATCGGAGCTCTGGCCCTGGCACTTCCGCCCCTCTGTCAAGTCCTTCCTCCCTCAAACCCACACTAGGGGCATGGCAAATTTCACTACAGCATTTGGTCTCAATGCCCAGGGCTGAGAAGGGACCCTCCATCAGGAACAATTCCGCTGGTGGCTGCAGGGCAAGCTGGTCCACGGCCAGTACTACCCCCTCAAAAGCCTGGGTCTCACCTGCCGCTTCCTCTGCGCAGTCCTCAGTCTCCAGGATAACCTCCTTCCCCAGCTGAATATGCTGGGCAGCCTGAAGCAAGACATCATCTGCGACTGGTATGCTTGTGGCCTGGATGTTGTCGGATACTCCTCTAATCACGGCTATCTCCTCTTGGATGCAGTCCTCATAGATCCCCTGGCAGCAGGTTAATAATTCTGCATCTCCCACCTCAGCAAAAGGGAAGCAGTAGTGCAGCTCCTCCCGGGGTGCCTGGCTCACAGGCCCCACTTCCTTCATTTTGGGGATAACCTTCCCCTGTATAGAACACTGAGCAGCTTCTTCCCTAGGCTGTGGGAGAAGCTGTTGCAGGCGGTGCCTTTCATCACGCCCCCTGCGACACTGATCTTGCCATGCTGGGGTGTCCAGGAGCCCGCGATCAATCGCCTCTTCCTCTGCCACCACGAAGCACTCCTCCAGACACTGCAATTGTTCCCACACACTCAACTGTGCACCGAAATGGAGAATCCATGCCCGATAATCAGCAAATGCATTTGTAGGATCTCCCTGATCGTGAAGGATCTGCTGAAGGATTTCCCCGCGAGTGCAGGATCGGATGGGTATACCTCGCAGCTGACATTCCGCTATCAGCTCCTCCATACTCATTTCTTCAAGGGCAGTTAGGGGCCTCCCTGACAACGACCCTTCTCTTGCGGTAACAATTAATTCTGTGGCAAACCCCTCGGTTGTCTGCCCAGATTGCAGTAGCCCCCTTCTAGACCTTTCCTCTGGTTCTATCTGGGGCATCAATTTCTTCTGGACTTGTCCTTCAACCTCAGAATATTGTCCTCTTTGTAGCATCTGGGTAACTGTAGCAATCACTTCCTCTGTAAATTCTACAAACTCTGGCTCCCCCAGCAGATTCCACGAGGTGGCCTCACCTTTACAGTGCAGGAATGCATCCCCCAGGTAACACAACTTGTCCTGTATGCTGGATACTCTCCACCCGCTGATCATCTGCTGAGCTTCTTCCCAGTACTCCCAGATATACTGCATTTTTCTGACAATAAATAACAGATCCGGCTTCCCAGCCTGCCGATACCCTGAAGAACCTCCATCCCTGAGCTCCTCCACTCCAGGGGTCTTGAGGCATCGATTTTCTTTCCTTGGAAACATTTTCCCTTTCCACAGGAATGACACCTGCTCACTTGCTGACTTCACCTTATTGCATTTTCCGTTTCCTTACATATGGTCTGATCCTCTGTCCTCTGTGCTTTCTGTGCTCGATGGTTGGTGTCTGAATGATCCCACTGTCGCTGCCGCCAAATGTGAAGATACGGGGTTCCTCAATCACTCAGACACCGAGCAGATGAAACCAAAATATGGTTTATTTTTATCACAGCACACACATGTAGATAAAGACAGGAACAAGAGGCAAATGTAGCATATAAACGTTATCGGGTAGCAGCCCAAAATGTCAGTCCTTGTAGCAGCCATTCCAAAGCACAAAACTATCACTCCTCCACACAGCAGTGATAGCAGATAAGTCCACACGATACCTTGTAGCAGCAGTTCCAAAGCACAAAACTATCACTCCTCCACACAGCAGTGATAGCAGATAAGTC
Source organism: Crinia signifera (assembly GCF_055691185.1). Taxonomy (NCBI): domain Eukaryota; kingdom Metazoa; phylum Chordata; class Amphibia; order Anura; family Myobatrachidae; genus Crinia; species Crinia signifera. Next base: position 3,144,021 of record NC_139219.1, read on the forward strand.
CACACGATACCTAGACAGAGCATAACCTCTTAGTCCAGGACAGTCCATCAAATCTCTCTCCTGGCTGGTGTGCAAGTCATTTTAAAAACTTCTAAATTCCCACGCTTCTCCATACCATCAGTGGGCTTGCACTCGATCTCGATTGGTGGATTCAAGAGTCAGACACATCCCCCCAGGTAATATCCAGCTGGCCATCTGCTGCAGCCCCCCTGCTGGGTCAGTTCCAGAAAGTCTGGAAGTGGCCAGAGATATGCAGAGCAGTGTCAACACAAGATACAAAACACAGTCTGATTACATTATGTCCTGATTACCCCCTGTGAACATTTCCTGTTGATAGCAGGGGAATTGGATCACCCCCTGTGAAGATTGTCCCTCAGCTACCACCCTCCTGTGATAGCAGGAACAAAAGTATGGTAATTGGACATAACCTTTTGGTGAATTCTTTCCTGGGTATTTCCTGTCAGACCATATTTGGGCAAGAGCGATCTGATCTGGAAATACACGCAGCTATGGGGAATATAGACATATATGGAGAACAAGAGGGTACCGACGGACTAAAAAGTACATTAATTACTACACCTAATAAAATATAATAATTACAGATTTAGGGTCAGTTTGCTAACCTCACATTCCTTCCCCTACTATTTTAGTCCCGGTACCAGTTGTTCAGGAACCAATAACAACCTGTAGCGGGATGCAGAGCAGAGAATCTGAGGTTTGAATGTACCACCTGAGTCCAACAGAGTGACATCATACCAAACCCATCTTGGAAGAGGCGGCTGGTTTGCAGAATCAGCAAGGGCAATATCACAATATAAGTTATGCATGTTAACTAACAAGTGAGTTAGCAATCCCCCGTCTTCAAATGTTGGGTACCCCCCCTCTGCAACATCATAAACTTTCACACCGGGCACACCTATAGGGTGTGCTAATATTTTTGCCCCTGGCACAATGGGGCAGGGAGCAGTTTCCACCTCCCCCTCTTGCCCAAGGAACATCTGCCAAACGGCAGCCCAATATCGGAGCTCTGGCCCTGGCACTTCCGCCCCTCTGTCAAGTCCTTCCTCCCTCAAACCCACACTAGGGGCATGGCAAATTTCACTACAGCATTTGGTCTCAATGCCCAGGGCTGAGAAGGGACCCTCCATCAGGAACAATTCCGCTGGTGGCTGCAGGGCAAGCTGGTCCACGGCCAGTACTACCCCCTCAAAAGCCTGGGTCTCACCTGCCGCTTCCTCTGCGCAGTCCTCAGTCTCCAGGATAACCTCCTTCCCCAGCTGAATATGCTGGGCAGCCTGAAGCAAGACATCATCTGCGACTGGTATGCTTGTGGCCTGGATGTTGTCGGATACTCCTCTAATCACGGCTATCTCCTCTTGGATGCAGTCCTCATAGATCCCCTGGCAGCAGGTTAATAATTCTGCATCTCCCACCTCAGCAAAAGGGAAGCAGTAGTGCAGCTCCTCCCGGGGTGCCTGGCTCACAGGCCCCACTTCCTTCATTTTGGGGATAACCTTCCCCTGTATAGAACACTGAGCAGCTTCTTCCCTAGGCTGTGGGAGAAGCTGTTGCAGGCGGTGCCTTTCATCACGCCCCCTGCGACACTGATCTTGCCATGCTGGGGTGTCCAGGAGCCCGCGATCAATCGCCTCTTCCTCTGCCACCACGAAGCACTCCTCCAGACACTGCAATTGTTCCCACACACTCAACTGTGCACCGAAATGGAGAATCCATGCCCGATAATCAGCAAATGCATTTGTAGGATCTCCCTGATCGTGAAGGATCTGCTGAAGGATTTCCCCGCGAGTGCAGGATCGGATGGGTATACCTCGCAGCTGACATTCCGCTATCAGCTCCTCCATACTCATTTCTTCAAGGGCAGTTAGGGGCCTCCCTGACAACGACCCTTCTCTTGCGGTAACAATTAATTCTGTGGCAAACCCCTCGGTTGTCTGCCCAGATTGCAGTAGCCCCCTTCTAGACCTTTCCTCTGGTTCTATCTGGGGCATCAATTTCTTCTGGACTTGTCCTTCAACCTCAGAATATTGTCCTCTTTGTAGCATCTGGGTAACTGTAGCAATCACTTCCTCTGTAAATTCTACAAACTCTGGCTCCCCCAGCAGATTCCACGAGGTGGCCTCACCTTTACAGTGCAGGAATGCATCCCCCAGGTAACACAACTTGTCCTGTATGCTGGATACTCTCCACCCGCTGATCATCTGCTGAGCTTCTTCCCAGTACTCCCAGATATACTGCATTTTTCTGACAATAAATAACAGATCCAGCTTCCCAGCCTGCCGATACCCTGAAGAACCTCCATCCCTGAGCTCCTCCACTCCAGGGGTCTTGAGGCATCGATTTTCTTTCCTTGGAAACATTTTCCCTTTCCACAGGAATGACACCTGCTCACTTGCTGACTTCACCTTATTGCATTTTCCGTTTCCTTACATATGGTCTGATCCTCTGTCCTCTGTGCTTTCTGTGCTCGATGGTTGGTGTCTGAATGATCCCACTGTCGCTGCCGCCAAATGTGAAGATACGGGGTTCCTCAATCACTCAGACACCGAGCAGATGAAACCAAAATATGGTTTATTTTTATCACAGCACACACATGTAGATAAAGACAGGAACAAGAGGCAAATGTAGCATATAAACGTTATCGGGTAGCAGCCCAAAATGTCAGTCCTTGTAGCAGCCATTCCAAAGCACAAAACTATCACTCCTCCACACAGCAGTGATAGCAGATAAGTCCACACGATACCTTGTAGCAGCAGTTCCAAAGCACAAAACTATCACTCCTCCACACAGCAGTGATAGCAGATAAGTCCACACGATACCTAGACAGAGCATAACCTCTTAGTCCAGGACAGTCCATCAAATCTCTCTCCTGGCTGGTGTGCAAGTCATTTTAAAAACTTCTAAATTCCCACGCGTCTCCATACCATCAGTGGGCTTGCACTCGATCTCGATTGGTGGATTCAAGAGTCAGACACATCCCCCCAGGTAATATCCAGCTGGCCATCTGCTGCAGCCCCCCTGCTGGGTCGGTTCCAGAAAGTCTGGAAGTGGCCAGAGATATGCAGAGCAGTGTCAACACAAGATACAAAACACAGTCTGATTATATTATGTCCTGATTACCCCCTGTGAACATTTCCTGTTGATAGCAGGGGAATTGGATCACCCCCTGTGAAGATTGTCCCTCAGCTACCACCCTCCTGTGATAGCAGGAACAAAAGTATGGTAATTGGACATAACCTTTTGGTGAATTCTTTCCTGGGTATTTCCTGTCAGACCATATTTGGGCAAGAGCGATCTGATCTGGAAATACACACAGATATGGGGAATATAGACATATATGGAGAACAAGAGGGTACCGACGGACTAAAAAGTACATTAATTACTACACCTAATAAAATATAATAATTACAGATTTACGGTCAGTTTGCTAACCTCACATTACCCACCTCTGCCCGGCTCAGTGCTGCCTCCGTCAGGTGTTATCAGTGTGTTGCCCACCTCTGCCCGGCTCAGTGCTGCCCCATCAGGTTTTATCAGTGTGTTGCCCACCTCTGCCTGGCTCAGTGCTGTTCCCGTCAGGTGTTATCAGTATGTTACCCACCTCTGCCCGGCTTAGTGCTGCCTCCGTCAGGTGTTATCAGTGTGTTGCCCACCTCTGCCCGGCTCAGTGCTGCCCCATCAGGTGTTATCAGTGTGTTGCCCACCTATGCCCGGCTCAATGCTGCCCCATCAGGTGTTATCAGTGTGTTGCCCACCTCTGCCTGGCTCAGTGCTGCTCCCGTCAGGTGTTATCAGTGTGTTGCCCACCTCTGCACGGCTCAGTGCTGCCCCATCAGGTGTTATCAGTGTGTTGCCCACCTCTGCCCGGCTCAGTGCTGCTCCCGTCAGGTATTATCAGTGTGTTGCCCACCTCTGCCTGGCTCAGTGCTGCTCCCGTCAGGTGTTATCAGTGTGTTGCCCACCTCTGCCCGGCTCAGTGCTGCCCCATCAGGTGTTATCAGTGTGTTGCCCACCTCTGCCTGGCTCAGTGCTGCTCCCGTCAGGTGTTATCAGTGTGTTGCCCACCTCTGCACGGCTCAGTGCTGCCCCATCAGGTGTTATCAGTGTGTTGCCCACCTCTGCCTGGCTCAGTGCTGCTCCCGTCAGGTATTATCAGTGTGTTGCCCACCTCTGCCTGGCTCAGTGCTGCTCCCGTCAGGTGTTATCAGTGTGTTGCCCACCTCTGCCCGGCTCAGTGCTGCCCCATCAGGTGTTATCAGTGTGTTGCCCACCACTGCCTGTCTCAGCGCTGCCCCCGCCAGGTGTTATCAGTGTGTTGCCCACCTCTGCCCAGCTCAGTGCTGCTCCCATCAGGTGTTATCAGTGTGTTGCCCACCTCTGCCCGGCTCACTGCTGCTCCCATCAGGTGTTATCAGTGTGTTGCCCGGATCAGTGCGGGATGTCTTAGGTGTTTATAGGAGGTACCAGTTGTTTATCATATATTTATTTGCAGAATGTGGATTTTTTAGCACAGAACACAGCGTTCTCTGAGGTGATTTATTTTCCTGCTCCCAGGATCACTGGTGCAGAGACATCCCTGGCATTTCTGACATATTTAAGTGAGGGTTCACTGTGTGTTTAGTTTCAGAATACCTGTCTGGTTCTCTGGAATTCCTGTAATACCTCCTGGCAGTGACAACCTAATTGTCCATTGTATGCAAAGTTGTGTTGCTGAGGTAGAGGCATGCTGGATATTACCTACAGGGCTGGCGTAGAACTTCTGCATTGGGTTAGTAGATGTCTTGTCGAGTTTGTTCATTCATTACGTTTTTTCTTCATTTAATAACTTATTGTACCAGGAGTTTCTCATCATCGCTGACCCCTGACGTGTGGGATTTGTACAGAGATGCAATCGACTCTTATTACTGATTTCAGATCAGGGTTGTCAGTGGCCACCATAGCGCTAATGGCTACCTCAACGACGTCAGTGGCCGCCATAGTGCTAGCGAGTCACAATGGCTTCCTCAGCGACGTCATGGGCCACCATAGCACTAGCAAGTCACAATGGCTATCTCAGCGATGTCATGGGCCACCATAGTCCTAGCTAGTCACAATGGCTTCCTCAGTGATGTTATGGGCCACCATAGCGCTAATGGCTACCTCAGCAACATCAGTGGCCACCATATCGCTAGCGAGTCACAATGGCTACCTCAGCAACATCAGTGGCGACCAAAGCGCTAGCGAGTCACAATGGCGACGTCAGCGACGTCAGTGGCCACCATAGCGCTAGCAAGTCACAATGGCTACCTCAGTGATGTTATGGGCCACCATAGCGCTAGCGAATCACAATGCCTATCTCAGCAACATCAGTGACCACATAGCGCTAGCAAGTCACGATGGCTACCTCAGCGACGTCAGTGGCCACCATAGCGCTAGCAAGTCACAATGGCGACGTCAGCGACGTCAGTGGCCACCATAGCGCTAGCAAGTCACAATGGCTACCTCAGCGACGTCAGTGGCCACCATAGCGCTAGCAAGTCACAATGGCTACCTCAGCGACGTCAGTGGCCACCATAGCACTAGCAAGTCACAATGGCTACCTCAGCGACGTCAGTGGCCACCATAGCGCTAGCAAGTCACAATGGCTACCTCAGCGACGTCAGTGGCCACCATAGCACTAGCAAGTCACAATGGCTTCCTCAGTGATGTTATGGGCCACCATAGCGCTAGTGAGTCACAATGGCTATCTCAGCGACGTCAGTGGCCACCATAGCGCTAGCGAGTCACAGTGGCTATCTCAGCGACGTCAGTGGCCACCATAGCGCTAGCGAGTCACAATGGCTATCTCAGCGACATCATTGGCCACCATAGCGCTAGCGAGTCACAGTGGCTATCTCAGCGACGTCAGTGGCCATATAGCGCTAGCGAATCACAATGCCGATCTCAGCAACATCAGTGGCCACCATTGCACTAGCAAGTCACAATGGCTACCTCAGCGACGTCAGTGGCCACCATAGCGCTAGCAAGTCACAATGGCTACCTCAGCGACGTCAGTGGCCACCATAGCGCTAGCAAGTCACAATGGCTACCTCAGCGACGTCAGTGGCCACCATAGCGCTAGCAAGTCACAATGGCTACCTCAGCGACGTCAGTGGCGACCATAGCGCTAGCAAGTCACATTCAGAGCCGAATTTCCCATTAGGCACGTGAGAAACGTGCCTAGGGGCGGCACATGTTTGGGGGCGGCACTTAGATGCCTGTGATGGTACTGTCAGCCCAGAATGTACCAATAACTGCAAAATATCCATTGTACTGTATTATATTCCATCTTAAATAGAGCGTAAATGGATAGGACATGCAGATACTGCCCCTATAAACTGTCCTACTTAGTAAATATTATTGTTGTGCCTAGGGGCGCCCTCATCCCTAAATCCACCCCTGGTCACATTGGCTACATATATATATATATATATATATATATATATATATATATATATATATATATATATATAGTACTCCAACTCAGTCGGCACTTGATATACTCCAAAAGCCACTTGCTCCGGTGCCCGAATCAATGGTAACAGATACCTTCCAAATACCCAGACAGAGATCAAAAAACGGCACTCCAATCGACAGACCAATGGGTCATCCCATAGAGTCCCTGAAATATTTCATGATTGACCATATACCTGAGTCTATGCGTGGAGGCAATCTCGCCAAACAGTTATTATTGTTGGAATCCAGATGGATTGTTCATTTGGGAACCATCCAACCTGGGGCCTTAATGAAAAATTGAACTGGAACAGTTTAATGTAATGTGCTGTTCTGTGATCATTATATATAGTCATATCTAATTTTCCTGTTTGTACATTTTTCTCTAAAATTGTTGTGTGATATATGTTGTATGTTTGTAAAATTTGTTTACTTATGTATGGTGCTCGGCCCTGATTGGTGCTATGTTGCCCATGGCAACCGTGGTAGTGCGGGCTAACAATTTCACATGCCCAGGTGGGAGATGTGGTTGCTGGCTATGCACTGCCGGGGATGTCCAGCCGATCTTTATCCAAGCTTATTGATACTTGTCCTGTTTACCCTGTCTCCACATCTGTCCACAGTGCGCAAGTCCGCAATCTTGGGTGATTGCCGTTGGCCTCTTCCTGGTTGCTGGAACGCAAGCCTGCGGTTGTCATCAGCAGTGCGTGGTTCTGGAACCGGACGTGAGTCACTGCAACTTCCGGGAACGGCGTGATGATGCGCCGTGGACGGTGGAGCGAGCGGCACAGGTAGGTATTTATGCAGTACTTGTGGGGTTGCCCTGTTGCTGTAGGAGGGGACTGAGGAAGGGGTTTGTCCCCCAAAACGTTACTCTGTAACCTTGTATCGCTGAATACAATTTATCATTCATCAGTTGATTGACCCTGAGTGCCATTTTTTATCTCTGTCTGGGGATTTTGAAGATATATCTATATATATATATATATATATATATATATATATACTAGGTGATTCATCGCGCCCTACGGGCGCTCTTCACACCGTCGTAAGGGGCTGCGCCCCCTTAATTTGTGAACATTTGTATATGAGAAATATGGTTAGAATTGTATGAAAGATGGCCTGGATTGCAACTTGAGTTATAGGTGAAATGTGTTAAATAGAGAGCATATGATTTGGAAGGGGGGGTGTATTGTTTTGTTTAATTAAAAAGCGGTTACAGAGTAAGATGTACATTGATAGTGTGGATAGTACAGTGACATTTGTGGGTGTGGGGGGGGCTTACGGTTCAGGAATTGCGGGGGTCCGTGAATTGCGGGGGTCCGTGAATTGCTGGAGGTGGGGGGGGGGCACGGGGCGCGATGAATCACCTAGTTGGTTATATATTCTTGTAGAAGGATGGTAGGATGTTGCTGTCATTCAGAATGCATTTACATAAACAGTAATAGTAGCAGTAAAAGATCTGACTTAAAACAGAACAGGTGTTATATATTATACAAAGAATTGGTTAATGTTGTGTAGGTTGACGTGCACATAGTTGTCACTGGAAAAAAATTGCTACAAGAAAAAATCAACACAGAAAGGTCAACACATGTAAATGTTGACATAAGTGTGGCACTTCATTGTTGTCCATGTCGACACATGAGAATAAATATGAAAACATTAAAAAAAAGAAAAATAAATCTTCAAAAACTCATGTCAACCTTTTTCATTGTCGACCATAGCCGTGTCAGTGTTTTGCATGTGCCATTTAATCCTGGGGTTGCCGTGAATCACGCACAGGGGGGAGGGGGGGAGTGAGGAGGTGAGGGGTGTCCGCGAATCACGGGAGGAGGGGTCGTGGGTGGATGCCGTGAATTGCGGGAGGGGGGGTTGCGGAGGGGGTGTGGGTGCCGCAAATCGTGGGAGGGGGGTTGCAGTGAATCGTGGGAGGGTGGGTTGCGGGGGCGGGGGGTTGCTGCAATGACAGGAGGGGGGGTCAGGGGGGGGGGAATCACGGTAGGGGGGGTCGCGGGGGGTGGGGGGTACCGCGAACTGCGGGATGGGGGGCCCGGGGGGTTGGCGCGAATCAAGGCAGGGGTCGCTGGGTGCCGCGAATCGCAGGAGGGGGGGTGTCACCGGGTGGGGCTGCAAATCGCGGGAGTAGCGTGGGGTGTCACGAATTGCGGGGGGGTGTCCTGCGAATCGCGGCACCCCGCGATTGATGATGTCTAGGTTGACGTGCACATAGTTGTCACTGGAAAAAAATTGCTACAAGAAAAAATCAACACAGAAAGGTCAACACATGTAAATGTTGACATAAGTGTGGCACTTCATTGGTGTCCATGTCGACACATGAGAATGAATACGAAAACATTCAAAAAGTGAAAAATAAATCTTCAAAAACTCATGTCAACCTTTTTCATTGTCGACCATAGCCATGTCAGTGTTTTGCATGTTCTATTTAATCGTGGGGTTGCCGTGAATGGGGGGGGGGGGGGGGGTGGGGGGTGTCTGCGAATTGCGTGGGGGGTGCCGCGAATTGCGGGATGGGGGGTCGTGGGGGTGGGTGACACGAAATGCGGGAGGGGGGTCGCGCGGGGGGTACCGCGAATTGCGGGAGGGGGGCGCTGGGGTGCCGCAAATCGCCACAAGAAAAAATCAACACAGAAAGGTCAACACATTAAATGTTGACATAAGTGTGGCACTTCATTGGTGTCCATGTCGACACATGAGAATGAATATGAAAACATTGAAAAAGTGAAAAATAAATCTTGTCAACCTTTTTCATTGTCGACCATAGCCATGTCAGTGTTTTGCATGTGCCATTTAATCGTGGGGATGCCGTGAATGGGGGGGGGGGGGGAGGTGCATACCTCCCAACATGACCCTCTCCAGGAGGGACACATTGCTCTGTTTCTGGACTTTCTTCTTAATTTATGGATTACCATCACCTGTGCTTAAACACCTTTCTTATCAATTACCCTGTTTAAAATGACAGGTGATGACAATTATAAATTAAGATGGAAGTCCACAAACAGAGCATTCTGTCCCTCCTGGAGAGGGTCATGTTGGGAGGTATGGCGGTGTGGGGCGCTCACCTGGTGTGTCTGGTGAGTAGCTGTGTCTTTGCTGTGTAACATGGAGAGGCAGAGGGTGTCTGGCACTGTCTGTGGGCTCACTGGGCTGGTTCTCTGTCATGTGAGTCAGAGGCTCCACCCAGCGTTACAGCTTCAGACACACTTTGAGTGGCAGATGTAGCCAAATATATAAGAGATATATTATATATATATATATATATATATATATATATATACTGTATATATAAGGGCAGTACGGATGGTGTAGTGGTTTGCATTACTTGCTCACAGCACTGAGGTCACAGGTTTTATTCCCCGTGCTTGCGTGGGTTTACTCTGGGTACTCCGATTCCTCCCACAATCCAAAAATATACAGGTATGTTGTATTGGCTCCCAACAAATTACCTCAAGAGTGAATGTGTGTGCATGTATATGTGATAGGGAATACAGATTATAAGCTCCACTGGGGCAGGGACTGATGTGAATGTTCAAATATTCTCTGTACAGCGCTGCAGAATATGTGTGCGCTATATACAGTAAGTAACTGGTAATAAATACAAAAAATTGATGACTGACCATCTCACATGTCCCGTCCATCTGCGTCCCAGAAGTCATGGCAGTGGCGGGAGGTGGTCTGTCTTGGCTTGTCTATGTTGTATAAAGAGATTTATGTCTTACCTGGTAAATCTCTTTCTTCGAGGACATCAGGGGCCACAGCGTTACAGTGGGTAGTAAGGAGATGGTAGAGCACCAGCACCCTAGAGGTTAAACTTGAACTGCCTCTCAGGCAGCCGGGCTCCTCCCCTCCTCTACCCCGTCTCCAGGCCAGGAAGCTCAGTTTTTTTAACAAGCCAAGGCAGGAGACAAGATAGAAGGAAGAGAAGCACCGCACAGAAACACATTCTGAACATGTTAGTACCCTCAACCGAGGGATAATATAACATAATCATAACTTAACCGTAACGGAAGTACAGCAGGCGCAGCAGGGAGGGATCCCTGTGGCCCCTGATGTCCTCGAAGAAAGAGATTTACCAGGTAAGACATAAATCTCATTTTCTCCTTCGGGAGACATCAGGGGCCACAGCGTTACAGTGGGACGTCCTAAAGCAGCCACCTATGGGTGGGGACTCGCCTGTGCCGCAGCCAACACACTCTGGCAGAAGGCCGAGTCCTGGGAGGCAAACGTGTCAAAGGCGCAAAAACGCAAGACAGTAATGGCGGACGACCAAGTCGCTGCCCTGCAAATTTACTCAACTTTAGCACTGCCTCTTACAGCCCAGGACACCTCCACAGACCTAACGGAATGTGCCCGAATCCCCGCCGGAACCGGGAGGGAGGTGTCCAAATATGCCTGCCAGAGCGACTCCAGCGGGCAGTGGTTTGCGTAGAGGCGGGCCACCCTCTCATCCGAACACCATATAGTACAAAGAGAGAGAGAGAGAGTCTGACTAGTGCAACAGCCTAAAACGGTGCACATAGATGCGCCACGGCCGGACAACGTCCAAGGAGGACCAAGCCGTAGTAACAATAGACTGTCTAAATGCCGGAACAATAATGTCCTGGTTGACCTGAAAGCTGGGAACCACCTAAGGTAGGTGAGAAGGGACGGTAGGAAAAACCGCCCGGTTATAACCAAGAACAAAGGACTTACAAGACAGAGCTGACAGGTCAGAGACTCCCCTGGATAAAGCTATCGCCAACAAGGAAACGATCTTCCAGGCGAGTCAACACAGGTCCACCGACCGCAAGGGCACAAAAGGTGGGCCCTGAATAAGACAGGATTAGAGAGATCCCATTGGGCAACTGGGGTAACTAAGGGAGGCTGGATATGCAAGACATCCTGCAGGAATGTACAGGGATATGCAAGACATTCCTGCAGACATCCTGCAGGAACGTCGACGGGGCCACCCGTCGACAGAACAAGATGTGCAAGGCTGAAATCTGAACCTTTAAAGATGATCAACGCAACCCAGCCTCCAGACCCTTCTGCAAGAAGGACAGAACCCTAGCCAGGTAGTAAGTCCCGGAATCTGAAGTGTAGAGTTCGCAGCAGGAAAAGTAAGCCCTCCATATGCGATGGTACACCCCCATCTAGGAAGGTTTCCTCGCCCTGAGCATGGTGGAGTGAAACCCACTGGGTCTTACCCGGGAGGTCTCAACAGCCACCCCGTCAAAGCCAAGTGCCTCAAAGCCGAGAGAGAGAGGCGGACCCTGAGAGCATGCCTGTGCCCAGGGGTAAGTGAATAGGAGGGGCTACTGACTGCAGATCCGAAAACCAGATCCGTCTGGGCCAAGGTGGAGCAACCAGAATCAACGTGCCACCCTCCGGCTTCAGCTTGCGAGACATTCGCAAAAGGAGGAAAGTGGTGGAAAGGCGCCATCAGTGTGGACGGCCACGGAGCGGACAGGGCGTCTACCAGGCAAGCCCCCCCTCCGGGTCGCAAGACCTGGACCCGCCCAGTGGTGGTTTGAGGGTATGGGGCGCATCACGGGTCTGACGGCCGAGGAAGACCGCCACCCAATTCTGGACTACCAGCATAAAAATTTCTGAAAGAGCAGAGATCATCTCTGAAAGATGCCGGATGCTTCCGTCATAGTGGGCTGACAACTAGTGCCACCCTGGTGGTTAACATATGCCACCCTTGTCGCAATGTCCGACTGGACTTGCACCGGCCAACCCCTAAGTTAGGGGTTGCCCGGAAGATTGTCTTTAGTTCGAGGACGATGATGGAGGGCTGGGCCACTAGAGTGGTCCAGATACCCTGGAACGACCTTTGAGAAGTGACCACCCCCCAAACACGGCGGGGATCCGGCGCGCACCGGGCGGCCCCGCATACCTGGCGCTGCTGCCCACAAACCGTTTCCCTGGTGGTCCAGCGGGAGCGAGTGGCAGACCAGTCGTCCACTTGTCAGCGCAGTCAGCGGTAACCCGCCGAACTGCTGCAGCCTCAATGCCCTGCAAGCGCGATTACGCGCGCTCCCAGCAGGGAGCACGTTACCTTGTCAGGTTCCCGGCCTCCGGTGGCGGCTGTATGCTCCCCAGTGCCCGGGGGCCGCTGCAGGTCCCCACCCACGAGTGGCGATGCAGCTCCGGAACCGGGTGATGGAGCAGCAGCGCAGGTGTCTGCTCAGACGCCCGGCGCTGCTGCTCTGTCACTGACAGAGTCAGTGTAAAAGAAAACTGAAAAATAAAATATAAAAATGAAGTTAGGCTGCTAAAATAGCAGCCCCTCTAGTAGGTGCATCTGGCTCCTGCCAGCACCCGAAAAAACTGAGCTTCCTGGCCTGGAGGCGGGGTAGAGGAGGGGAGGAGCCCGGCTGCCTGGGAGGCAGTTCAATTTTAACCTCTAGGGTGCTGGTGCTCTCCCATCTCCTTACTACCCACTGTAACGCTGTGGCCCCTGATGTCTCCCAAAGGAGAAAAATGTGTATGTGTTTGTCATATGTATTTTATTCCTGATGAAAATTGCCCACGAGCTATTGAAACGTTGAACCAATATAAGCTGTTGGTGCTTTTTTTCTGTAATCTGAATACCTGCGTACAATTGGGCCCTAGCAAGTGCTGTTGTTCCTTGGAGGGTACCCAGGTATCTTTTGTATATTAAATAGAGAGTCGGTCACACTGCTTGTTCATATAGTCAGGTCCATAAACATTGGGACATCAACATCATTTTCATATTTTGGGCTCTATACACCACCAAAATGGATTTGAAATGAACCAAACAAGAGGTGTTTTAACTGCAGACGTTCAGCTTTAAATTGAGGGAATTTACATCCAAATCAGGTGAACAGTGTAGGAATTACAATGGTTTCTATATGTGCCTGCAACTTTTTAAGGGACTAAAAGTAATGGGACAATCGATTCATGGACAGGTGTGGGCTATTCCCTCATTATTTCATCACTAATTAAGCAGGTAAAAGGTCTGGAGTTGATTCCAGGTGTAAGATTTGCATTTGGAATCTGTTGCTGTTGACTCTCTATATGAGATCCAAAGAGCTGTGACTGTCAGTGGAGCCATCATTAGGCCGAAAAATCAAAACAAACCCATCAGAAACATTAGGTGTGGCCAAATCAAAATGTTTGGAACATTCTTAAAAAGACAGAACGCACCGGAGAGCTCAGCAGCACCAAAAGCAGCACCAAAAGACCCGGAAGACCACGGAAAACAACTGTGGTGGATGATAGAAGAATTACTTCCCTGTAGAAGAAAAACCCCTTCACAACAGTTGGCCAGTTTAAGAACACTCTCCAGGAGGTCGGTGTATATGTGTCAACAACCAAAAGAAGACTTCACAAGAGTCAATATAGAGAGTTCACCACAAGATATAAACCATTGGTGAGCCACAGAAAGAGGAAGAGCAGATTAGACTTTGCCAGCAACATCTAAAAAAGCCTTTACCGTTCTGGAACAACATCCTATGGACAGATGAGACAAAGATCAACTTGTACCAGAGTGATGGGAAGTGTAGAGTATGGAGAAGAAAAGGAACTGCTCATGATCCAAAACGTCCACCTCATCAGTGATGCATGGTGGTGGTAGTGTCATGGCGTGGGCATGTATGGCTGCCAATGGAACTGGTTCCCTTATATATATTGATAATGTGACTGCTGACATAAGCAGCAGGATGAATTATGAAGTGGTCCGGGCAATATTATCTCCTCATATTCAGTCAAATGCTTCAGAAGTCATTGGATGGTGCCTCACAGAGCAGATGGACAATGACCCGAAGCATATTGCAAAAGCAACCAAAGAGTTTATTATGGCAAATAAGTGAAATGTTCTGCAATGGCCGAGTCAGTCACCTGACCTGAATCCGAGTCGGCATTTCACTTGATGAAGACAAGAACAGGCAGAAACTGAAGACATTTGCAGTAGAGGCCTGGCAGAGCATCACCAGGGATGACACCCAGCGTCTGGTGATGTCTATGTGTTCCAGGCTTCAGGCTGTAACTGACTGCAGGATTTGCAACAAAGTATTAACAAGGGAAAGTTTGATTTAGGATTTTTTAGTTTGTGGCATTACTTGGTCTTTTAAAAAGTTGCAGGCACATATAGAAACCATTGTAATTCCTACACTGTTCACCTGATATGGATGTATATACCCTCAAATTAAAGCTGAAAGTCTGCAACTAAAGCACATCTTGTTTAGTTCATTTCAAATCCATTGTGGTGGTATATAGAGCCCAAAGTATGAAAATGATGTTGATGTCCCAATGTTTATGGACCTGACTATATTAACAAGCAGTGTGACCGACTCTCTATTTAAAATACAAAAGATACCTGGGTACCCTCCAAGGAACAACAGCACTTGCTAGAGTCCAATTGTACGCAGGTATTCAGATTACAGAAAAAACACCAACATCGTATATTGGTTCAGCATTTCAATAGCTCAGGGGCAAATTTCTAATGAGGGAGAGAGGGAGACTGCTGCTATGTCAGGGAGTCTCCTGTAGAATGCAGGAGGGGAGGTAACTATGATGTAACAGTGTAATGTGGGCTAGGTGACATGAGGGAGATTGCTAGACTAATGAGGGAGAGATGGAGATTGCTGCTATGTCAGGGAGTCTCCTGCAGAATGCAGGAGGGGAGGTAACTATGATGTAACAGTGTAATGTGGGCTAGGTGAAATGAGGGAGATTGCTAGACTAATGAGGGAGAGAGGGAGATTGGTGCTATGTCAGGGAGTCTCCTGCAGAATGCAGGAGGGGAGGTAACTATGATGTAACAGTGTAATGTGGGCTAGGTGACATAAAGGAGATTGCTAGACTAATGAGGGAGAGAGGGAGATTGCTGCTATGTCAGGGAGTCTCCTGCAGAATGCAGGAGGGGAGGTAACTATGATGTAACAGTGTAATGCGGGCTAGGTGAAATGAGGGAGATTGCTAGACTAATGAGGGAGAGAGGGAGATTGCTGCTATGTCAGGGAGTCTCCTGCAGATTGCAGGAGGGGAAGTAACTATGATGTAACAGTGTAATGTGGGCTAGGTGAAATGAGGGAGATTGCTAGACTAATGAGGGAGAGAGGGAGATTGCTGCTATGTCAGGGAGTCTCCTGCAGAATGCAGGAGGGGAGGTAACTATGATATAACAGTGTAATGTGGGCTAGGTGACATGAGGGAGATTGCTAGACTAATGAGGGAGAGAGGGAGATTGCTGCTATGTCAGGGAGTCTCCTGCAGAATACAGGAGGGGAGGTAAATATGATGTAACAGTATAATGTGGGCTAGGTGACATGAGGGAGATTGCTAGACTAATGAGGGAGAGAGGGAGATTGCTGCTATTTCAGGGAGTCTCCTGCAGAATGCAGGAGGGGAGGTAACTATGGTGTAACAGTGTAATGTGGGCTAGGTGACATGGGGGAGATTGCTAGACTAATGAGGGAGAGAGGGAGATTGCTGCTATGTCAGGGAGTCTCCTGCAGAATGCAGAAGGGGAGGTAACCATGATGTAACGGTGTAATGTGGGCTAGGTGACATGAGGGAGATTGCTAGACTAATGAGGGAGAGAGGGAGATTGCTGCTATGTCAGAGAGTCTCCTGCAGAGTGCAGAAGGGGAGGTAACTATGATGTAACAGTGTAATGTGGGCTAGGTGACATGAGGGAGATTGCTAGACTAATGAGGGAGAGAGGGAGATTGCTGTTATGTTTGTGAGTCTCCTGCAGAATGCAGGAGGGGAGGTAACTATGATGTAACAGTGTAATGTGGGCAAGGTGACATGAGGGAGATTGCTAGACTAATGAGGGAGAGAGGGAGATTGCTGCTATGTCAGGGAGTATCCTGCAGAATGCAGGAGGGGAGGTAACTATGATGTAACAGTGTAATGTGGGCTAGGTGACATGAGGGAGATTGCTAGACTAATGAGGGAGAAAGGGAGATTGCTGCTATGTCAGGGAGTATCCTGCAGAATGCAGGAGGGGAGGTAACTATGATGTAACAGTGTAATGTGGGCTAGGTGACATGAGGGAGATTGCTAGACTAATGAGGGAGAAAGGGAGATTGCTGCTATGTCAGGGAGTATCCTGCAGAATGCAGGAGGGGAGGTAACTATGATGTAACAGTGCAATGTGGGCTAGGTGACATGAGGGAGATTGCTAGACTAATGAGGGAGAGAGGGAGATTGCTGCTATGTCAGGGAGTCTCCTGCAGAATGCAGGACGGTAGGTAACTATGGTGTAACAGTGTAATGTGGGCTAGGTGACAGGAGGAAGATTGCTAGACTAATGAGGGAGAAAGGGAGATTGCTGCTATGTCAGGGAGTCTCCTGCAGAATGCAGGAGGGGAGGTAACTATGATGTAACAGTGTAATGTGGGCTAGATGACATGAGGGAGATTGCTGGACTAATGACGGAGAAAGGGAGATTGCTGCTATGTCAGGGAGTATCCTGCAGAATGCAGGAGGGGAGGTAACTATGATGTAAGGTTCTATAATAGTGCTCTCTATATATAATATTTGAGCTGCACTCAATTCAATCGTAGGGTATATAGGGGCAGTACTCCACTAGAGGACTTGTGATCCCGTAATAAAGTATTCACCAAAGAAGAATTTGAAAGTTCAAAAAAGGTTTTATTCCATAGTCAGAATCATCAGGTCGACGTTCAAGACTGATCTTTTTCAAGACGGTATCAGGTGACAGAAGGACCCATAGCGCCAGGTAGCATGTATGCAATGGGATCTGGGCGACTATTTTATGGCATTCACCCACTAAATCCCACTTCCGGGTAAAATAAAACCTGGAAATGTAGTGAAATATTATATTTAGAGAGTAAATAGCGACATATTAAAGATACCAGTAGATAGATATGCTGGTGAACATCCAATAAATAATTATAACTGGCCATAAAGACGAAAAATAAATCTGATATACTCAGGAATAAACCAGAGATGCCGATACCGTAAGTGTCATGCGCTCCACCACTGTGCAACATATAACCCGCCGGAAGTTAAGCACCACTAAACCTAGAGATAGCTTGCAGAAGTGTGCATGCGTTCCACAGCTGTGGAACGCATCGTACAATGCGGAAGTGGCTCTCCTGAATGAAGGGAACCGGTTCTCATGAATAAAGAGATAATAAAAAGTATCTAACCTGGAGAGATACATGGGGCTAAACATTATACATTATGTCTCAATGGAAAGATCGGTAACTATGTATTATCTGGGCTCCCATGTCAAATGCACCCCATTTTTTCATACCCCTACTATCCAACTACGCATGGAGTTGATTTTATATAGTGTAGCGAGTGCAGCGAGCCACCGTGCCTGAAGCGTGGCGAGCGGACGCGGTCTCATAAGAAAAACGGGAGCCCAGATATTACATAAGTACCGAAAGATCTTAAAAATACTAATAACTAATTTTGGAAAGTCGCCAGCAAACATATAAGAAGAAAAATACTACAAGGGTATTTGCCATAAAACGTCAACTCAGTGTACCCGATACATCGCAATATAGCAATATAGCTAGAAAATAAAGAATTGTGAAAAACAAAATATACAAAAGCATAAATACAAAATAAACAGATAAAAATAGTAATTAAGTAGAGACATCTAATGTAGAAAGAACATATATTAAATGCATATGTGACCCAGGTAGTGCCAGTCACTATTATTAAAGAAAAACATTATATGCAATCTATTCATTAAGTCCATGTGGGCCAATGTCCCCAACTCATATATCCTTTTTGCTTCACGTTGGTGTAATTCTGGTTTATTAGACTTCTTACTCTCGAATGCCTGGTGAATTGACAGGTGGTGGTTCGCCGTTCTCTCCCGAAAGCAACGGGTGGTAAGTCCTACATAGTAGAGACCACATGGACAGGTCAAGATGTAAATAACAAAAGTTTGTACATGAGAGGCTGTATCTAATGGGGATCTTTTTACTGTTATGGGATGTGGAAATGATTGGCCCATCAACATAGATCTACAGGTAGTGCAGTCAGAACAACGTACACAGCCTAGACGTTGAGATGGTAACCAGATAGACATATCAGTGGTTGGTCGAGTGTAAGGATGCATAAATTGCTTGAGGTTGGGTCCTCTACGATATGATGCAACAATTGACATTTACTTAAACCACTCAATTTGCCATCCGATGAAAGTATCGGCCAATGTTTGTTGATAGTGTTTGCCATATTATCAGAGGCCGTGGTATATGTAGAAGCGAAGATCATTCGACCAGGTTCCGACTGCCATTTGGGGTTTGAATTACCCTGGCTATGTCTGTTGTTTGCCTTTGTGAGACATCTGTTGATGGTTTTACGGGAATAGCCCTTCTCCAAGAACCTTGCACACATTTCATCCAATTAAGCCTCTGCTGTAGATGACGGAGAGTTATTACGCAAAACACAGATGAATTGCAAAATTAGGAGGCTTCTCCTTAAGCAAAATGGTGTGGTGACTAGTTGCGTACAGTAAATAATTTCTATCGGTCTCCTTCCGATATAGGGTAAAACCAATCTTTTTGCAATCACGGAATAGTGAGACATCCAAGAAGTTGATGGACTCATGATTGATGCAAAAATTAAAATGTATAGTAGTGTCAAGTGCATTAAAAGATTGAATCATCTCAATAAATTCAGTCTCTGTGCCAATCCAAACCATAAAAATATCATCAATAAACTTTTTGAAACAAAGTATTTTAGAACCAAATGTAGGAGATGAATTCATTCTCAAAACGGTGCATGTGAAGATTTGCATAAGATGGGGCCAAAGAAGACCCCATAGCAGTCCCGGATCATTGCAGGAAGAATTATTTACCGTAGCAGAATGGTTTTTGACATAACACAAGTTCTGCCAGTTCTAGTAGAATCCTCTTTGTCAATTGATTTCTAAAGCATCCAACCCACCTTGGTGGGGAATGACAGCATATAGGGAATTGACATCCATGATGGCGAAAAAGGCTGATTCAGGAATGTCACCCAAAGCAAGTACTTTATCAAGGAAATCAGTGGTTTCCCTGATATAGCTCCACATGTCCTGGACATAACTCTGTAGAAAACTATCTAAAAACATGACAAGGGGTTGCAGCACTGAGCCAACTGTGGAAATAATAGGTCTGCCAGGTGAATCATCCAGTCTTTTATGTATCTTAGGTAATGTGTAGATCAGGGGTCCTCAAACGACGGCCCGCGGGCCACATGCGGCCCGCTGAGGACATTTAAATTGCCCGCAGGGTGTTTATGCCGCCGCTGCCTGTCTGTCATTTTTTTTTACATGAGAAGGACGGTCATTGGTGGAAGAGGGAGAGGGGGCGGCGGCTGCCGCCGATTGGCTGGCCAGCTGAAGCGCTGGATCATGAGAATTGGACTACAACTCTCATCTCCCAGAATTCAGAGGAAGCCAGGGCATTTGGGAGGGCCGCCTGAATGGTGACTTGGGGGCAGTGAAGGTCGGAAGCGGGAGTGCGAAGAGCGGGAGAGAGAGTGCAGGAAATGGAGGCATCACAGCGCAGAGGCAGCTTGGAGGAGGTTGGGAGCATTATTACCCCCTGAAGAGGTGAGTCCCATGGTCACTACTTGGGCTACGCTGGTGAGCACTAATTGGGCTGCGCTTGACTGGCTCTCCCTCCCTAACTCCCTCAAAAACCATTGATTGCATTCCCAAAATAAACAAGTGAGGATTCACTGGAAAAATTACAAAAGGAGTTGAACATGAACAGGACATACAGCTTTTCCGTAACCCATTTTCTATTGACATTGAAAATGTGGATACAATTTACCAAATGGAACTGGCTGAACTGCAGAATTGTGACTCTCTGAAAGACGCATTCAAGTCAAGCAGCCTTCATCATTTCTATGCATCTCTCCCCTCTGAGACATATCCTCATCTCAGGAACCATGCACTCAAAATGGCAACCAGACTATTTCTAGAATGAAACATTTGAAATCTCCAACCAGATCAAGACTAACGGTTGCACACTTGCATCACTTGTTACGACTAGCAGTGACAAATATGGAACCAGACATTGACCATCTCATTAGCCAAAAGCAGGCCCATAGTTCCCATTGAAATACTGGTAAGTTTGTTGATTTAACTTTACTTCATTTTAAATATTGTATTTTTCTCCCGTTGTGTTTCTTTACTTCAAAATAAGATATATGCAGTGTGCATAGCAATTTGTTCATAGTTTTTGTTTTTACTATAGTCCGGCCCTCCAATGGTCTGAGGGACAGTGAACTGGCCCCCTGTTTAAAAAGTTTGAGGACCCTGGTGTAGATGTACGGAGAGAAAGGATGATCCACCGTGAGGAAAGAGGCTGTCTTCCTATCAATCCAACCTGCATCAATGGCTCTTTTGATTGATAAATCCACTGATTTTTTTATGTTATACATGGAATTAATCGACAGCCTTTCATAAGTGTTGACGTCAGACAGTTGATGAACAATTTCTGCATCGTAAGTAGCACAATCCTGGACTGTGACGCCACCACCTTTATCTACATGGTGAAATACAAGTTGATCGTTCTTCATTAAATTCCGCAAGGCCATCCTTTGTGGACTAGAAAAGTTATTGCATTGTGGAGCAGCCAAGCAGGACAGAGATTGTTGTTCAAGGAGACTGGTAAATGTTTTTATACTGGGATTGACAGATTGAGGGTCAAACGTACTATCTTTAACAAACCTATTGGTGGTATCAGGGGGTTCGTTAGGTTGGGACCCAAAAAATGCTTCAACAGACCAGTCAAATTTGACAAAAGAGAAACCTAGAGACAGAAGTTCCATCTCTGCTGTAGAGAGTGGTTAACTTGAGATATTGTCTCTTCATTCATGAGAACCAGTTCCCTTCATTCAGGAGAGCCACTTCCATATTGTGCAATGCATTCCAAGGCTGTGGAACGCATGCGCACTTCCGGGAGCTGTCTCTAGGTTCAGTGGCGCTTAACTTCCGGCGGGTTATGCATTCCACAGTGGTGGCGTCCATGACCAGGGGCAGGCTGGGCCGGGGGGGCAGGGTGCCATGTGCCCACCAGGCCGCTCTGACAAAGTGCTGTGGGCCGTGGCCGCTTTACCTCCTCCTGCACTGTCGGCAGCCATGTTCCTTCTGATGCCCGGCGGTGACAGACGCTGGGTGTGGATGCCATGATGATGACGCCGCCCGCCCATGCGTCTGTGGAGGAAGTAGGTGGAACTTGAATCTGGCATGCGGATAAGTGGACGGGGAGTCGGGGACTGTGGCGGCAGCTAAGGAAGCAGCAAGCAGTGTAGAGAAGCGGGGATCCACAGTAGCACGGACAGAGAAACATACAGCAGGTGAGGATCTAACTGTTGTGTCTTCCTGTCATTATGCAGGGGGAGCAGCCTGTGGTGTCATCGCATTATTATTATACAGAGGGAGCAGCCTGTGGTGTCATGACATGATTACAGGGGGGGCAGCCTGTGGTGTCCTGTTTTTAATGCAAGTGAGCAGCCTGTGGTGTCCTGTTCTTTATGGAAGGGAGCAGCCTGTGGTGTCCTGTTCATTATTGATGCAGGAGAGCAGCCTGTGGTGTCCTGTTATACAGGGAGAGCAGTCTGTGGGTGTCCTGTTATTACACAGGGGAGCAGCCTGTGGGGTCCTGTTATTATTATAAGACAGGGGGAGCAACCTGTTGTGTCCTATTATACAGTGGGAGCAGCCTGTGGTGTCCTGATATTATACAGGTGAGCAGCCTGTGGGTCCTATTATTGTTTTTTTTTTTTTTTTTTTTTATTAATACATATTTTTAAAATGAAAATCCTCCATTTATCAATGCGCTGTTACTTATGGGCCGGTTGCCCGCCAGCCAGCCCCTGCGCATGACACTTCTGGTAGCAGCATCTCTGGTTTATTCAGATTTATTTTTTGGCTTTATGGCCAGTTATAATTATTTATTGGATGTTCACCAGCATATCTATCTACGGGTATCTTTACTATGTCGCTATTTACTCTCTAAATATAATATGTTATACACTGGTTTTATTTTACCCGGAAATGGGAGTTGTCTCAATTAGTGGGTGAATGCCATAAATAGTCGCCCAGATCACATTGTATACATGCTACCTGGTGCTATGGGTCCTTCTGTCACCTGATACCGTCCCTGTGGAGGATGGAAACGTCGACCTGATGATTCTGACTATAGAATAAAACCTTTTTTGAACTTTCAAAAACTTCTTTGGTGAATGCGTTCTACATTCAAGAATATATATATATATAAACAAACAGTTTTTGGTGGTGCGGCACTCCCCGCATATTAACCAGACAGGAAACCGGTTTAAAGCAACGTTTCAATGTCTTTATTTAGACATATTTAGACATTTTCATTTATATATATATATACACTGTATATATGGATTCAGTATGAAATCCCGGCGCTCGAGATACCGGCGTTCAAAATCCCGACGCCGGTATCCCGACCACCGAAATCCCGACAAGGGGGGGACGTGGATCGCCCCCCCTTGCGGGCTCGCTGCCCTCGCCACGCAGCGGGCCCGGTGCCTCGCTACGCTCGGCACGCTAATTTATTCTCCCTCCAGGGGTGTCGTTGACACCCACAGAGGGAGAATGTGTCAGGATTTCGGCGGTCGGGATTCCGGCGTCGAGATTCTGAACGATATATATGGTAATATTACACATTGATGGCCATTATAGCTAATATATTACACTGTGGGTGCTGGGCACATGATGCCAATCACTCTGATAATTATCACTTCTGGCCAAATCCTGCTCAGAAATAACATATTTGTTACATACCATTCATATGATGCATTTTCTCTTTGCTTCCCACATATCGTCATGTTTATCTTTGAAGTTTCCCGTGGAGTCCTCGCGCAGACGAAGCGGCCAATCACAGCAGGGTTGCCGTGTGATACAGTAGCTGTGTTTGTTTGTGCAGCAGCTCTTCGGATTGTCCCATAGATTTATGTCCCGCAGATTTGCTTGTGACTGTTATTGTAAGGAAACTACTTCTCAGGGCTCTGTGATCCTAACGTCATATAGTAATCATCCCCAATCTGCATCGCTCCACACTAACTGCAGAACACGTCCACATACATGTTACACGGAAAAGCAAATCAACATCAATCTACGGGTCACCATTATCTGCATCCCCCTCCTGCAGTGGCGTAACTAGAAATGTTGGGCCCCCCTGCCAAAATTATTACAGGGGTTACATGCTCATTGCCAGGAATTACATGCTTGTTGCCAGGGGTTTCATGCTCATTGCCAGGAATTACATGCTTGTTGCCAGGGGTTTCATGCTCGATTCCAGGGGTTTCTTATTCATTGCATGTAGGACCTCTAGTATCTGTCTCCTCCAAGGTGGTGCCCATTTTTGGAGGATTTTTCAGCAGATTTCATATGAATGTCCAGACCCATTGGAATCTGTAGAGACCATGCACCCACACAGCGCTGGCCAGCAATAATGCTCGTCGGGGGGGGGGGGGCGGTCGGCTCACCTGCTGCTGGCCTGGCGGAGGGGGAACAGGATCTGGGAGCCTGGAAGGTGCTGTGCGCGCATGCGCAGCAGCCCTCCCGTGGCCATTTTGGAAGTGGACAAAGTGCTGTGGCTGCTGCCCACGGCCCAGACAGCGCAGGGGGGAGCGTGGCCGGCCCCCTTTTGATGACTTTTGGGCCGGCCCACCGGGAAATGGCCCGGTTTCCCGGTGGGCAAATCCGCCCCTGGCATATAGTGTGGTCAGGGCCAACCCGGTGTAAGGGTCGACATACATTGCATCTAGTGTGCTGCATGGGTGCATGTCAGAGAGTCAGGGAGATTGCTGTTGCAGCATGTCAGGGAGTCGGGAATATCACTGTTGCAGCATGTCAGGGAGTCAGGAATATCACTGTCGCAGCATGTCAGGGAGTCAGGAATATCGCTGTTGCAGCATGTCAGAGAGTCAGGAATATCACTGTTGCAGCATGTCAGGGAGTCAGGAATATCACTGTTGCAGCATGTCAGGGAGTCAGGAATATCACTGTTGCAGCATGTCAGGGAGTCAGGAATATCACTGTTACAGCATGTCAGGGAGTCAGGAATATCACTGTTGCAGCATGTCAGAGAGTCAGGAATATCGCTGTTGCAGCATGTCAGGGAGTCAGGAATATCGCTGTTACAGCATGTCAGGGAGTCAGGAATATCACTGTTGCAACATGTCAGGGAGTCAGGAATATCACTGTTGCAGCATGTCAGGGAGTCAGGAATATCACTGTTGCAGCATGTCAGGGAGTCAGGAATATCACTGTTGTAGCATGTCAGGGAGTCAGGAATATCACTGTTACAGCATGTCAGGGAGTCAGGAATATCACTGTTGCAGCATGTCAGAGAGTCAGGAATATCGCTGTTGCAGCATGTCAGGGAGTCAGGAATATCGCTGTTGCAGCATGTCAGGGAGTCAGGAATATCGCTGTTGCAGCATGTCAGAGAGTCAGGAATATCGCTGTTGCAGCATGTCAGGGAGTCAGGAATATCACTGTTGCAGCATGTCAGGGATTCAGGAAGATCACTGTTACAGCATGTCAGGGAGTCAGGAATATCACTGTTGCAGCATGTCAGGGAGTCAGGAATATCACTATTGCAGCATGTCAGGGAGTCAGGAATATCACTGTTGCAGCATGTCAGGGAGTCAGGAATATCACTGTTGCAGCATGTCAGGGAGTCAAAGTTAGTAGTGCAACATATCAGTTCCTTAATAAATTGATAGCAATTGATATTATTATGCTGTATTAGCCCCGGGAGTGGTTCCACCTTTTTAATTAATGAGTAAATGGAGCCTCTGAATACTCCATGGTCATGGTATTAGATGGTCAGCTCTTTAGGGATCCCGTAAGTTGATAAAGCAGGTGACATGGTGATTTAGCCCACCTGACGTGAGGTAGTAAGCAATCCTCAGCTTTTTAATAGGGAGATAAATGAACAGCGGTAATACCTCTTACTGTATGAATCCAATCCTGGCGGCAGCCAAGAGATGGTAAAGTGTCAGGTGCTGCTCAAGCTACACCCGCACAGCGGTCAGCATAGGACCGGCTGGCCGTTGTGTTAGCGGCACGACCCTGTGATGGAATGCAGGTATACTGTGAACGGCTCCAGAGGTTGTTAGAATGGATAGTAGGTATCAGCAGAGTTCGGCAGTTGGGAAGAGGTACCGGCTGTTGTTTTAGAAGGGGCAGGCAGTCCGGGTAGGAGATATACAGGAGATATGTGCTGGAAAACAGTCCTTGACGCGTTTCTCTGCTGTAAAGGGATAGCAGTTTCTTCAGAAGAACGCTGTTGCAGAATGTCATGGATTTAATAAGACCACTGTTGCAGCATGTCAGGGAGTCAGGAATATCGCTGTTGCAGCATGTCAGGGAGTCAGGAATATCACTGTTGCAGCATGTCAGAGAGTCAGGAATATCACTGTTACAGCATGTCAGGGAGTCAGGGATATTGCTGTCGCAGCATGTCAGGGAGTCAGGAATATCACTGCTGCACATACTTGCCTACTTTTGAAAAGCAAAATGAGGGAGATTTTAGATGATCGCAAAATGCACTGAGAGCAGCGTCGCGCATCATTATATACATACATATATAGAGATCAGTGGACCGGCACTCTGTTTCTGCTGTCGGGGTCAATATGCTTGCCTGGGTGCCTGCTTCAGTGTACATGTGTTCAGGTGCGCCAATGTAGATTGCTGTAGAAAGCGTCACTCCAGGGCTTGTGATCAAGTTAACATTTATTGGGTCAACGCCGTTTCGGGCCTCCTGATGACGGGCTGAGGATAAAGTCGGAGTATGGAACAAACTAGAGGACTTAGTTCTGCGCGCGCCGAAGGCGCGCGCGCTCTGCAAAAGGGTGTGTGGCCACGGGAAAAGGGGCGTGTCTTTATGTGAAGTGTACCACACCACATACCACTTATACACCACACTAGTCGGACTCCTTATACTATCTAGTACTAGTGCCCTTACACATTGTACCACACAGTATGAGACAAAATTCAAGGACAAAGTGACAGGGAGAGTGACATCAGAGAGACAGTGGGAACACAGAGAGAGTGACAGCAGGGACACAGACAGCCACATATGTACTGTATATTGGGCATCATGGTATGTGGCATATGCTCATTATACATATGCCACACACCGTGATGCTCCATTATACATATATGCCACACACCGTGATGGCCATTATACATATGCCACACACCAATGCCCATTATAAATATGCCGCACACCATGATGCTCATTATACATATGCCGCACACCGTGATGCCCATTATAAATATGCCACACACCGTGATGCTCATTATACATATGCCACAGACCGTGAATCCCATTATACATATGTCACACACCCTGATGCCCATTATACATATGCCACACACCCTGATGCCCATTATACATATGCCACACACCGTGATGGCCATTATACATATGCCACACACCGTGATGCCCATTATACATACGCCACACACCGTGATGCCCATTATAAATATGCCGCACACCGTGATGCTCATTATACATATGCCGCATACTGTGATGCGCAATATACATATACCACACACCGTGATGGCCATTATACATATGCCACACACAGTGATGGCCATTATACATATGCCCCACACCGTGATGCCCATTATACATATGCCGCACACCGTGATGCCCATTATACATATGCCGCACACCGTGATGCCCATTATACATATGCCGCACACCGTGATGCCCATTATACATATGCCACACACAGAGATTCCCATTATACATATGCCACACACAGAGATTCCCATTATACATATGCCACAGACCGTGAATCCCATTATACATATGTCACACACCCTGATGCCCATTATACATATGCCACACACCGTGATGGCCATTATACATATGCCACACACCGTGATGCCCATTATACATATGTCACACACCCTGATGCCCATTATACATATGTCACACACCCTGATGCCCATTATACATATGTCACACACCCTGATGCCCATTATATATATGTCACACACCAATGCCCATTATACATATGCCACACACCGTGATGGCCATTATACATATGCCAAACACTGTGATGCCCATTATAAATATGCCACACACCGTGATGCTCCATTATACATATGCCACACACCGTGATGCCCATTACACATATGTCCCACACCGTGATGGCCATTATTCATATGCCAAACACTGTGATGCCCATTACACGTATGCCACACACCATGATGCCCATTATACATATGCAGAACACTGTGATGCCCATTATATATATATATGCCACAGACCGTGATGCCCATTATACATATGCCACACACCTTGATGCCCATTATACATATGCCACACACCGTGATGCTCTATTTTACATATGCCACACACCGTGATACCCATTATACATATGCCACACACCGTGATACCCATTATACATATGCCACACCATGATGCCCATTATATATATATGCCACACACCGTGATGGCCGTTATGCATATATGCCGCACACCGTGATGCCCATTCTAAATATGCCGCACACCGTGATGCTCATTTTACATATGCCACACACCGTGATGCCCATTATAAATATGCCGCACACCGTGATGCTCATTATACATATGCCACACACCGTGATGCCCATTATACATATGCCACAGACCGTGAAGCCCATTATACATATGTCACACACCCTGCTGCCCATTATACATATGCCACACACCGTGATGCCCATTATACATATGTCACACACCCTGATGCCCATTATACATATGTCACACACCCTGATGCCCATTTTACATATGCCGCACACCGTGATGCCCATTATACATATGCCACACACCGTGATGCCCATTATACATATGCCACACACCGTGATGCCCATTATACACATGCCACACACCGTGATGCTTATTAAACATACCAAAATAGACGGCTCCGGTAGTCAACCACATGTTCTTGCCAACAGCTGCCCTACTGATTTAAGAAGTTTAGCTATATAGTGGCTTAGACCGTGCCCGCCCAAAAAGTAGAAATGACAGAATGACTATAGTAAGCTATCCCATGTTCATTATTATTTCACATAACAGTAGTCATGGGAACATGACAAACAGGTGACAAGCTGTATGAAAGCTTGTCAGTGTCACACACTGCAACCTACATACACTTACACCGCATATATATATATATATATATATATATATATATATATATATATATATATATATATATATACACACACTTATACATAATATATATATATATATACACATATATATATATATATATACACACATATATATATATATATATATATATATATATATATATATATATATATATATATATATATATATATATATATCTTTTAAGTGCCCCTTGTAGGAAGGCAGGCAGCTAGAAAATTAATGGGGCATGACGACAGGAGTAGTGGAGCATGTCTTGGGACGGAAGCCAGTCGGGGACCAGTGGTGGGGGGAGAGGTGATCGATAAGAAGCAGGCTTAGCGAGTGGGGGAGAGGAATGCAGCTTACAGTCAGAAACAGTCAGTTAACTTTAAGCTTTTACTTACTGGCTGCTGCGGCTGCTGCTCCATACACAGCTGAGACGTGTCTGACTGTGACACTCTTGTGTGCTCCCGGCTCCCGCTGCCCGACTCACTGTCTGCCAATGCCTCAGTCCACTGCCGCTCCTGCACGCTCAGGCCAGCGCTACCCACACAGCCCCGCGGTGGCCTTCCTAATTACGTCACGGCGTCGCGCATTTAGGCCCCGCCCCCACAATGACGCGTTCGCGCATGCGCATTACGTTTTTATTGGAAAGGGGACAAAAAAGCGGGAGAACCCCAGGGATTTGCGGGGGGCGGGAGAATGATTGTAAAAACGGGAGACTCCCGCTAAATGCGGGAGGGTAGGCAAGTATGCAGTGCTGCAGCATGTCAGGGAGTCAGGAATATCGGTGTTGCAGCATGTCATGGAGGCAGAGAGATCGCTGTTGCAGCATGTCAGGGAGTCAGGAATATCGCTGTTGCAGCATGTCAGGGAGTCAGGAATATCACTGTTGCAGCATGTCAGGGAGTCAGGAATATCACTGTTGCAGCATGTCAGGGAGTCAGGAATATCGGTGTTGCAGCATGTCAGAGAGTCAGGAATATCGGTGTTGCAGCATGTCAGGGAGTCAGGAATATCACTGTTGCAGCATGTCAGGGAGTCAGGAATATCGGTGTTGCAGCATGTCAGGGAGTCAGGAATATCACTGTTGCAGCATGTCAGGGAGTCAGGAATATCGGTGTTGCAGCATGTCAGGGAGTCAGGAATATCACTGTTGCAGCATGTCAGGGAGTCAGGAATATCACTGTTGCAGCATGTCAGGGAGTCAGGAATATCGGTGTTGCAGCATGTCAGGGAGTCAGAAATATCACTGTTGCAGCATGTCAGGGAGTCAGGAATATCGCTGTTGTAGCATGTCAGGGAGTCGGGAAGATCACTGTTGCTGCATGTCAGGGAGTCAGGAATATCACTGTTGCAGCATGTCAGGAAGTCAGGAATATCGGTGTTGCAGCATGTCAGGGAGTCAGGAATATCACTGTTGCAGCATGTCAGGGAGTCAGGAATATCGGTGTTGCAGCATGTCAGGGAGTCAGAAATATCACTGTTGCAGCATGTCAGGGAGTCAGGAATATCGGTGTTGCAGCATGTCAGGGAGTCAGGAATATCGCTGTTGCAGCATGTCAGGGAGTCAGGAATATCACTGTTGCAGCATGTCAGAGAGTCAGGAATATCGGTGTTGCAGCATGTCAGGGAGTCAGGAATATCACTGTTGCAGCATGTCAGGATGTCAGGAATATCACTGTTGCAGCATGTCAGGGAGTCAGGAATATCGCTGTTGCAGCATGTCATGGAGTCAGGAATATCACTGTTGCAGCATGTCAGGGAGTCAGGAATATCGGTGTTGCAGCATGTCAGGGAGTCAGAAATATCACTGTTGCAGCATGTCAGGGAGTCAGGAATATCGCTGTTGTAGCATGTCAGGGAGTCGGGAAGATCACTGTTGCTGCATGTCAGGGAGTCAGGAATATCACTGTTGCAGCATGTCAGGAAGTCAGGAATATCGGTG
This sequence comes from Crinia signifera, assembly GCF_055691185.1. Classification (NCBI taxonomy): domain Eukaryota; kingdom Metazoa; phylum Chordata; class Amphibia; order Anura; family Myobatrachidae; genus Crinia; species Crinia signifera. The sequence goes on from NC_139219.1 coordinate 3,174,603, forward strand.
TTGCAGCATGTCAGGGAGTCAGGAATATCACTGTTGCAGCATGTCAGGGAGTCAGGAATATCGGTGTTGCAGCATGTCAGGGAGTCAGAAATATCACTGTTGCAGCATGTCAGGGAGTCAGGAATATCGGTGTTGCAGCATGTCAGGGAGTCAGGAATATCGCTGTTGCAGCATGTCAGGGAGTCAGGAATATCACTGTTGCAGCATGTCAGAGAGTCAGGAATATCGGTGTTGCAGCATGTCAGGGAGTCAGGAATATCACTGTTGCAGCATGTCAGGATGTCAGGAATATCGCTTTTGCAGCATGTCAGGGAGTCAGGAATATCACTGTTGCAGCATGTCAGGGAGTCAGGAATATCACTGTTGCAGCATGTCAGGGAGTCAGGAATATCGCTGTTGCAGCATGTCAGGGAGTCAGGAATATCACTGTTGCAGCATGTCAGGGAGTCAGGAATACCGCTGTTGGCCTTTATCCACCTTGTGGCCTGTTTACCAGCTGTCTGACATAACATCAGCTGCATCTCTGTTCCCAGAATACGTAACAGAGGAATTCCAGCCGGAAAGCTGAATGTTTTATATGTGTATCTCAATGCAAATACTAATGATAACGCTGGAATAAGTCCTTATCACCCCTGTCAGTCCGGCTCGGCTTCCTTTCTGGACACGAGTCATCATATTGTTCCAAAAAATGTTGATTGTTCTTCAGACATTTAAAGCCTGAAGAATGTTATCAGCGTAGGGACTGATTCCTAGTACCGGGCCCATAGAACTGTGTGTGCCCAGCACGTGCAGCGAGCCGCCGGACACAATGTGGTCTCCAGTCATTGTAGGCCGGTGCTTTGTAATGATTCCAGCAGAAATGATTGTGGACATAGTCAGTGATTGGTACGGATACCGAGCATAAGATCTGGCTGACCTCCTCCTTGTAGTCAGCGTGACCTCCGCTGTGCACACCATGTATTACACAGAGGTCCTGTGAGAGACTGTCAGTGGCTGCATTTCAAAGGAACAACTCAAAGTGCGAGAAATGGGGGGGGGGGGGGTGTTCTCGCTGGAATTCAGAGGTTTAATCAGTTCTCAGAAACAGAACATTTAATTTCAAATTCACCTTTTGTCCTTTTGTAGCGTAGTCATATTCTCCTGTCAGAAGAGCAGGCCCCAGATGTGTGGGCTTGCTGGCAGTTATAGTTCTACTGCATACTCAATCCAGGGCTTGCTGGGACCAGTAGTACCACAGTAAACAAGTGAATGCCTTGTTGCTGGTAAATAGCCTTTATGTGAACAGACTGTCAGAGGCCCGGGCTAGCGTTACTTCCGGTCGGGCCATGTGGGCGGCATTCGCCATCGACATACCTTAGTGATAAGGCAATTATCTTCTAGAACAAGCAGCGTGTGCTTTTAACTTTAACATCCAATACTTGAAAACAGGTAGAAGGGCGACCCGTGCGCAGTGTGACTGTTTCTGCAGGAACAGAGCAGGTACCGCTGGTGTATCTTCCATTAGATCTCAGATGGATGATGGTTTTGCACAGGAGCCGCACTGCTCGTGTCTACACCCAGCGCTGTGGCTTCTCTCACAGTGCCCTAGGCATGAGTGACCGGACTGACCATCTGCTGGCATTTGGGGGGAGTGACAAGAAGCCTCCCAGAGTGCCAGGGCGTGTCTGCACACCTACACTGGCCGCGGGAGCGTAACTGATGTCCAATGGTGTCATCCGATATGGGAGGAGCTGCCAGTGGATGCATTTATTACTTATCTATGTATTATACCAGCATATCTCCCAACTTTTGCAGCTGAGCAGACGGGATGCTGCTGCTGCGCGCCGAAGGCGCGCCGACATTTTCGGGGGGTGTGGCCTAATTTGGGGCGTGGCCTATGCTCGCGGCTCCCCCCGCGAGGCTACGCCCCCATTTTGCCGCTATGGGGGCATGACCAAGAGGCTCTGTGAGCCTCTAGCCATGCCCCCAGCCCCCTGGCTGCGGGAATAGACGCTGTGCGCATGCGCACAGCGTTTATTCCCCGCTGCTTAGCAGCTGACAGGGGGGGACTCCCAACAGCCCCCCCTCACTGCGGAACACTGCCGCCCGCGGGTGGGACAGCGGGACAGGTCCTGATAATCGCGACTGTCCCGCTAAAATCGGGACTGTTGGGAGGTATGTACCAGGACAGCACTTAGCATTATAATAAAATATGATGATATCATATAGAGACGTCTTATCATGAACATAATGTACAATCCTGTAAAACATGGCATGCAGCCAGAAATGAGACCTGCAGCATCCAGCAAAGGCTGAGGAAATAATCATATACAGAGCCTCCGCTGCGGAGAACTGGAGACTACAATTACCACAGACCAAATATACAAAATAATGTAATCCTATATTTACACAATATAGTCCCACACATCCATTGTGATGTCACTACTGTATATCGTATTTGAGGATCAGTTATTGAATTGTGGGAAGAGGTTGCACATGTCATTCTCTGGTCACATGCATGTCACGGAGATTCTGCCTCACGGACGTACACGAGATTCTGCCTCACGGACGTACACGAGATTCTGCCTCACGGACGTACACGAGATTCTGCCTCATGGACGGACACGAGATTCTGCCTCATGGACAGACACTAGATCCTGCCTCACGAACATACACAAGACTCTGCCCCATGGACGTACACAAGATTCTGCCTCAGGGACGTACACGAGATTCTGCCTCAGGGACGTACACGAGATTCTGCCTCAGGGACGTACACGAGATTCTGCCTCAGGGACGTACACGAGATTCTGCCTCACCGACGTACACGAGATTCTGCCTCACGGACGTACACGAGATTCTGCCTCACGGACGTACACGAGATTCTGCCTCACGGACGTACACGAGATTCTGCCTCACGGACGTACACAAGATTCTGCCTCACGGACGTACACAAGATTCTGCCTCATGGACGTACACGAGATTCTGCCTCACGGACGTACACGAGATTCTGCCTCATGGACAGACACGAGATCCTGCCTCACGAACAAACACAAGACTCTGCCACACGGACGTACACAAGATTCTGCCTCAGGGACGTACACGAGATTCTGCCTCAGGGACGTACACGAGATTCTGCCTCGTTCACGAGATTTTGCCTCACGGACGTACACGACATTCTGCCTCAGGGACGTACACGAGATTCTGCCTCAGAGACATACACAAGATTCTGCCTCGTACACGAGATTCTGCCTCAGGGACGTACATTGGCATTGTGTGTGCAGTCCACACAGGGATAATACAGCCATTCCCAGTGTGCAGTCCACAAAGGGAAAACACAGCCATTCTCAGTGTGCAGTCCACACAGGGAAATGCACAGGCATTCTTAAGGTGTGTACACACTTGTACAATTTAGACTATGTATGTATACGAGATTCTGCCTCAGGGACGTACACAAGATTCTGCCTCAGGGATGTACACGATATTCTGCCTCGTACACAAGATTCTGCCTCACGGACGTACACGAGATTCTGCCTCAGGGACGTACAAGTGATTCTACATCAGAGACATACATGAGATTCTGCCTCGTACATGAGATTCTGCCTCAGGGACGTACACACAGCCATTCTCAGTGTGCAGTCCACACACGAAAAACACACAGACATTCTATGTGCAGGCCACACAGGGAAAAAACAGGCATTCTCAATGTTCAGTCCACACAGGGAAAAACACACAGCCATTCTCAGTATGCAGTCCACACAGGGAAAAACACACAGCCATTCTCAGTATGCAGTCCACACAGGGAAAAACACACAGCCATTCTCAGTATGCAGTCCACACAGGGAAAAACACACAGTCATTATCAGTGTGCAGTCCACACAGGGAAAAACACACAGTCATTATCAGTGTGCAGTCCACACAGGGAAAAACACATAGCCATTCTCAGTATGCAGTCCACACAGGGAAAAACACACAGTCATTATCAGTGTGCAGTCCACACAGGGAAAAACACACAGTCATTATCAGTGTGCAGTCCACACAGGGAAAAACACATAGCCATTCTCAGTATGCAGTCCACACAGGGAAAAACACACAGTCATTATCAGTGTGCAGTCCACACAGGGAAACCGCAGCCATTCTCAGTGTGCAGTCCACAAAGGGAATAAACACAGGCATTGTGTGTGCAGTCCACACAGGGATAATACAGCCATTCTCAGTGTGCAGTCCACAAAGGGAAAACACAGACATTCTCAGTGTGCAGTCCGCACAGGGAAAAACGCACAGCCATTCTTAAGGTGTGTACACACTTGTACAATTTAGATTATGTATACAATTTAGACTATCTGCATACAATCCCTTCATTGAGGGGTCCCCACTTCCCCAGGGTCCCTACCCATGCTCATTCCTTTGGCCCGGACGACACATAGTCTGAAATGCGTTGGCAGAGGGGACCTGTGAACACTGGACAACACACCAGGATTAGAACAACTACAGAAAGCACCCAGTGACGCCTGTGGTTTGTCATCTCATGCTCTGTTTGTCTGCTTTTGTATAGTAGACCATTTCATCCAGTGAGAGTCCATTGTTAACACCCAATTGTTGCATCGGGATCGCATCTGGATCGCAAGGGATAAAACCCATACAATCTGCATGAGATCCAGATAAGATTTTGACTATATTGTCAAAATCTCATCTGGATCTCAAGCAGATTGTACAAGTGTGTACACAGCATTAATGTGCAGTCCACCGAGGGACAATACACAGGCATTCTCAGTGTGCAATCCACAGAGGGAAAATACACAGGCATTCTCAGTGTGCAATCCACAGAGGGAAAACACGGACTCCAATATGACAACAACAGCACAAAAGGAGGCATCACTGAGCGGGTGATGGGCCATACTGATACGAAAGGCAGGTGCTGGATAAAACCCGTCTGCACCAGGTTAAGTGGGCATTAGATGCATCATTAGTGCTCTCTCCGCTGCACCTTTTCTGTGGGCGTGGTGTGGATTAGCTCACGGACAATGTCAATAAGCTGAGGCCATCCGCCATCAAGACTGACATAAGGTCAACTCAAAAAGCTTGACATTGAGTTATTAACCCTTTAAGTGCCAAGTGAATTTGTCAAAATAGGTGTGAAAATTGCCCAGCAAACATTAGTATTCCTCAGAATGGCCGGAATTGTCACCTTATATCGGAAATAGAACCTTTTTTTAATTTGAGTTTATATAACACATGTGAGAGACGCCGGTATTTTAGTGGATATTTTGCGCGTCTCTCACAGATGTTGGTACTCAGAGGGTTAAGGTTATTTTGGTGCCAATGATGAGCACACAGAGCCCCAATCAGTGTAGAGCTCAATCCTGCAGGGATCGCTGCGCTCGCCATGACCGAGTACGTCGCTCCGCTACCTCTTCGCATTGCGCACTTTACCGTAACCAAGCAGAGTCCACGTGGATGGAAAATAATCATGAAAAACAACAAATGTCGACCTCTTCATGTTAATGGATCAATACAGTGTATAGGGCCTGATTCCCTGCCCAGTAAGCTGTGCCGACTGTCCCGCCACAACCCCCCGGTAACATGGGGGGGGGGGGGGCTGGTTCTATCAATCTCGCCTGGCGGAACCTAGTTTAATTTGACACCTGGCGCGTACCGCAAGGGGTGCTGGGAGGGATCCCGGATGGCAGGGACAGTGTAATAGAGCCCATGGGCTTTTGTAGTACAACGGTGATGGCATTGCCCACCGCATCCATGAGATACATTCTGGGCAAACCTCTGAATGCTGCATTTTTGGAGGTTTGGACGCTATATACTCTGTGCCACATCTCGCCCAATGACAGAAATGACACCCTTCTCCTGACATTCCTCCTCACCCTCCCACGTCAGCCTCGGGGGACACAGTAGCAGCAGCAGAGGCTGGGGATCTGTTCTTATCATACGGTTCTGTCGCGCTGCGCTGCCATTTACCGATTACTCTGCAATTCTCACTGAGCTAATACCCACAACTAATGGCTCTCGCATACTTCACACTGATGATGATCTGCCCTAATTGGTCCCCTAATCTTATCTGCAGCTTGTTAATGGACCTGTCAGAGGCGGTTATCACCCACTGAGCGCACGTTGGTCTGGCTCGCCGTCCCCTGCGTCTCAGGGCACAAGTCGTCTCCTTATTTGTATTTTCTTAAAGGAACATTAAGCAAATGCAGGGAGGGAGGATTCCAGTTACAGTCTCATAGGTAATGGCAGAGGAAATGCGCTGTAAGATCAAAAACGTACAGCGTCTGATAGGCAGTGTCTAGAACTAAGCAAACCAGGGCCTCGGGCAAAAGTGACAGAACGGCCCTTCATGCATTATGGGCCTGATTCAGGTTTGATCAGAACGGGGCATAGCCCTGTTCCGGGGGGGGGGGGGGGGGTCTGTGCATGCACATATATGACCCCCTGTGTGAAAACCTTTGGCGGGTATCACACTCACCGAGGTGTTGGCATGGGCAGGGAAGGGAGGGGGCTGCAGGGGAACGCCTGGAGTTTTAGGCAGGTAGGGTGTTCCCTGCTAGGGGCAGGTGGCTGATGACACATGATGTCTGTCTCGCCCTGTCTTCAGCGATCAGCGGCGGACATAAAGGTCTAGTCTGACTCTTATTTCCGACGGAGAGAGAAATAATTTGATGTTCGGCGAATGATTTCTGTCCTCTTCGGCTTCATGTGAGGGAACGTGTTCTCGTATATATATATATCCCCCAATGGCGCTATTTCCCGCCTAGCGGACAATCAGAGGTCGCTAGGCGGTGCAATTTGGGGGAGGAGCCGCAGGATGTAAGCGCACATGCTGCTGCTCTCTTCTCAGTGGGTTCACGTAGTTTGTTTTTTTATTTTCGCAATTACCCGGGATTCCTACTTGAAAGAAGAGGACACGATCTATCCCAGAAAACCCCCGTGATTATGGTTTCCCTCCACAGGTAGCCCATATGGATTTTCTTCAGAACCTTTGGACGGAGGCTACCTACCTACGTGTCCATATAGGTAAGTATCTGTAAGAATAGGCACAGTATGTAATAAAGTTATACCTTTCTAGTGTGTTTGTGTTTTATTTCACTATTTGAATTGTACAAGTTACAGCGGGCTCTTTAATGCCCCGCATGCTGGGACTTGTGGTTCTCCAAGTCCATGCATGCGGTGCAAGCTTGTTGGTAATTGTAGTTCCACAACCACACACAATAGTGTATTCTACTTTTAACCATTTATCAGCCCGATGCCCACCACCCAAGAGGCATCGGGACAGCCCTGGGCTTCAGCATGGGCAGGTAAATTCTGGAGGGGGGGAACCCTTCATTGGGGGGGTCCCCACTTCCCCAGGGTCCCTACCCATGCTGTCCAGTTAGGGGGTAAATATTTTGGCCAGGTGGACTTGTATAAAAAGTCTACCCCCCCCCCCTCTGCTGGTTGGTTGGGCCCGGTGCTGGTTCTTGAAATACAGGGGGACCCCTACTCATTTTGTCCCCTCTATTTTGGGACCCAGGACCGGCCTTTGAGCCTGGTGCTGGTTTTAGAAAATCCAGGGGACCTCTAGACGGTTTGCCCAGTGGCGTAGCTTGGTTTGGGGCGCCCCCCCGCCGTTAATGGGGGGGCGCCCCCCCCCCCGGCCGCCGGTGCCCCCCCATCGCCGCAGGCTTACCTGTCTGCGCGTCCCGGCTCCCCTCCTGGCTTCAATTAATAATTCTATGCAGACAGACCACGATAAAATGGCCGCCCCCATACCGCAGACAGTTTCAGAGAACTGTCTGCTTTATGAGGCGGCCATTTTATCGTGGTCCGTCTCCATAGAATTGATTGAAGCCAGGAGGGGAGCCGGGACGCGCAGACAGGTAAGCCTGCGGGGGATGGGGGGCGGGGGCATTACTATAGCACCGCAGCCCCCCGGCACCCCTACATGCACAGCGCCCCCCCGGCCGCCGGTGCCCCCCCATCGCCGCAGGCTTACCTGTCTGCGCGTCCCGGCTTCCCTCCTGGCTTCAATTAATAATTCTATGCAGACAGACCACGATAAAATGGTCGCCCCCATACCGCAGACAGTTTCAGAGAACTGTCTGCTTTATGGGGCGGCCATTTTATCGTGGTTCGTCTCCATAGAATTGTTTGAAGCCAGGAGGGGAGCCGGGACGCGCAGACAGGTAAGCCTGCGGGGGATGGGGGGCGGGGGCATTACTATAGCACCACAGCCCCCCGGCAGCCCTACATGCACAGCGCCCCCCCCCCCCCGCGCGCGCGCGACCGTGGGGGCTATAGTGCTATAGTTGCGCCCCTGGGTTTGCCTCATGTTTTTTTTTTACCAGGATCGGCTCTTTGAGCCCGGGGCTGGTTATGCTCAGGAGGGGGGACCACACCTTGTTTTTTTTCGACAGAAAACTGCATAGATCACACTGGTCTGTAAATGGTTCTGTCAAAATCGCCCATCACAACCTGCTCTGTTTGTGTGGCAATTTTTTGTAACATTTTCCCAAAATTGCATTCCATAAAATTTGTGATTTGTATACTTTTAATGGGAAAACATCTTGGTGCGAATTAAAAAATCTCCACTTCACAATGTTAGAATTTGCTGCAAAAAGTGGGATTTTTACCGCAATTCGCATCCCATTAACTTGTCCATTTCAGGAAAACATGCAAATTCTGTAGTTTTTTTTTTAATAAAAATCACCAAAAAAAAACAAATTAGCATTCCATTAAATGTCACCTCTTGTGAGAGTGTCACTGGTAACATAGGCGTGCGCACGGGGGGTGCCGGGGGTGCACAGGCACCTCCTAATGACCTGCACCCCCCGCACAATTTTACAGGGGGGTAAGCTGTGCAACTGCATGGGGTGCTGCACAGCTTGTCCCCGCTGTTGCACGGCAGATGACACAGCTCTTACAGAGCCTGTCACTGTCTGGAGAGGGAGCAGTGGCAGGGAAGACTGCGGGAGCGATGAGATAATGATGTGCAGATCCAGGCACAGGCAGTGTGTGATGGCTTACTATGCTGGATCACCTGCCTGGCCGGGCAAACCTAGTCATTGTTAGCCACGCAGGAGGACTGTCTCAGAGGGAGGGCAGAGTCACACGGGATTCAGGGGGCAGGGCTACATGGAGTCAGGGGGTGGGGCTACACGGAGTCAGGATAGTGCTCACATTGCTGCTGCTGGTGCTGCTGTCAGGGAGGGAGGTGCAGCTCGACATCCTTCCAGACCAGGGCATGCTCATTGTCCATCAGTGAAATTACCCTCACCCCCAAGAGTGAGTGGAGGGAGTACTACTGTGTGTGTGTATTTTTCTTGTGAAATTAAGTATGTAAGGAGGGTTAGCATTAGGCTGGGGGAGGGAGGGTTAGATTTAGGCACTAGAGGGGACATAGAGTTAGGCTGGGGAGGGGCTAGCTGAATTAGGTGGTGGAAAGGGAAGGTTAGGCTGCAGGGCAAGTGAGTGCAACAGTGTGATAGACTGCAGGCCTCATTGTGCGGGAGCATGTCAATGTGATAGACTTCATGGTGCGGGAGCATGTCAGTGTGATTTAGCGCAGGCCGCAGAGTGAGGGATCGCATCAGTGTGATAGCGCGGAGGCCGCAGAGTGAGGGAGCACGTCAGTGTGATAGAGCGCAAGCCGCAGAGTGAGGGAGCACGTCAGTGTGATACAGCGCAGGCCGCAGAGTGAGGGATCACATCAGTGTGATAGCGCGGAGGCCGCAGAGTGAGGGAGCACGTCAGTGTGATAGAGCGCAGGCCGCAGAGTTAGGGAGCACGTCAGTGTGATAGAGCGCAGGCCGCAGAGTGAGGGAGTGCGTCAGTGTGATACAGCGCAGGCCGCAGAGTGAGAGAGCGCGTCAGTGTAATAGAGCGCAGGCCGCAGAGTGAGGGAGCACGTCAGTGTGATAGAGCACTGGGCGCAGAGTTAGGGAGCACGTCAGTGTGATAGAGCGCACGATGCAGAGTGAGAGAGCACGTCAGTGTGATAGAGCGCACAATGCAGAGTAAGGGAGCGGGTCAGTGTGATAGAGTGCAGGCCGCAGAGTGAGGGAGCATGTCAGTGTGATAGAGAGCAGTGTGAGGGAGCGAGTCAGTGTGATAGAGCGCAGGCTGCAGGGTAAGGGAGTGTGCCAGTGTGAATTAATGCTGGCCGCAGGATGAGGGAACATGTCATTGTGATAGAGAGCAGGACACGGGGTGAAGGAGATTGCTCCATCTACAGCTCCCAGATGGCTGATGCTGTTGCTTTGCGCAGTTAAGGTAGGTAAACTGTAATATTTGTCTCCAACACCCTGTCCCACACGCATATGTCACTGATACTAAAATGCCACTGTCATCCATATGCCACTATCACTCACTATCACTGTGTGGCATAATGTGTAATGGGCATTACAGTGTTTGGTATAATGTGTAATGGCCATTACGGTGTGTGGCATAACGTGTAATGGGCATTATGGCATGTGGTATACTATGTAATGTGTATACGCTGTGTGACGTGTAATAGGCATTACGGTGTAAATTTTTGGTGCGCACTGTGCCTATTGTCCCTATTTTACAAAAATGTGTCAAGCTCTTGCATGTGTAATGGGCATTACAGTGTGTGGCATTATGTGTAATGGGCATTATGTTGGGTGGCATTATGTGTGATGGGCATTATGGTGTGTGACATTATGTGTAATGGGCATTACTGTAAGTGACATTATGTGTAATGGGCATTACTGTAAGTGGCATTATGTGTAATGGGCATAACAGTGTAAATGCACTGCGCTATCGGCGCGCACTTTCCCTGCTTCTAGTACATGTGGGGGGGTATGATTGATTCTGAAGTGCATGTACATAAAAAAGTCACCTTCTATTTAGTGTGCACACCCCAGTAGGTGGTGATGGACACACCCAGTAGGCGGTGATGGACACGGCCCTCAAATGGTGCACCCCCTAAGGAAATGGGCTGCGCACGCCTATGACTGGTAATATAATGCTGGGGCGTAATACCTCCGGGGAATCCGGCCTGTAAGCCGCTACGCTCAGTAATAATGCGCTCTGCGTCTCAATCTGAGAATTCCTCCTTTACATTCTCTCTACATTCCGGGGATCAAGCTGTTATTATATCAAAAGATATTAAAAACATTTTGTTATGAAAAGCAGATGTTTTTCCATGGGGTATTATACTGAGAACCCTGCCGGGAGCAGTCTCACGAGACGCAGGACACTGGTTACAGGTTTACTGAATTTTTTGAAATGTTTGTTGTAAAAACTTTGTCTGTGGACATATTGTGATGCCGCAGTGATAATTGGGGGTTATTCAGAGCTGAATTCTGGGGGCAGGCGATTCTCGATAGTCTGGGCACACATACGGATCATAGCCACATGCGAGAGGCATCCTACCATAAAATCCTGCTGCTTTTTTAATCGCCGGCTGTAGGCATGCATCAATTGTAACTGTGACATTTTCCTGGTACAATGGTGCCCGGTTTATCTTTCTCTATGGCTTCAATTAATCACAAGAATGCAGAGACTTTGCGGCTGTCTTTGTTAGATGGGAGCTTGAAATTTTTTATTACATTGATTGGAAGATTAACGAGAGACGTGTTTCACCAGAGAGCAGCTGGATGTATCTTCTGCCTACTTATACCTCAATAATGGAAACAGAATCACCCACTCCCAGCTTTCTATTGGCAGATGCTTACATAGTACGTGCATATCGGACATAAGCAAGGAGCCGCACGGCAATGTGATGCTCCCAAAACTGAATGACAATCTAATGCACATGCAGATACTTTTATAGAGGCAAGTTAACAACATGCACCTGCTGTCTAGGCACTGTGACTTAAAGCTGGTGAATTATATTTCCTCAGGCATGTGATGCTATTGAGGTTAATTAGTCATGCACAATAACACAGGTGTGTGGTTTTATTATGGTTAAATGCATTAACACTCAGTTGTGGGACAGCTTATAGCATTTAACTGTTTAACTACATCAATACTCACGGCAAGAGGAGTGAGAGGAAAATGATCAGCAAGATGACATCATTATTGGATAATGCATCACACCCGCTCAAAAACGTTCTGACAGATCTGTGTAGCACTTTCAGTGATAGGTTGCTTCACCCTCGATGCTCAACGGAGAGATATCGCAGATCGTTCCTTCCGGCTGCAATCAGAATGTACAACTGTGAAGAAGACCTGCATGTTTCTAGATTCTTGAGTTATACTGTTTGGATCTTATCTTATTATGTGTGTTCTTATTATTATGCTACTACTCTTATCTGTACTTGAACCGTGCTGTAACACTGACATTTCTCCATTGTGAGACGAATAAAGGAATTCTATCTATTCTATCTAAGACCACATAAAGCAGAAGATCTCCTGCAGGTGGGGTTGGGGTTGGGGTGGCGAAAGTGAAAGGTGTGCACTGTGTAATGCTACATGAAAGCCCATTCCCCACGCACTGCTCCCTCCCATCCTCTTACGTACAAGGAACCATAGACAAATGCAGGGGGGTTTCTGGTTGCCTCGAAACATCCCTCTTCTTGGCAAGTGCCTTAAATTATGACAATAATAGCACTGGTATATAATAATCAATAGGGCTGCCACTACATCATACAGTGTAAGGGACAGATCGGAGCTGCCACCACATCATACAGTGTATGGGACAGAGCGGAGCTGCCACCACACCATGCAGTGTAAGGGACAGAGCGGAGCTGCCACCACATCATACAGTGTATGGGACAGAGCGGAGCTGCCACCACATCATGCAGTGTAAGGACAGAGCGGAGCTGCCGCTACATCATGCAGTGTAAGGGACAGAGAAGAGCTGCCACCACATCATACAGTGTAAGGGACAGAGCGGAGCTGCCACCACATCATGCAGTGTAAGGGACAGAGCAGAGCTGCCACCACACCATGCAGTGTATGGGACAGAGCAGAGCTGCCACCACATCATGCAGTGTAAGGGACAGAGCGGAGCTGCCACCACATCATGCAGTGTAAGGGACAGAGCGGAGCTGCCACCACATCATGCAGTGTAAGGGACAGAGCGGAGCTGCCACCACATCATGCAGTGTAAGGGACAGGGCAGAGCTGCCACCACATCATGCAGTGTAAGGGACAGAGCAGAGCTGCCACCACACCATGCAGTGTAAGGGACAGAGCGGAGCTGCCATCACATCATGCAGTGTAAGGGACAGAGAGGAGCTGCCACCACATCATACAGTGTAAGGGACAGAGCGGAGCTGCCACCACATCATACAGTGTAAGGGACAGAGCGGAGCTGCCACCACATCATACAGTGTATGGGACAGAGCGGAGCTGCCACCACACCATGCAGTGTAAGGGACAGAGCGGAGCTGCCACCACATCATACAGTGTATGGGACAGAGCGGAGCTGCCACCACATCATGCAGTGTAAGGACAGAGCGGAGCTGCCGCTACATCATGCAGTGTAAGGGACAGAGAAGAGCTGCCACCACATCATACAGTGTAAGGGACAGAGCGGAGCTGCCACCACATCATGCAGTGTAAGGGACAGAGCAGAGCTGCCACCACACCATGCAGTGTATGGGACAGAGCAGAGCTGCCACCACATCATGCAGTGTAAGGGACAGAGCGGAGCTGCCACCACATCATACAGTGTATGGGACAGAGCAGAGCTGCCACCACATCATGCAGTGTAAGGGACAGAGCGGAGCTGCCACCACACCATGCAGTGTAAGGGACAGAGCGGAGCTGCCACCACATCATGCAGTGTAAGGGACAGAGCAGAGCTGCCACCACACCATGCAGTGTATGGGACAGAGCAGAGCTGCCACCACATCATGCAGTGTAAGGGACAGAGCGGAGCCGCCGCCACATCATACAGTGTAAGGGACAGAGTGGAGCTGCCACCACATCATACAGTGTAAGGGACAGAGCAGAGCTACCACCACATCATGCAGTGTAAGGGACAGAGCGGAGCCGCCGCCACATCATACAGTGGAAGGGACAGAGCGGAGCTGCCACCACACCATGCAGTGTAAGGGACAGAGCGGAGCTGCCACCACATCATGCAGTGTAAGGGACAGAGCGGAGCTGCCACCACATCATACAGTGTAAGGGACAGAGCGGAGCTGCCACCACATCATGCAGTGTAAGGGACAGAGCGGAGCTGCCACCACATCATGCAGTGTAAGGGACAGAGCGGAGCTGCCACCACATCATACAGTGTAAGGGACAGAGCGGAGCTGCCACCACACCATGCAGTGTAAGGGACAGAGCGGAGCTACCACCACATCATGCAGTGTAAGGGACAGAGCGGAGCTGCCACCACATCATGCAGTGTAAGGGACAGAGCGGAGCTGCCAACACATCATGCAGTGTAAGGGACAGAGCAGAGCTGCCACCACATCATGCAGTGTAAGGGACAGAGCGGAGCTGCCACCACACCATGCAGTGTAAGGGACAGAGCGGAGCTGCCACCACATCATGCAGTGTAAGGGACGGAGCGGAGCTGCCACCACATCATGCAGTGTAAGGGACAGAGCTGAGCTGCCACCACATCATACAGTGTAAGGGACAGAGCGGAGCTGCCACCACATCATACAGTGGAAGGGACAGAGCGGAGCTGCCACCACATCATGCAGTGTAAGGGACAGAGCAGAGCTGCCACCACATCATGCAGTGTAAGGGACAGAGCGGAGCTGCCACCACATCATACAGTGGAAGGGACAGAGCGGAGCTGCCACCACATCATACAGTGTAAGGGACAGAGCGGAGCTACCACCACATCATACAGTGTAAGGGACAGAGCGGAGCTGCCACCACATCATGCAGTGTAAGGGACAGAGCAGAGCTGCCACCACATCATGCAGTGTAAGGGACAGAGCGGAGCTGCCACCACATCATACAGTGTAAGGGACAGAGCAGAGCTGCCACCACATCATGCAGTGTAAGGGACAGAGCGGAGCTGCCACCACATCATACAGTGTAAGGGACAGAGCGCAGCTGCCACCACATCATGCAGTGTAAGGGACAGAGCGGAGCTGCCACCACATCATGCAGTGTAAGGGACAGAGCGGAGCTGCCACCACATCATGCAGTGTAAGGGACAGAGCGGAGCTGCCACCACATCATGCAGTGTAAGGGACAGAGCGGAGCTGCCACCACATCATACAGTGTAAGGGACAGAGCGGAGCTGCCACCACATCATACAGTGTAAGGGACAGAGCGGAACTGCCACCACATCATACAGTGGAAGGGACAGAGTGGAGCTGCTGCACATACCTAGTGTTCCAACTTCTGCCAAATGTACTGTATATGTGGATCTGAGCCCTCAAACATTGCACTGGACCAGAGAGCAGCTACCAGGAGGAAGAGACAGGAGCCTTATGTATATTTATTGTGTTCTAAGGTGGCACTTTCCCCACCATCAATTTTATTTTGGTGTTTGTGTGCATGCTGTAAATAATGTTACTAATTATTATATTCCTATTGATTTACATGTCTCGCTACCCTAATGATATGTGTGATGTTCTACTCCACCAACAACTAACATTCATGCATAGTATGTGTTATTTAAGCCTATAACCCACACATGCACACAACATTCATTCCTTACCCTTCACTTTACATTACATATATAAGTTACATTACACGTTACATGTACCTATGTCCACCTGCCCGCAGAAACACTCTAACATGTTACTATAACAACCACAGACAACTTCTAACTAATATATAATAGAAACTTTTATTTTAAATTTTGAAAATAAAATAAGAAGGGACTGCAGGCGTCCCAGCGGAGTGGCAGCTTCTTCAAATGTCCTTACAAACTATACACACAAACATATAACATGACTTCAAATAACTGCCCTGTGCCTTATTTGCTGAATGTACTGTATGCAGCATTATATTGGCGAGGATTGTGCTGTGTAAAACGGGTCAAACCTCTGGACTAAGCTATGCAGTGTAAGGATCATTACATTGTTGATGCTTTACCAGTTTATCCTTCTCAAACTGTAACAGTGGTGTCAAACTCAGGGGCCTCCAGCTGTTGTGGAAATGCACGCCCGGTCATGCTGGGAAGTGTAGTTCCACAACAGCTGGAGGACCATGAGTTTAACACCAGTGCTCTAGAATCTTGCAATGGATGTAATGTGTGTCAATCACTGAAGGGGTGGTGCATGGCCACACTCCAAACCTACACCAACAGACCCATTGGTCCTGGAGGAGGACAGCCCACAGGTGATGGTGGGAGTGGAGTGTTGTGGAGGGACTACCAATGTTTTGGAGAGGACATATGTGGGTGTGGTGAATGTAAATGTGTATGACAACATTAGGCACATTGTTTACTTACGTCTGCCATCGAGATTTTTTAGGAGGTGCGGTGGTTGGGGATGGGAGACCAATGAGGGATGAGGCAGGGATGGGAGTAGGGATCAAGGTTGTTGGGTGTGGTGGGGATTGGTAGGGTTTGGGGGTGGGTGGTGGGGAGTAGTAGGGGGTTGGAAATGGGGTGGGTGGGGAGTGGATGGGGGCAGGGAAGTGGATGGGGCAGGGGAGTGGATGGGGGCAGGGAAGTGGATGGGGCAGGGGAGTGGATGGGGGCAGGGAAGTGGATGGGGCAGGGGAGTGGATGGGGGTAGAGGAGTGGGTGTGGGCAGGGGAGTAACAGGATTTTTTATCAAGTAGATAAAGGAACTAGGCGCTGGTATGAGTTGTTTCTTTTACACAAAAAGCAGCTGCTTAGATAAGGTCTATAGTAAACCTTAAAGGGAACAATCACAATATATACACAGATAAGCAGCGCTAATAGTCTAAACCATAAATCAATAATGGAAAATAATTGATAATTAAATTACTATCAAATGGGATTGCCTGCAAAAATGTAACAATTTATTTAATAGATATAATGTAAAATACAATGACTTTAAAAACAAGTTAAAGCTACTGAGCAGTAGTGGTGTGAGCCTGGGGACAGTTGGGACGAGTCTCTCTGGTTACAAGTCCTCTGTGTGGGCCAAATGGACTGGGTTGTACAGCTGGTTTTATCTCACCAAATTGAAGGGATTTTTCCAGTTTGGGTCCAGAGTCCTCACTATGGTGCGGGTGCGCAAATGATGGTAAGGGGCCACTGGAGGATGATCACGGACCTTGTGGGGCTTCCCAAAATGTGGTGTATTGTAGATCTTTGCTGTAACAGGGTGGAGTCCAGTTTAGTAGTTAGCCAGGATGAGGTGAGAATCTTTAGTACCAGTTACTCCATTCAGGGGTCTATTCACTGTGCCACCGGGAACTGCTCACTGTGCCACCGGGAACTGCTCACTGTGCCACCGGGAACTGCTCACTGTGCCACCGGGAACTGCTCACTGTGCCACCGGGAACTGCTCACTGTGCCACCGGGAACTGCTCACTGTGCCACAGTGTGGGCAGGGGAGTGAATGAGGGTAGAGGAGTGGGTGTGGGTAGAGGAGTGGATGTGGGCAGGGGAGTGGATGGGGGTAGAGGATGGATGTGGGCAGGGGAGTGGATGGGGGTAGAGGGGTGGATGTGGGCAGGGGAGTGGATGGGGGTAGAGGGGTGGATGTGGGCAGGGGAGTGGATGGGGGTAGAGGGTGGATGTGGGCAGGGGAGTGGATGGGGGTAGAGGAGTGGATGTGGGCAGGGGAGTGGATGGGGGTAGAGGAGTGGGTGTGGGTAGAGGAGTGGTTGGGGTAGAGGAGTGGATGTGGGCAGGGGAGTGGATGGGGGTAGAGGGGTGGATGTGGGCAGGGGAGTGGATGGGGGTAGAGGGGTGGATGTGGGCAGGGGAGTGGATGGGGGTAGAGGGGTGGATGTGGGCAGGGAAGTGGGTGGGGGTAGAGGGGTGGATGTGGGCAGGGGAGTGGATGGGGGTAGAGGGGTGGATGTGGGCAGGGGAGTGGATGGGGGTAGAGGGGTGGATGGGGGTAGAGGGTGGATGTGGGCCGGGGAGTGGATGGGGGTAGAGGAGTGGATGTGGGTAGAGGAGTGGATGTGGGCCGGGGAGTGGATGGGGGTAGAGGGGTGGATGTGGGCAGGGGAGTGGATGGGGGTAGAGGGTGGATGTGGGCAGGGGAGTGGATGAGGGTAGAGGGGTGGATGTGGGCAGGGGAGTGGATGGGGGTAGAGGGGTGGATGTGGGCAGGGGAGTGGATGGGGGTAGAGGGGTGGATGTGGGCAGGGGAGTGGATGAGGGTAGAGGGGTGGATGTGGGCAGGGGAGTGGATGGGGGTAGAGGGGTGGATGTGGGCTGGGGAGTGGATGGGGGTAGAGGGTGGATGTGGGCAGGGGAGTGGATGGGGGTAGAGGAGTGGATGTGGGCAGGGGAGTGGATGGGGGTAGAGGGTGGATGTGGGCAGGGGAGTGGGTGGGGTAGAGGAGTGGATGTGGGCAGGGGAGTGGGTGGGGTAGAGGGTGGATGTGGGCAGGGGAGTGGGTGGGGTAGAGGGGTGGATGTGGGCAGGGGAGTGGATGGGGGTAGAGGGGTGGATGTGGGCAGGGGAGTGGATGAGGGTAGAGGGGTGGATGTGGGCAGGGGAGTGGATGGGGGTAGAGGGGTGGATGTGGGCTGGGGAGTGGATGGGGGTAGAGGGTGGATGTGGGCAGGGGAGTGGATGGGGGTAGAGGAGTGGATGTGGGCAGGGGAGTGGATGGGGGTAGAGGGTGGATGTGGGCAGGGGAGTGGGTGGGGTAGAGGAGTGGATGTGGGCAGGGGAGTGGGTGGGGTAGAGGGTGGATGTGGGCAGGGGAGTGGGTGGGGTAGAGGAGTGGATGTGGGCAGGGGAGTGGATGGGGGTAGAGGGGTGGGTGTGGGTAGAGGAGTGGATGGGGGTAGAGGAGTGGATGGGGGTAGAGGGTGGATGTGGGCAGGGGAGTGGATGGGGGTAGAGGGGTGGATGTGGGCAGGGGAGTGGATGGGGTTAGAGGGTGGATGTGGGCAGGGGAGTGGATGGGGGTAGAGGGTGGATGTGGGCAGGGAAGTGGGTGTGGATAGAGGAGTGTGGATAGAGGAGGGGGAGATGGGGGGGCCACCTGCTGCTGCTTCTTCTTCCTCCTCCTCCTCTTGCTCCCGAGCTTCTTGTGCCCGGATGCGTGCCATGGTGCGTGCTGCGATGTGAATGTTGATTGAAGTGTTATTGAGGGTGGTGGGATATAATACATATTGATTGAGGAATGACATAACACAGTGGGCCATGGACAACACATTCAACTCAGCCTCTGTGTGATTTGTCGCATGCACAGGTGTGTTAAGTCGGCGTAAATTACGCCTTTTTCGGCGGGAGTTTCTCCCCCCTCCCCCCCAAAAAATGGGCGATATTTAGCATATATATAGGTGACCGCCTAGAAGGAAAGGTTGCTGCAAACATGTCTGACTCCAGTTCTGATGGGGCCATCTCTGACCCTGAACTTGTTTTAGCAAAGTTACATTTTATGACTGAAAATCTACAGAGGATGGCAGAGCAGCGGAGGAGGAAGAGAGAGAGGCGAGCCCAAAGGACCCAGTCAGACCAAGGGGCAGGCCCAAGTTCTGAGGCTGAACAGGGGCCAAGCAACCAGGCAGAACAAGATGTGCCATTACTTGTGAGACCCAGCAGTTGCGTGCCGAAGTGACTGGCCACCCCAGCAATGGGTCTGCATCATCTAGGAGTTAACCACCAGGAAGCTGAGCCCCTCTGCGAAGGAGATTTGGGGCGGAATTACAGATGAAGCCAATAAGGTGGCCCCACTGCACAGGGATGAGAAGTCTGTGCGCAAAAGGCAAGTGTAAGTGTTTGTGTAAGAATACAAAAATTGCATAGACCTT
Source organism: Crinia signifera (assembly GCF_055691185.1). NCBI lineage: Eukaryota > Metazoa > Chordata > Amphibia > Anura > Myobatrachidae > Crinia > Crinia signifera. The sequence continues at coordinate 3,194,377 of NC_139219.1, forward strand.
TTAGGACAAAGGTGTGTTTGTTGATATGTTGTTAGTTCCTTTACACATGTGAGCACACTTATAGAGGGGAGTGCTGTCCAGGTGGTGTGATTATGACACCTTACACCGTGGACAAGAATTCTATATGTCATTGGTTCCCAAACGCGGTCCTCAAGGCACCCCAACGTTCCAGGTATTAGGTTTATCCATGCTTGGCCACAGGTGACTTAATTAGTATCTCAGTCTGATTTAACCATCTGTGCTGAGCCATGGATATACCTATAACCTGGACCGTTTGGGTGCCTTGAGGACCGTGTTTGGTTTCCTGTGCTGTATGTGATGATACAGCCATAATTGTGTGTCCCAAAAAGAGGGAAACAAATGTGTGGCCTATCTCACCTTCCTGTAACATGTCCAGAACTGTGGCCATTACACATGGGGATGTTGTTTCACTGGGATGCGGTCATTCGTCAGACTGCATTTAGGTCTACAGTCATTAGGTCGACCCCACTAGGTCGACTGGCAGGAAGGTCGACCTGACTTAAGGTCGACATGGGCCAAGGTCGACATGACTTAAGGTCGAATTTGCATAAAGGTCGACATGAGGAAGGTCGACTGGTCATAAGGTCGACATGGGTTTTTCACTGTTTTTTGAGCCGACATGTGCCGACAGGCGGTATTTCATGCCCTACCATCCACTAGGGCGTGGTGGGAGAATAAAATAGTGTGCCGAGCGCAGCGAGGCACCGTGCCCGAAGCATTGCGAGCGAAGCGAGCGATGCGAGGGTCCGATTCTCATTGCCAACTGTGTCCATGTCGACTGTGTCGACATTCGGATAAAAAAACAGTGAAAAACCCATGTCGACCTTATGACCAGTCGACCTTCCTCATGTCGACCTTTATGCAAATTCGACCTTAAGTCATGTCGACCTTGGCCCATGTCGACCTTAAGTCAGGTCGACCTTCCTGCCAGTCGACCTAGTGGGGTCGACCTAATGACTGTAGACCTAAATGCAGTCTGACGAATGATCCCATTCCGTTTCACTTCAGTCGGTTGCTATAGGTCATAGTTTCATGCTGTGTTATGGAGTCCACAATCAGGAAGCTGCTAATTTATATTGAATCACATCATACCAGCCACAATGCTTCTCTATAGTAATGATGTGTGGTAGCAGAGACCATGACATATGTGGTAGATTTACAACTTTTTATTTGGGAAATTTTAGGTGGCAGGACTTCAAGTGTTCCCTGAAGAGGAAGCTGAGTGACCGGTGGTCGGTGGAGGCACAGGATGACCACCGGGAGTGGACCTTTACCGTCACACCTGGAGCTGGATTGTCTTGCACAAGACGTCATTGATGAGGCAGAGAGCAGGGGGGTAGCGAACATGGATAGTGAGCTCCCGGTGGAGGTATTTGCTGCAGAGTTAGCAGGTAAATGTGGCAAATGCCTTGTTGGTGTTAACATACATTCTATATTGATGTGATGCTGACAATGTTTTTTTTCTTTTCACAGCTGAGGAGGAGCCTCCACTGTCACCAGCAGCTTCCACCTCAGGCCCACACGAACAGCAGCGCGCCACACAGCCTGAGGAGGACATCCGAGCCCAGCTGCTGAGAGACATTAGGGTTAGGGTGGAATCTGGTGAGCGCTTTCAGTGTATGTGTCACACACATATTGTGTAGGGCAGTGGTTCCCAACCCTGGTCCTCAAGAACCCCCAACAGTGCACGTTTTCCAGGTGTACAGATTATTCAGGCACATTTTAAAAGATCCAAAGGTGGAGCTAATTATATCACTGATTCTGTGTGGAGACCTGCAAAACATGCACTGTTGGGGGTACTTGAGGACCAGGGTTGGGAACCACTGGTGTAGGGTCTTGAAGTGGATGAAGTGATGGATTTATGTGACATTTGTCAGAGAAGAATAAAGATGTGTGGACAGTTCCCAAACAGCAGTGATAGATGGTGATAGAGAGTGGTAGAGGGTGGTAGTGAGTGGTAGAGGGCCAGATGTCTGTTTCCTCCAAAAGTGTAAAAATGGAGAGTGGTAAACAGTCAGCTAAAAACTACCAAATTCCAGTGGTGGGCAAATGTAGGAAGCCTTTACCAGAGATAGGTGGTGGCAATCAGGTCCTAACTGTTACTGAAAAAGACAGTTAGGAGCAGATTGCCTGGTTGAATATCAGAGTCCAAGGTAACAATTTGTAAGCTTGGTACATGTGTCCCATGATGTGTGCATGAGCAGGACAGAGTAAAGGCACCGATTTCTGAAAGAGGGTTAGAAACACATCAGTGGTGGTGTTAGACCTGATAGAGGTGGTGGTGTTAGACCTGATAGAGTTAGACCTGATAGAGGTGGTGGTGTTAGACCTGATAGAGGTGGTGGTGTTAGACCTGATAGAGGTGGTGGTGTTAGACCTGATAGAGGTGGTGGTGTTAGACCTGATAGAGGTGGTGGTGTTAGACCTGATAGAGGTGGTGGTGTTAGATCTGATAGAGGTGGTGGTGTTAGACCTGATAGAGGTGGTGTTAGACCTGATAGAGGTGGTGGTGTTAGACCTGATAGAGGTGGTGGTGTTAGACCTGATAGAGGTGGTGGTGTTAGACCTGATAGAGGTGGTGGTGTTAGACCTGATAGAGGTGTGTCATTGAATGACATGAAGTGTATGTTTTTGTGTAGGTGTGAGTGTTGACACATGTCGACTCCTGTGAATTGTGTGTCCTGTTGTCCTAACATGACAGGCACACTTGCATTACGGGTGTAGATGTTTGTGAGACCTAATTCCACATATTCCAACATGTGTATTTGGTCTACCAAACAATGCAAACAATCCTACCTTGGAACGATGGCAAGTGTAGAAAGTGTGTATCTGGCGTGTGTATGGCGTGTGTATGGCGTGTGTATGGCGTGTGTATTGCGTGTGTATCTGGCGTGTGTATGGCGTGTGTATGGCGTGTATCTGGCGTGTGTATGGCTTGCAGGTACTCAAATGGGCAATTATAGTAATTTGCCTGCAGCATTGCTTAGTATTGCGTTCAGGTGTCAGTATTTTGGGTGCGCGTTAATTAGGCAAACGATTGTGGCCGTACTCAGCCGGATGGGCTAATAGTGTTAGGGACCAGTTTTTGCTGGACCGATGGTTTTTAGGCAAAAGTTTCCCGAGCGCTCGCCGAGCCAAGTGGATCCACCTCTGTGCATTTTGGGTATAGGCCCCCGTGTACACCCAGGGATACACCCAGTTTCACCCTGTTTTCTAGCCTCTCCCATAAAAACACCCACAATACGGCCACTTTGTCCGCCTGTGATCGGACTCATCTTTTTGATCGGTGAGTCCAGTCCACTAGCGGGGTGTTGTCGTCGCATATGCGTATTGCGTAAGGTATGCATGCGCAGTGGAAAAAAACGCGTTCCGTCCGCACACGTACCGGACTGACTCAACCAGAATAACCCCCAATATCCACATTATGCCTTTGGGCCTGATTCATTCCTGATGACTGAGCCCTGCAATCAGATAGCTCCCGCCCAGCCAGCGTGAAACCCGTCCTGTGCAAGTCTGCGAATGGCTTAGGAAATGATCGATGATCTGTGCACATCGATTTGCAAACTCCTCCCCAACAAATGATTTTTCCAGTCTGCGCAAGTGTGTAACTCTGAGTCTTCCACAACTCTGCAACCACCAGGCCGGTGGAGGCCGACGCTGGTGTCACACACCCTCCCCTAAAACGCGTGCACATGACTGAGAACGCTGAGAAACGGCGGCTTCGTGCCCGTCGAATAGCAGTCGGGTTCCGATGGAAATCTTTGGTCTATTTTGTTGCTGTTTGCGACATTTTTATCGTTATTCATAATTATCCAGCCTGCGAATGTGCACAACAGCGATCAACCCTGAATTGGGCCCTTAACCCCTGAGCAACCTACGGCCATTGCCATACCTCCCAACTTGTGAGCGCCTGAAAAGGGGGCGGGTGTATGCAAATGAGGGTGCGGCTTATGCTAATTAGCCGCGACCTCATTTTCATACGAGAATAGACGCTGTGCGCATGCACACAGCGTCTATTCTACTAGATTGGGGGGTCTCCCAACTGCCACCCCCCCGCAGCGGGACAATGCCTGCCGCGGGTGGGACAGCGGGACAGGACCCGAAAATCGGGACTGTCCCTCTAAAATCGTGACAGTTGGGAGGTATGCATTGCACATATACATATCGGACATTTCACTGGAGTGACGCAGGAGGGTGTGAGCTGGGAAATCTACACCGCAGGCCCAGCATTGTGTATTACTCAGATTGAACAGATTGGAATAGTTTATAGATACAATACATGGGGTCTATGAACCAGCACAAAAAGGATACATTATTGGGCATCTAAAGATACCTTTGTCGGACACTGTATCACTGGATAGGCCAATGAGAACATGCGTTACTTCCAGGCCACTGTGTGTATCCAGCAGCAGTGAAAGGGTGAATGCAGGGGGAACGCTACAGAACACAGCTATTTGTGTAGGAGCTGTGGCCCATAAAGACTCCAATGAAACTTAATCAGTCTTCAGCCATAAAATCTGTGAGTTCACGTAGGGATCCGTTTAACATTATTCCAGAGAGCAATGGTAAAAACATGTTCAGCCGATGCTGGGCCGTGCAGGCCGGGCCTGGCGCTTGGAGATTCTGGTTTTATTGTTAATGTTTTATCTTCTTCCCATCCAAGTTCAGAAGGAATGTTGACATAACAAGACTCCGGGGAGAGGAACAATACCTTGTAATGGGGGTTAGGACAGGGACGCCGTTATTGCTGCGCTCCTCAGCCAGTAATAAAAATGTTGTTATACATAATGGTCATTCTAATAAAAATATGTTTTACCGTCTTTGGTTCCATCCTGTCTATGTGAATGCAATATTTAGTTAACCCCTTTGGCGCCAGAGGATGCGGCCAGTGGGAGGTTTGTAGCCAGTTACAAACGTTGTGCACAGAATTCCTGGACTGTTGAAGACAGTGGCGGCTCGTACCTTATTGGGGGAGGGGGGCTGCCTCAGGCTGCTGCGGGGGTACCGTGATTCAGGCACCTGCTCCCCCTGTCACCGCCTATCTCACAGACTGCATCTGGCTTCACTACAGTGGCAGATTTTACCTGGGGGGGGGGGCTGCCTCAGGCTGCTGCGGGGGTACCGTGATTCAGGCACCAGCCCCCCCTGTCACCGCCTATCTCACAGACTGCATCTGGCTTCACTACAGTGGCAGACTTTACCTGGGGGGGGCTGCAGCCCATAGGTAAAAACCGCCACCGGTTGAAGATGAACTCTGATAATGTCAATGATGTGATGTGTGTGATTTTTTTTTCCTTCAAAAACATGGCACCTGATTGGTCGCTAGGCAGCCAATAGCGCACTTTGGGGTGAGAAGCGACGGATGTAAACATTACATTCGGCACTTGTCATGGTCCATGCTGGTACGGGTACAATTTTGTTTTTTTATTTTGCAAGTACATCATACTTGCCTACTTTTGAAAAGCAAAATGAGGGAGATTTTAGATGATCGCAAAATGCACTGAGAGCAGCGTCGCGCATCATTATATACATACATATATAGAGATCAGTGGACCGGCACTCTGTTTCTGCTGTCGGGGTCAATATGCTTGCCTGGGTGCCTGCTTCAGTGTACATGTGTTCAGGTGCGCCAATGTAGATTGCTGTAGAAAGCGTCACTCCAGGGCTTGTGATCAAGTTAACATTTATTGGGTCAACGCCGTTTCGGGCCTCCTGATGACGGGCTGAGGATAAAGTCGGAGTATGGAACAAACTAGAGGACTTAGTTCTGCGCGCGCCGAAGGCGCGCGCGCTCTGCAAAAGGGTGTGTGGCCACGGGAAAAGGGGCGTGTCTTTATGTGAAGTGTACCACACCACATACCACTTATACACCACACTAGTCGGACTCCTTATACTATCTAGTACTAGTGCCCTTACACATTGTACCACACAGTATGAGACAAAATTCAAGGACAAAGTGACAGGGAGAGTGACATCAGAGAGACAGTGGGAACACAGAGAGAGTGACAGCAGGGACACAGACAGCCACATATGTACTGTATATTGGGCATCATGGTATGTGGCATATGCTCATTATACATATGCCACACACCGTGATGCTCCATTATACATATATGCCACACACCGTGATGGCCATTATACATATGCCACACACCAATGCCCATTATAAATATGCCGCACACCATGATGCTCATTATACATATGCCGCACACCGTGATGCCCATTATAAATATGCCACACACCGTGATGCTCATTATACATATGCCACAGACCGTGAATCCCATTATACATATGTCACACACCCTGATGCCCATTATACATATGCCACACACCCTGATGCCCATTATACATATGCCACACACCGTGATGGCCATTATACATATGCCACACACCGTGATGCCCATTATACATACGCCACACACCGTGATGCCCATTATAAATATGCCGCACACCGTGATGCTCATTATACATATGCCGCATACTGTGATGCGCAATATACATATACCACACACCGTGATGGCCATTATACATATGCCACACACAGTGATGGCCATTATACATATGCCCCACACCGTGATGCCCATTATACATATGCCGCACACCGTGATGCCCATTATACATATGCCGCACACCGTGATGCCCATTATACATATGCCGCACACCGTGATGCCCATTATACATATGCCACACACAGAGATTCCCATTATACATATGCCACACACAGAGATTCCCATTATACATATGCCACAGACCGTGAATCCCATTATACATATGTCACACACCCTGATGCCCATTATACATATGCCACACACCGTGATGGCCATTATACATATGCCACACACCGTGATGCCCATTATACATATGTCACACACCCTGATGCCCATTATACATATGTCACACACCCTGATGCCCATTATACATATGTCACACACCCTGATGCCCATTATATATATGTCACACACCAATGCCCATTATACATATGCCACACACCGTGATGGCCATTATACATATGCCAAACACTGTGATGCCCATTATAAATATGCCACACACCGTGATGCTCCATTATACATATGCCACACACCGTGATGCCCATTACACATATGTCCCACACCGTGATGGCCATTATTCATATGCCAAACACTGTGATGCCCATTACACGTATGCCACACACCATGATGCCCATTATACATATGCAGAACACTGTGATGCCCATTATATATATATATGCCACAGACCGTGATGCCCATTATACATATGCCACACACCTTGATGCCCATTATACATATGCCACACACCGTGATGCTCTATTTTACATATGCCACACACCGTGATACCCATTATACATATGCCACACACCGTGATACCCATTATACATATGCCACACCATGATGCCCATTATATATATATGCCACACACCGTGATGGCCGTTATGCATATATGCCGCACACCGTGATGCCCATTCTAAATATGCCGCACACCGTGATGCTCATTTTACATATGCCACACACCGTGATGCCCATTATAAATATGCCGCACACCGTGATGCTCATTATACATATGCCACACACCGTGATGCCCATTATACATATGCCACAGACCGTGAAGCCCATTATACATATGTCACACACCCTGCTGCCCATTATACATATGCCACACACCGTGATGCCCATTATACATATGTCACACACCCTGATGCCCATTATACATATGTCACACACCCTGATGCCCATTTTACATATGCCGCACACCGTGATGCCCATTATACATATGCCACACACCGTGATGCCCATTATACATATGCCACACACCGTGATGCCCATTATACACATGCCACACACCGTGATGCTTATTAAACATACCAAAATAGACGGCTCCGGTAGTCAACCACATGTTCTTGCCAACAGCTGCCCTACTGATTTAAGAAGTTTAGCTATATAGTGGCTTAGACCGTGCCCGCCCAAAAAGTAGAAATGACAGAATGACTATAGTAAGCTATCCCATGTTCATTATTATTTCACATAACAGTAGTCATGGGAACATGACAAACAGGTGACAAGCTGTATGAAAGCTTGTCAGTGTCACACACTGCAACCTACATACACTTACACCGCATATATATATATATATATATATATATATATATATATATATATATATATATATATACACACACTTATACATAATATATATATATATATATATATATATACACATATATATATATATATATACACACATATATATATATATATATATATATATATATATATATATATATATATATATATCTTTTAAGTGCCCCTTGTAGGAAGGCAGGCAGCTAGAAAATTAATGGGGCATGACGACAGGAGTAGTGGAGCATGTCTTGGGACGGAAGCCAGTCGGGGACCAGTGGTGGGGGGAGAGGTGATCGATAAGAAGCAGGCTTAGCGAGTGGGGGAGAGGAATGCAGCTTACAGTCAGAAACAGTCAGTTAACTTTAAGCTTTTACTTACTGGCTGCTGCGGCTGCTGCTCCTTACACAGCTGAGACGAGTCTGACACTCTTGTGTGCTCCCGGCTCCCGCTGCCCGACTCACTGTCTGCCAATGCCTCAGTCCACTGCCGCTCCTGCACGCTCAGGCCAGCGCTACCCACACAGCCCCGCGGTGGCCTTCCTAATTACGTCACGGCGTCGCGCATTTAGGCCCCGCCCCCACAATGACGCGTTCGCGCATGCGCATTACGTTTTTATTGGAAAGGGGACAAAAAAGCGGGAGAACCCCAGGGATTTGCGGGGGGCGGGAGAATGATTGTAAAAACGGGAGACTCCCGCTAAATGCGGGAGGGTAGGCAAGTATGAAGTACATGGATGCGTGGAAAGAAGAGGACGCGACTCACGCCATAGGAGCTGGAACGTATAATTTCCTTCAACATGTATCCAAAATCGGAATGTACTGGAGAAGAGGACAGATGCTTCGGGTCAAGGTTCTGTAGGTTAGTATGTATGGAGGGGGTGTAATACATACCTCCCAACTGTCACGATTTTAGAGGGACAGTCCCGATTTTCGGGTCCTGTCCCGCTGTCCCACCCGCGGCAGGCATTGTCCCGCTGCGGGGGGTGGCAGTTGGGAGACCCCCCAATCTAGTAGAATAGACGCTGTGCGCATGCGCACAGCGTCTATTCTCGTATGAAAATGAGGTTGCGGCTAATTAGCATAAGCCGCGCCCTCATTTGCATACGCCCGCCCCCTTTTCGGACGCTCGCGCGGCTTCGCCGCGCGAGTGTCCCTATTTCCTCCGGACAGAAGTTGGGAGGTATGGTAATAAAATGTTATTATTCTGGTGTGTATGTGTCTTTTTATTTGGCTATTGGTTGCTGTGGTCCCAGCATGGCCATTATTGCCCCGCATGCTGTGACTTGTGGTTCTCTAAGTCCCGGTATGTGGGGGAGGCTTGCTGGGACTCATAGTTCCACAGCAGAACCCAAAAGTTACATCTATTTTTACACCAATGCCATCAGCCCGGTCCCACTACCCTAGGGCACTGGGGACAGCTCTGTGCTTCAGCCTGGGCAGGGTTAATCCTGGAAGAGGGGACCCCTTCATTGGGTCAGATCATAAAATGTCTGCCTCAGCAATAGGGTATTGTGCAATGACATCATAAAATGGCAGCCTCGGCAATAGGGTATTGTGCAGTGACATCATAAAATGGCTGCCTCGGTAATAGGGTATTGTGCAGTGACATCATAAAATGGCTGCCTCAGCAATAGGGTATTGTGCAGTGACATCATAAAATGGCTGCCTCAGCAATAGGGTATTGTGCAGTGACATCATAAAATGGCAGCCTCGGCAATAGGGTATTGTGCAGTGACATCATTAAATGGCTGCCTCAGCAATAGGGTATTGTGCAATGACATCATAAAATGGCTGCCTCGGCAATAGGGTATTGTGTAATGACATCATAAAATGGCAGCCTCGGCAATAGGGTATTGTGCAGTGACATCATAAAATGGCTGCCTCTGTAATAGGGTATTGTGCAGTGACATCATAATATGTCTAAACCCTAAAAAACTGAAATTAAGCTTTTTAAAAAAAAAAAAAAATAACAGGACATGTGTGTTACACTCACCCCAGCCTTACATGACCCCACCAGGATTCACTGATTATATCATTTATAAAACCCTGGATCACCAATGATGTGATTATATATACTGCATATACGATATATCAAATATAATCCTTATATTGGGTGAGTAGACGTTTGGTCACATGGTCCCATGATGGGATAAAGGGCCTAATTCACATCTGATCGCAGGATACATTTTGTTGGCAAATGGGCACTATCATGCTGCACTGCAGGTGGGGCGGATGTAACAGGTGCAGAGCGTTAGATTTGCTTGGTGTGTGGCAAACTGATCTAAATGGCAGTGTAAGTATAAAGCAGGCAGTATTTACCCTGCACAGAAACAAAAGAACTCACCCAAATCTAACTCTCCCTGCTCATGTTACATCTGCCCCCCTGCAGTGCAGCATGGTAATGCCTTTTTGTTAACAAAGGGCCTAATTCAGACTCCATCGGATGGGGCAGAATGCGAACACCTTCGGCGAGTATCACACCCGGTGGGGCATTCGTACTGACAGGGGAACACCCAGCATTTTATGGCTGACCTGCAAGTATACGCAACCGAGAAAACTGGTGTGAATAAGGCCCAAAAGGTGCCCTGTTATCAGGCCTGAATTAGGCCCAAGTATCCGTATGTAAAGGCAGAGCACACTGACAATAATATAATGGAGTTCTATGACCTATATGTTAGAATGGGGAGGGGCTTACAGAAAGGGGAGGGATATAGGGTTGGGCTTATTTATCCTGCTCTCGCATGTGTAGGTGTTGGGAGGGGCTTATACAAAGGGGAGGGATATAGGGTTGGGCTTATTTATCCTGCTCTCGCATGTGTAGGTGTTGGGAGGGGCTTACAGAAAGGGGAGGGATATAGGGTTGGGCTTATTTATCCTGCTCTCGCATGTGTAGGTGTTGGGAGGGGCTTACAGAAAGGGGAGGGATATAGGGTTGGGCTTATTTATCCTGCTCTCGCATGTGTAGGTGTTGGGAGGGGCTTATACAAAGGGGAGGGATATAGGGTTGGGCTCATTTATCCTGCTCTCACATGTGTAGGTGTTGGGAGGGGCTTACAGAAAGGGGAGGGATATAGGGCTGGGCTTATTTATCCTGCTCTCGCATGTGTAGGTGTTGGGAGGGGCTTACAGAAAGGGGAGGGATATAGGGTTGGGCTTATTTATCCTGCTCTCGCATGTGTAGGTGTTGGCAGGGGCTTACAGAAAGGGGAGGGATATAGGGTTGGGCTTATTTATCCTGCTCTCGCACGTGTAGGTGTTGGGAGGGGCTTACACAAAGGGGAGGGATATAGGGTTGGGCTTATTTATCCTGCTCTCGCACGTGTAGGTGTTGGGAGGGGCTTACAGGAAGGGGAGGGATATAGGGTTGGGCTTATTTATCCTGCTCTCGCATGTGCAGGTGTTGGGAGGGGCTTATACAAAGGGGAGGGATATAGGGTTGGGCTTATTTATCCTGCTCTCGCATGTGTAGGTGTTGGGAGGGGCTTATACAAAGGGGAGGGATATAGGGTTGTGCTTATTTATCCTGCTCTCGCATGTGTAGGTGTTGGGAGGGGCTTATACAAAGGGGAGGGTTATAGGGTTGGGCTTATTTATCCAGCACTCGCATGTGTAGGTGTTGGGAGGGGCTTACAGAAAGGGGAGGGATATAGGGTTGGGCTTATGTATCCTGCTCTCGCATGTGTAGGTGTTGGGAGGGGCTTACAGAAAGGGGAGGGATATAGGGTTGGGCTTATTTATCCTGCTCTCGCATGTGTAGGTGTTGGGAGGGGCTTACAGAAAGGGGAGGGATATAGGGTTGGGCTCATTTATCCTGCGCTCGCATGTGTAGGTGTTGGGAGGGGCTTACAGAAAGGGGAGGGATATAGGGTTGGGCTTATTTATCCTGCTCTTGCAAGTGTTTTGGGAGGTTGGTGAATGTGTTTGGTTTGTGTAGGGCAGTTACGCGCAGAATGGGGCCAGACACAGAAAGATTCCCAGGATGCACCAGTGTTATTGGGAGAGCTGTCCTTTATGATTCCAGTATATGGGGCTACTAAATGCCACCCCCCTCCCCCCCCACACACACACACATTTCCTATGCACGGGGTGGGGACCCGATCATTAGATATGTACAGGGCAAGACCAGCTCAGCACTCACTTCTGCCTGCATCACCTGTCAGTTCAGCCAGCGGTGCCCACCACAGACCCCACTAGCACCGCTCCTCCAAGCCGCCGCGGAGTCTGCCACATATGTAGCTACACCACTGCATGTAATGTGCCAATGCTTTATACATGGAGACCATTATGGACAATTTCCTGATTGGTTGGAACAAAGTGCTTATATGAAGACATGTTAAGGTCATTAATTAGAAAAAATACAATAAAGTAAAACCAAATGGAAATATGATTGTACAACTGAAATAATTTATTTACCACGAAAACAGACACAGATTGTGTTACAATATAGTCACAAAATACAGGGGTGCTGCTCTCATGTTCTCCTACCAGACTATACAGGGGTGCTGCTCTCATGTTCTCCTACCAGACTATACAGGGGTGCTGCTCTCATGTTCTCCTACCAGACTATACAGGGGTGCTGCTCTCATGTTCTCCTACCAGCCTATACAGGGGTGCTGCTCTCGTGTTCTCCTACCAGACTATACAGGGGTGCTGCTCTCGTGTTCTCCTACCAGACTATACAGGGGTGCTGCTCTCATGTTCTCCTACCAGCCTATACAGGGGTGCTGCTCTCGTGTTCTCCTACCAGACTATGCAGGGGTGCTGCTCTCGTGTTCTCCTACCAAACTATGCAGGGGTGCTGCTCTCGTGTTCTCCTACCAGACTATGCAGGGGTGCTGCTCTCGTGTTCTCCTACCAGCCTATACAGCAGAACTGCTCTCATGTTCTTCTACCAGCCTATACAGGGGTGCTGCTCTCGTGTTCTCCTACCAGACTATACAGGGGTGCTGCTCTCGTGTTCTCCTACCAGCCTATACAGGGGTGCTGCTCTCGTGTTCTACCAGACTATACAGGGGTGCTGCTCTCGTGTTCTCCTACCAGACTATACAGGGGTGCTGCTCTCGTGTTCTCCTACCAGACTATGCAGGGGTGCTGCTCTCGTGTTCTCCTACCAGCCTATACAGGGGTGCTGCTCTCATGTTCTACCAGACTATGCAGGGGTGCTGCTCTAGTGTTCTCCTACCAGACTATACAGGGGTGCTGCTCTCATGTTCTCCTACCAGCCTATACAGGGGTGCTGCTCTCATGTTCTAACAGACTTTACAGGGGTGCTGCTCTCGTGTTCTCCTACCAGACTATACAGGGGTGCTGCTCTCGTGTTCTCCTACCAGACTATGCAGGGGTGCTGCTCTCGTGTTCTCCTACCAGCCTATACAGCAGAACTGCTCTCATGTTCCTCTACCAGCCTATACAGGGGTGCTGCTCTCGTGTTCTCCTACCAGACTATACAGGGGTGCTGCTCTCGTGTTCTCCTACCAGCCTATACAGGGGTGCTGCTCTCGTGTTCTACCAGACTATACAGGGGTGCTGCTCTCGTGTTCTCCTACCAGACTATACAGGGGTGCTGCTCTCGTGTTCTCCTACCAGACTATGCAGGGGTGCTGCTCTCGTGTTCTCCTACCAGCCTATACAGGGGTGCTGCTCTTATGTTCTACCAGACTATGCAGGGGTGCTGCTCTCGTGTTCTCATACCAGACTATACAGGGGTGCTGCTCTCGTGTTCTCCTACCAGCCTATACAGGGGTGCTGCTCTCGTGTTCTACCAGACTATACAGGGGTGCTGCTCTCGTGTTCTCCTACCAGACTATACAGGGGTGCTGCTCTCGTGTTCTCCTACCAGACTATGCAGGGGTGCTGCTCTCGTGTTCTCCTACCAGCCTATACAGGGGTGCTGCTCTCATGTTCTACCAGACTATGCAGGGGTGCTGCTCTAGTGTTCTCCTACCAGACTATACAGGGGTGCTGCTCTCATGTTCTCCTACCAGCCTATACAGGGGTGCTGCTCTCTTGTTCTAACAGACTATACAGGGGTGCTGCTCTCGTGTTCTCCTACCAGACTATACAGGGGTGCTGCTCTCGTGTTCTCCTACCAGACTATGCAGGGGTGCTGCTCTCGTGTTCTCCTACCAGCCTATACAGCAGAACTGCTCTCATGTTCTTCTACCAGCCTATACAGGGGTGCTGCTCTCGTGTTCTCCTACCAGACTATACAGGGGTGCTGCTCTCGTGTTCTCCTACCAGCCTATACAGGGGTGCTGCTCTCGTGTTCTACCAGACTATACAGGGGTGCTGCTCTCGTGTTCTCCTACCAGACTATACAGGGGTGCTGCTCTCGTGTTCTCCTACCAGACTATGCAGGGGTGCTGCTCTCGTGTTCTCCTACCAGCCTATACAGGGGTGCTGCTCTTATGTTCTACCAGACTATGCAGGGGTGCTGCTCTCGTGTTCTCATACCAGACTATACAGGGGTGCTGCTCTCGTGTTCTCCTACCAGCCTATACAGGGGTGCTGCTCTCATGTTCTACCAGACTATGCAGGGGTGCTGCTCTCGTGTTCTCCTACCAGCCTATACAGGGGTGCTGCTCTCGTGTTCTCCTACCAGCCTATACAGGGGTGCTGCTCTCGTGTTCTCCTACCAGACTATACAGGGGTGCTGCTCTCGTGTTCTCCTACCCAGCCTATACAGGGGTGCTGCTCTCGTGTTCTCCTACCCAGACTATACAGGGGTGCTGCTCTCGTGTTCTCCTACCAGACTATGCAGGGGTGCTGCTCTCGTGTTCTCCTACCAGACTATGCAGGGGTGCTGCTCTCGTGTTCTCCTACCAGACTATGCAGGGGTGCTGCTCTCGTGTTCTCCTACCCAGCCTATACAGGGGTGCTGCTCTCGTGTTCTCCTACCCAGCCTATACAGGGGTGCTGCTCTCGTGTTCTCCTACCCAGACTATACAGGGGTGCTGCTCTCGTGTTCTCCTACCAGACTATAAAGGGGTGCTGCTCTCGTGTTCTCCTACCAGACTATGCAGGGGTGCTGTTCTCGTGTTCTCCTACCAGACTATGCAGGGGTGCTGCTCTCGTGTTCTCCTACCAGACTATGCAGGGGTGCTGCTCTCGTGTTCTCCTACCAGCCTATGCAGGGGTGCTGCTCTCGTGTTCTCCTACCAGACTATGCAGGGGTGCTGCTCTCGTGTTCTCCTACCAGACTTTACAGGGGTGCTGCTCTCGTGTTCTCCTACCCAGCCTATACAGGGGTGCTGCTCTCGTGTTCTCCTACCCAGCCTATACAGGGGTGCTGCTCTCGTGTTCTCCTACCCAGCCTATACAGGGGTGCTGCTCTCGTGTTCTCCTACCAGACTATGCAGGGGTGCTGCTCTCGTGTTCTCCTACCAGACTATGCAGGGGTGCTGGTCTCGTGTTCTCCTACCAGACTATGCAGGGGTGCTGGTCTCGTGTTCTCCTACCAGACTATGGAGGGGTGCTGCTCTCGTGTTCTCCTACCAGCCTATGCAGGGGTGCTGCTCTTGTGTTCTCCTACCAGACTATGCAGGGGTGCTGCTCTCGTGTTCTCCTACCAGACTTTATAGGGGTGCTGCTCTCGTGTTCTCCTACCCAGCCTATACAGGGGTGCTGCTCTCGTGTTCTCCTACCCAGCCTATACAGGGGTGCTGCTCTCGTGTTCTCCTACCAGACTATATAGGGGTGCTGCTCTCGTGTTCTCCTACCAGACTATGCAGGGGTGCTGTTCTCGTGTTCTCCTACCAGACTATGCAGGGGTGCTGCTCTCGTGTTCTCCTACCCAGCCTATACAGGGGTGCTGCTCTCGTGTTCTCCTACCAGACTATACAGGGGTGCTGCTCTCGTGTTCTCCTACCCAGCCTATACAGGGGTGCTGCTCTCGTGTTCTCCTACCCAGCCTATACAGGGGTGCTGCTCTCGTGTTCTCCTACCCAGCCTATACAGGGGTGCTGCTCTCGTGTTCTCCTACCCAGACTATACAGGGGTGCTGCTCTCGTGTTCTCCTACCAGACTATAAAGGGGTGCTGCTCTCGTGTTCTCCTACCAGACTATGCAGGGGTGCTGTTCTCGTGTTCTCCTACCAGACTATGCAGGGGTGCTGCTCTCGTGTTCTCCTACCAGACTATGCAGGGGTGCTGCTCTCGTGTTCTCCTACCAGCCTATGCAGGGGTGCTGCTCTCGTGTTCTCCTACCAGACTATACAGGGGTGCTGCTCTCGTGTTCTCCTACCCAGACTGTACAGGGGTGCTGCTCTCAAACCTTATACCCACTTTTCATTTTCTTCCAAAAAAAAATAAAAAAAAGTTCTGCAACAATAAATCCTACATAGAAAATAAAATAAACCGAATTCAAATGGAAAACACAGTAATTCGGAAGTGGTGACAAAAGTTTTCTAAATCCACATAACACATTAAGCGGCATCCGCCGCAAGATAATCAATGGGAAATGCAAAATAAAGACGCTTTCGCTATCCGTAATTCCAGCCGTAACCGCCGCCCCTCTCCGCACCAGTCCTACTCTCCACAGTGACCTTATGGGAAACTTTCCTTAAAAACAAAAAAAGTGACTTTTTGTTCATGAGAAATATAAAGACGTTACAGCGACAGAACCACCTTTATAGAACGGCTGCGGTTTCGTGTGGTGCTTCTCTGCCTTTTATATAATATTTGTATACATTTGCAATGAATGGAATATAATAGATTCTCTGCACCCTCCTGGCTGACAATAAAATCACTTCAACGTCTTCCTGTTCATATTTATAATTATTTACACCGATCTGAAGCCACCGTTCCATCGATATCGCTCGGAAAACAACCTGTAGGCTCCAAAATCCAATGAAAATTGACTTGAGGTTGACACCAATTCCTTGTTGATGATTACAAATGATTGGGCGTTATCTCACATAAGACGTATAAAAGGTTCTGAGGTGTAAACAGCGACGCTCTGTAATCCGACCGGAGATAAGCAATAAAATACAGAAAAAGTCACAAGATACAAAATAAGTTGAAAGTTCTGAATTGTCCGTTTTGTCCCTGTTTTTGGGGATATATTCGGCTACGTCATCTAAATAGGATTTTATGGAAGTAAAATGAAATAAATGTTTTGCAAGATCAGATAATTACTGACGTACGGAACGCAGCCGTCAGCCTTTCTGTCACCTCGCATTGGTAGACGCTTGTTACGTAGACACTATTAAGGTCGACATACATTTGGTTGACCACTGACAGGCCTTAGATCGACACATGAAAAAGGTTGACATGCCTATGGTCAACAGTGTGAAAAGCTCGACACAAGCATTAGGCTTTGTAAGGTCAACAGTCTAAAGGTTGACATGGGGTGTGTCACAGTTTTTGGTCTGACATGTGCCGACAGGCGGTATTTCATAACCCAGCTGTCCACTAGGGTGTGGAGGGAGAATATAATATTCTGCCAAGCGTAGTGAGGCACCGAGTCCGAAGCATGGCACATTTTCCGTGTCCATGTCGACTGTATCGACATTGGTGACAAAAAAACGTGGACAACATATGTCGACCTTTTGACCTAATGCGTGTGTCCACCTTTTGACCATCTCAACCCAATGTATGTCGGCCTTAATTTGGTCCACCCAATGACCCATATAGGTAGTAATACTTCTGCTTCATGACATATTATCCTGGTGTTCTCTGATATATCACCATTATCCTGTGGTCCTTTGTATGTCAGGTAGAGGGAATGGGGAATAGAATTATCCCAGGAAACAAGCGCCGACTGCTTATAGATCTATCAATCAATTGTTCGTTTGACTGTACAAATATCACGTCTCGATCAGAACATGCTCAAAATGCGACATAATTACAAATACAACTGTGAAAAGTATCATCAGGTAGTGTATGGCGTAACAAGGAGAGTGATGGTAATGTAGTGCAAGTCATTGTAAAGGACGTTCCGCATACCACAGCAGCGGAGGTTCCGCGTACCACCCAACCAGCAGTGGGCGCTCTCGCTTACTGCAGCAGAGGTTCCACGTACCACCCAACCAGCAGCTGGCTCTGTCACTTACAGCAGCGGAGGTTCCGCGTACCACCCAACCAGCAGAGAGCGCTGTCACTTACTGCAGTGGAGGTTCCGCATACCACCCAACCAGCAGAGAGCGCTGTTGCTTACTGCAGCAGAGGCTCCGCATACCACCCAACCAGCAGAGAGCGCTGTCACTTACTGCAGAGGAGGCTCCGCATACCACCCAACCAGCAGAGAGCGCTGTCACTTACTGCAGCAGAGGCTCCGCATACCACCCAACCAGCAGAGAGCGCTGTCACTTACTGCAGCAGAGGCTCCGCATACCACCCAACCAGCAGAGAGCGCTGTCACTTACTGCAGCGGAGGTTCCGCATACCACCCAACCAGCAGAGAGCGCTGTCACTTACTGCAGCGGAGGTTCCGCATACCACCCAACCAGCAGAGAGCGCTGTCGCTTACTGCAGCAGAGGCTCCGCATACCACCCAACCAGCAGAGAGCACTGTCACTTACTGCAGCAGAGGTTCCGCATACCACCCAACCAGCAACAGGCGATGTCACTTACTGCAGCAGAGGCTCCGCATACCACCCAACCAGCAGAGAGCGCTGTCACTTACTGCAGCAGAGGCTCCGCATACCACCCAACCAGCAGAGAGCGCTGTCACTTACTGCAGCAGAGGCTCCGCATACCACCCAACCAGCAACAGGCGATGTCACTTACTGCAGCAGAGGTTCCGCATACCACCCAACCAGCAGAGAGCGCTGTCACTTACTGCAGCAGAGGTTCCGCATACCACCCAACCAGCAGAGAGCGCTGTCACTTACTGCAGCAGAGGCTCCGCATACCACCCAACCAGCAGAGAGCGCTGTCACTTACTGCAGCAGAGGCTCCGCATACCACCCAACCAGCAACAGGCGATGTCACTTACTGCAGCAGAGGTTCCACATACCACCCAACCAGCAGAGAGCGCTGTCACTTACTGCAGCAGAGGTTCCGCATACCACCCAACCAGCAGAGAGCGCTGTCACTTACTGCAGTAGAGGCTCCGCATACCACCCAACCAGCAGAGAGCGCTGTCACTTACTGCAGCAGAGGCTCCACATACCACCCAACCAGCAGAGGCTCCGCATACCACCCAACCAGCAGAGAGCGCTGTCACTTACTGCAGCAGAGGCTCCGCATACCACCCAACCAGCAGAGAGCGCTGTCACTTACTGCAGCAGAGGTTCCGCATACCACCCAACCAGCAGAGAGCGCTGTCACTTACTGCAGCAGAGGCTCCGCATACCACCCAACCAGCAACAGGCGATGTCACTTACTGCAGCAGAGGTTCCACATACCACCCAACCAGCAACAGGCGATGTCACTTACTGCAGCAGAGGTTCCGCATACCACCCAACCAGCAGAGAGCGCTGTCACTTACTGCAGCAGAGGTTCCGCATACCACCCAACCAGCAGAGAGCGCTGTCACTTACTGCAGCAGAGGCTCCGCATACCACCCAACCAGCAGAGAGCGCTGTCACTTACTGCAGCAGAGGCTCCGCATACCACCCAACCAGCAGAGAGCGCTGTCACTTACTGCAGCAGAGGCTCCGCATACCACCCAACCAGCAGTGGGCGCTGTCACTTACTGCAGCAGAGGCTCCGCATACCACCCAACCAGCAGAGAGCGCTGTCACTTACTGCAGCAGAGGTTCCGCATACCACGCAACCAGCAGAGAGCGCTGTCACTTACTGCAGCAGAGGCTCCGCATACCACCCAACCAGCAGAGAGCGCTATTGCTTACTGCAGCAGAGGCTCCGCATACCACCCAACCAGCAGAGAGCGCTATTGCTTACTGCAGCAGAGGCTCCGCATACCACCCAACCAGCAGAGAGCGCTATTGCTTACTGCAGCAGAGGCTCCGCATACCACCCAACCAGCAGAGAGCGCTCTCACTTACTGCAGCAGAGGCTCCGCATACCACCCAACCAGCAGAGAGCGCTGTCACTTACTGCAGCAGAGGCTCCGCATACCACCCAACCAGCAGAGAGCGCTGTCACTTACTGCAGCAGAGGTTGGCATCCCAGCCAGATGCAGAGTTTTTGTCAAATTCTGCAGCGTACGTTTCCTCATACCATCCAGTTGCCATTGAGGGTAATTCAGACCTGACTGCACAGCTGTAAATTCACACAGTGGAAAATTATCAATATACTATGGATGCGTATGGTACATAGTACGGATGTGCGAGGCTGTCCTGCGATTAAATACTGCTACTTTTTCTATGTGCAAGATGATTGACAGACATTAGGCTCCTGGGGGTGGAAATTGGCCGTTTAGTGGGAGTGCAAAGAAAACCTCTGGTAGTGTCCGGGATAACGCGGGAGTGCAAAGAAAACCTCTGGTAGTGTCCGGGATAACGCAGGCGCGCCTAGGAAACCGCTGGGAGTGTCCGGGATAACGCAGGCGCGCCTAGGAAACCGCTGGGAGTGTCCAAGATAACGCAGGCGCGCCTAGGAAACCGCTGGGAGTGTCCGGGATAACGCAGGCGCGCCTAGGAAACCGCTGGGAGTGTCCGGGATAACGCAGGCGCGCCTAGGAAACCGCTGGGAGTGTCCGGGATAACGCAGGCGCGCCTAGGAAACCGCTGGGAGTGTCCGGGATAACGCAGGCTCGCCTAGGAAACCGCTGGGAGTGTCCGGGATAACGCAGGCGCGCCTAGGAAACCGCTGGGAGTGTCCGGGATAACGCAGGCGCGCCTAGGAAACCGCTGGGAGTGTCCGGGATAACGCAGGCGCGCCTAGGAAACCGCTGGGAGTGTCCGGGATAACGCAGGCGCGCCTAGGAAACCGCTGGGATTGTCCGGGATAACGCAGGCGCGCCTAGGAAACCGCTGGGAGTGTCCGGGATAACGCAGGCGCGCCTAGGAAAAAGCTGGGAGTGTCCGGGATAACGCAGGCGCGCCTAGGAAACCGCTGGGAGTGTCCGGGATAACGCAGGCGCGCCTAGGAAACCGCTGGGAGTGTCTGAGATAACGCAGGCGCGCCTAGGAAACCGGGCAGCTGCAGGAGACATCCTCCGCTTCCTCGGCACTCGGGGTATCGGGCAGCTGCAGGGGACATTGTCCGTTTCCTCAGCACTCGGGGTATCTGGCAGCTGCAGGGGACATCGTCTGTTTCCTCGGCACTCTGCGTGTGCTTATTACACACAATGTACAGAACTCTTAGTTACAACAGAGATCTACAGGATTGTTTCCTGGCTGTGAGATCCCCGATCGGTATAATTATATATACCCACGACAAACATAGCATCATAAAGAGGTCGGCTGATTACACCATTACATATTAAATATTTCACTGATTTATTAAATGAAATTTACATTAATAATAAACTCAAAAAATGCCTCACGAGAAATTCTGCATGTGAAGAAGATCGAAACATTATAGCGACCAAAGTTTTTGTTTTTTCTGTAATTCTTATTTTCCTCATTTGTATTTACAGAACTTTGTACAGTTGTGTTTCTCATAGTACAATATATGGATAATGGGGGGGGACAGGGGATACGGGGGGGGGGCTCGTGAACGATGTTCCACACAGCACATCGAAACAGACGTGCACTGTCATCCATAGCAGCCAATGAGATGTCTCTTTTCATTTTGTAAACTGTACTGGGAAAAAACAGGGGGTTCTGATTGGTTACTATGAGCAACAAGTAGTTACCAGCTCCATCATACATATATGTCTGCTTAGTCGCACACCCAACATTCCCAGAAATACAATGGTCAATGTTGCCCCCCACAAAGCCCCCATTTTGCAATGGCCGTGCCCCACCTCCAGTCTTGCCCATTATAAAAATCAGGACTCTCGGCAGGTTGCTAAGGCACAAACAATGTGAGGAGGTCCCGGCCCATCGGTTCTATAATACTGGGGGCTGAGCGTTGTACCCCAAGTGGCAGAGGATCCTTGCTGGGGACCTTCCAAGTTGGTTATATTACATGTCAGTGTCTCTGTAAGGGAACGAGTTCTAGAAGCCGTATTGTGTTTTATTGATCCAGATTCCAGGTCAGCGCTTGTGGTGCCGCGATCGCTCACATCATTACACCGGGGCCTATGCTGGCGCTTTATCCTCTCTGTGTAGCCACTTGTTCCATGGTAAAATAAAATGATTTCCTTACACATGAATAAATAATGTCAGCAAAAACATGGGAATCTCACCAACGCGGGGAACAAGAAAAAGGGGGGGGGGGGGTGTCAAGTAGGATACAATGCCACTACGCGGGATATTCCTGGGGTCTATTCCGTTCACATATTAACACCAACAAATTCTTCCAGTGTTTCATATTTTGTTTCCTTTAAATTAATGTCTCAAAGTTGCAGAGGAAAATCCGAGAGATTCTGTTCCGTGAAAGGGGAATTCTCCTTCTCTGTTGTTGTTGCCTTCTGCAAATGATACTGATACAGAAAGAACCCATAACGGTAATGAGGGCATCGGTAAGAGCGACACGGCCCGTGGCGTACCAGGGGCGCGGCAGAGGAGAGATGGGCTCATCGTGGCAGAAATTGCCAGTGGGTTCCTTACCTAACACAGGAACACATAGCGGCGGTGGGAGGACGGGGAGGGAGCGTTCCTTTCCAATTGTCATGGACGCAGTTAGGAAAAGTCTTCAACGACTTTCATCTTCTGCCAGGTGTTCAAATGAAAAAACTTCAAAAAGTTCACTAGTACCGTTTCTCGCTCTTTTTACAATATAACACTGATCAAAGAAGGCCTAAGGTATTTTTTTGTTTTCTTTTTTTATAAAAAGATATCTTTTGTCCGCGTAGAACCGCGTGCTCTGACGTCACGTCTAGCTGCATTTACACGACTTTACGATCATGTTTGAAAGCTGTTCGATCTTTGGCGTCTTCCCAACGTAGTACAAGATGGTCAGAGACTCCAAGTCCTGGGATACGCAACACGGGGAGGCCGATGCTTCTGGGTTAATGGTGTTGTACAGGCCAAGAACCTGCGAGAGGAATGACAGATAGTGAGATTATCAGGCGTTTTATTTATATATATATATATATATATATATATATATATATATATATATATATATATATATATATATATACACATATATATATATATATATATATATATATATATATTTAGATGACACATCTAATCGTTACACATGGGCCCTTGAAGAAAATGCTAATGGCGGCATTGAAACGTCAGGCTAATACCCATGTAATGGATGTATACATTACCTTACTTTCAACAATAACAGTCATTTGTCATCTGTGTGTGTATATATTATAATTATATATATATATATATATATTTATATATATTTACATATATACACACATACACACACACACACATTAAGGGCGGGATGTACTAAAGGGAAAATGCGGTAAAACGGGGGTTTACCATTACCCGTCCGCCCCATTTTCGCTTGGCAGGGTATCTCCCTACCCTATACAAGCCTATGGGCTTCTATCACCGCCCGACGTCCGCGCCCCGACCCCCCCCCCCCCCTCCTGTCCTCCTTTGCCTCCTCCTCCCCCAGCAGGTGTCACAGCCGGGAGGACAGGGGGGAGGAGGAGACGCAGGGAGACACTGCCAGCCGCCGGGAGGTGACGGAGACCCCCGCAGACCACATCACAGGTATCGCGAGGGTCTCCGTCACCGCAACCCGATGCTAGCCGCATGTGTTAGTACATATGCGTCAGCATCGCGGCGGCTGCCAGGCGAAGGGTGGCGATGTATATTAATACATCCCGGCCTAAGGCTGAATATGTGCCAGTTGTTTGCACACCAGCTCCTGCCTGGACATCACCCCCTGCCTGCACAACCCCGCCTGCCTGCACATTACCCCCCTGCTTGCACACCCCTACCTGCACGCCAACTCCTCCCTGCACACCACCCCGTGCCTGCACACCACCTCCACCCTGCACACCATCCTCCTGCCTGCAACATCACTTCCTGCCTGCACACCACCTCCTGCCTGCAACATCACTTCCTGCCTGCACACCACCTCCTGCCTGCAACATCACTTCCTGCCTGCACACCACCTCCTGCCTGCACACCACCCCCTGCCTGCAGCATCACCTCCTGCCTGCACACCACCTCCTGCCTGCAACATCAATTCCTGCCTGCACACCACCTCCTGCCTGCACACCACCCCCTGCCTGCAACATCACTTCCTGCCTGCACACCACCTCCTGCCTGCAACATCACTTCCTGCCTGCACACCACCTCCTGCCTGCACACCACCCCCTGCCTGCACACTGCCTCCTGCCTGCACACCACCTCCTGTCTGCAACATCAATTCCTGCCTGCACACCGCCTCCTGCCTGCACACCACCCCCTGCCTGCAGCATCACCTCCTGCCTGCACACCACCTCCTGTCTGCAACATCAATTCCTGCCTGCACACCACCTCCTGCCTGCACACCACCCCCTGCCTGCAACATCACTTCCTGCCTGCACACCACCTCCTGCCTACAACATCACTTCCTGCCTGCAACATCTTTTCCTGCCTGCACACCACCTCCTGCCTGCACACCACCCCCTGCCTCTATACCACCCCCTACCTGCACACCACCTCCTGCCTGCACACCACCCCCTGCCTGCACACCACCTCCTGCCTGCACACCACCCCCTGCCTGCTCACCACCCCCTGCATTTGTGATTGTTGAAAACTGCGATCGCATCACACTGCAACCTTATGCAGGCTTCCAGTCTCAGGGACCTTGGGGGAGATTCTCTAAACTAAAAATGCGGTAAAACCCCTGTAATCGGGTTTTTACCGCATTTCGGGATGTTTTAAGCATCCCCCGCTGGGTTATCGCGACGGGGGGCATCGCCAGAAAAATCTGGTGATGCCCCATAGAAGCCTATGGGCTTCTAGCGCGACCCACCGCCGCCGCGCACTGACCCCCGCACCGACCCCCCCTCACCTGTGCCGAGCAGCACATAGCTGTGTTGCCCAGACCTGTGACCTCCTCCTCCTCCTCTTAACGAAAGAGCTGTCCTTTGCCATAATTATCGCATATGTTTGTGCATATGCGATAATTATGTATGCAATGGGCGGCGAAGGGGGCGGAGCTGGGGTGCGGAGGTTAGAACATCCCCCCTTGTGAGGCCAAGTAACACTGCAGACGCAGTACTTCATCTTACCACAGCCGGGACATGCCCCCTTTTTTCTGAATGCTGGCTTCCCCCATCCCTGTCCCTTCTTCTGAATATATCTGCGCACCAATCAGGCAGAGGCATTCGGAACATTGTAAGGCAATCGCAGAATTGTGTACGCAGTTTACCCATTATGAGGCGCTGCGGCTAAGAAAGGCCCAGAGGTAAATTCTCATTCCTTCAGGAAGCTCCAGTCACTATGAATATAGAATGTGGCATCCTCCCTGTATACCTGAATATACTATTTATAACGCGGAAGTGCGTCAGGTACCGAGCGCCAATGCTGCCCACTATATAACGATGCCATTAATAGGTTAGGAAAACACGACGTGACCTTTCCTCACCGGTTCAACCAACACAAGAGCTGTTCATGGCAGAAACAGTGGGAGCATTGTGTGTGGCTCCAAACGGTCTCTAAGTAGTGAGAGCACACACTTATATCTGCATACACGGCTAAGATCACGCTAGGAAATCACCACCATCACCAAAAGCGGCCATCAGGGCAGTGCCAGAGAAGAACTCTGTGCCACAATACAGTCTGTGCCCCTGGCAGCACTACTGGCATCCTAGGTAGCCTCACACCGGTGCCCCAGGCAGCGACAGTACTGTAACCACATTCTTCCCCATATATATACCACACAGGCCAGTGCACCCCATCCTGGGAAGTGGGTGCTGTTTGCGCCTCATTCTTAGAAATGGTGAGTGTGTTGGTACTTCTGTATCTAAATATATATATATATATATATATATATATATATATATATATATACATATATATACACACATATATACACTGTATGTATGTATGTATGTATGTATGTATATATATATGTATATATCAGTTCAGACCATTAACACGGTTTCTAGATGTGTCCTGCACGGATATAAGAAATGTAACAAATTCTACATCAGATGACACCGTGTGGACTCACCCGGGCGTGCTGGGTATCGGAGCTCCATAAGTACGGGCACGCTCCAGCACAAAAGTTTGCGTTATACCCTTTGGGTTCATGTATCCACCTCCATCCAAGGTCCCTCTTGAAGTCGATGAACAATGGACGTAAACAGCAATTGTCCTGGACGTTCCTATCAAACAAATAAATGTATCAATAAAGACACCGGAGGCACAGACACGGATATAGGGAGACACCGGAGGCACAGACACGGGTATAGGGAGACACCGGAGGCACAGACACGGGTATAGGGAGACACCGGAGGCACAGACACGGGTATAGGGAGACACCGGAGGTACAGACACGGGTATAGGGAGACACCGGAGGTACAGACACGGGTATAGGGAGACACCGGAGGCACAGACACGGGTATAGGGAGACACCGGAGGCACAGACACGGGTATAGGGAGACACCGGAGGCACATACACGGGTATAGGGAGACACCGGAGGTACATACACGGGTATAGGGAGACACCGGAGGTACAGACACGGGTATAGGGAGACACCGGAGGCACAGACACGGGTATAGGGAGACACCGGAGGCACAGACACGGGTATAGGGAGACACCGGAGGCACAGACACGGGTATAGGGAGACACCGGAGGCACAGACACGGGTATAGGGAGACACCGGAGGCACAGACACGGGTATAGGGAGACACCGGAGGCACAGACACGGGTATAGGGAGACACCGGAGGCACAGACACGGGTATAGGGAGACACCGGAGGCACAGACACGGGTATAGGGAGACACCGGAGGCACAGACACGGGTATAGGGAGACACCGGAGGCACAGACACGAGTATAGGGAGACACCGGAGGTACAGACACGGGTATAGGGAGACACCGGAGGCACAGACACGGGTATAGGGAGACACCGGAGGCACAGACACGGGTATAGGGAGACACCGGAGGCACAGACACGGGTATAGGGAGACACCGGAGGTACAGACACGGGTATAGGGAGACACCGGAGGTACAGACACGGGTATAGGGAGACATCGGAGGTACAGACACGGGTATAGGGAGACACCGGAGGTACAGACACGGGTATAGGGAGACACCGGAGGTACAGACACGGGTATAGGGAGACACCGGAGGTACAGACACGAGTATAGGGAGACACCGGAGGCACAGACACGAGTATAGGGAGACACCGGAGGCACAGACACGGATATAGGGAGACACCGGAGGCACAGACACGGGTATAGGGAGACACCGGAGGCACAGACACGGGTATAGGGAGACACCGGAGGCACAGACACGGGTATAGGGAGACACCGGAGGCACAGACACGGGTATAGGGAGACACCGGAGGTACAGACACGGGTATAGGGAGACACCGGAGGTACAGACACGAGTATAGGGAGACACCGGAGGCACAGACACGGGTATAGGGAGACACCGGAGGCACAGACACGGGTATAGGGAGACACCGGAGGCACAGACACGGGTATAGGGAGACACATCGGTGGCACAGACACCATTATCCCTCCTCCGCCAGCCCCCATACCATTATCCCTCCTTCGCCAGCCCCCATACCATTATCCCTCCTCCGCCAATCCCTTACCATTATCCCTCCTCCGCCAATCCCATACCATTATCCCTCCTCCGCCAGCCCCCATACCATTATCCCTCCTCCGCCAGCCCCCTTAACATTATCCATCCTCCGCCAGCCCCCATACCATTATCCCTCCTCCGCCAGCCCCTTACCATTATCCATCCTCCGCCAGTCCCTTACCATTATCCCTCCTCCGCCAGCCCCTTACCATTATCCCTCCTCCGCCAGCCCCCATACCATTATCCCTCCTCCAACAGCCCCCATACCATTATCCCTCCTCCACCAGCCCCCGTACCATTATCCCTCCTCCGCCAATCCCCGTACCATTATCCCTCCTCCGCCATCCCCCGTACCATTATCCCTCCTCCGCCAGTCCCTTACCATTATCCCTCCTCCGCCAGCCCCCATACCATTATCCCTCCTCCACCAGCCCCCATACCATTATCCCTCCTCCACCAGCCCCCGTACCATTATCCCTCCTCCGCCAGCCCCCGTACCATTATCCCTCCTCCGCCAATCCCCGTACCATTATCCCTCCTCCGCCAGCCCCCGTACCATTATCCATCCTCCGCCAGTACCTTACCATTATCCCTCCTCCGCCAGCCCCCATACCATTATCCCTCCTCCGCCAGCCCCCATACCATTATCCCTCCTCCGCCAGCCCCCATACCATTATCCCTCCTTCGCCAGCCCCCATACCATTATCCCTCCTTCGCCAGCCCCCATACCATTATCCCTCCTCCGCCAGTCCCTTACCATTATCCCTCCTCCGCCAGCCCCCATACCATTATCCCTCCTCCGCCAGCCCCCATACCATTATCTTTCCTCCGCCAGCCCCCATACCATTATCCCTACTCCACCAGTTCCCATATCATTATACCTCCCCCGCCAGCCCCCATACCATTATCCCTCCTCCACCAGCCCCCATACCATTATACCTCCTCCGCCAGCCCCCATACCATTATCCCTCCTCCGCCAGCCCCCATACCATTATCCCTCCTCCGCCAGCCCCCATACCATTATCCCTCCTCCGCCAGCCCCCATACCATTATCCCTCCTCCGCCAGCCCCCATACCATTATCCCTCCTCCACCAGCCCCCATAACATTATCCCTCCTCCACCAGCCCCCATAACATTATCCCTCCTCCACCAGCCCCCATAACATTATCCCTCCTCCACCAGCCCCCATACCATTATACCTCCTCAGCCAGCCCCCATACCATTATCCCTCCTCCGCCAGCCCCCATACCATTATCCCTCCTCCACCAGTTCCCATATCATTATAACTCCCCGCCAGTCATTTACCATTATACCTCCTCCACCCGCCCCCTTACCATTATCCCTCCTCCACCAGCCTCTGTACCATTATTCTTTATCCACTAACACCCGTACCATTATCCTTCTTCACCAGCCCCCGTACCATTATCCCTCCTCCACCACAAACCCCATATCATTATCCTTCCTCCTCTACCAGCCCCATACCTTATCCATTCTCCGCCAGCCCTGTACCATTATTCCTCCTCCAACAGCCCCCATCCTTCCACCTGTACCTGATTAATCATCTATACACCTGTAGCTGATTACACCTCTATACACCTGTAGCTGATTACACCTCTATACACCTGTAGCTGATTACACATCTATACACCGGTAGCTGATTACACCTCTATACACCTGTAGCTGATTACACCTCTATACACCTGTACCTGATTACACATCTATACACCTGTAGCTGATTACACCTCTATACACCTGTAGCTGATTACACATCTATACACCTGTAGCTGATTACACATCTATACACCTGTAGCTGATTACACATTTATACACCTGATTACACATCTATACACCTGTACCTGATTACACATCTATACACCTGATTACACATCTATACACCTGTACCTGATTACACATCTATACACCTGTACCTGATTACACCTCTATACACCTGTACCTGATTACACATCTATACACCTGTACCTGATTACACATCTATACACCTGATTACACATCTATACACCTGTACCTGATTACACATCTATACACCTGTACCTGATTACACACCCGTACCTGATTACAACTCTATACACCTGTAGCTGATTACACATCTATACACCTGTAGCTGATTACACATCTATACACCTGTAGCTGATTACACATCTATACACCTGTACCTGATTACACATCTATACACCTGTACCTGATTACACATCTATACACCTGTAGCTGATTACACCTCTATACACCTGTAGCTGATTACACATCTATACACCTGTAGCTGATTACACATCTATACACCTGTACCTGATTACACATCTATACACCTGTAGCTGATTACACATCTATACACCTGTACCTGATTACACATCTATACACCTGTACCTGATTACACATCTATACACCTGTAGCTGATTACACCTCTATACACCTGTACCTGATTACACATCTATACACCTGTACCTGATTACACCTCTATACACCTGTAGCTGATTACACATCTATACACCTGTAGCTGATTACACATCTATACACCTGTACCTGATTACACATCTATACACCTGTACCTGATTACACATCTATACACCTGTAGCGGATTACACATCTATACACCTGTAGCGGATTACACATCTATACACCTGTAGCTGATTACACATCTATACACCTGTAGCTGATTACACATCTATACACCTGTAGCTGATTACACCTCTATACACCTGTACCTGATTACACCTCTATACACCTGTACCTGATTACACCTCTATACACCTGTACCTGATTACACCTCTATACACCTGTACCTGATTACACATCTATACACCTGTACCTGATTACACATCTATACACCTGTACCTGATTACACATCTATACACCTGTACCTGATTACACATCTATACACCTGTACCTGATTACACATCTATACACCTGTACCTGATTACACATCTATACACCTGTACCTGATTACACATCTATACACCTGTACCTGATTACACATCTATACACCTGATTACACCTCTATACACCTGTACCTGATTACACCTCTATACACCTGTAGCTGATTACACATCTATACACCTGTACCTGATTACACACCTATACACCTGTACCTGATTACACCTCTATACACCTGTACCTGATTACACATCCATACACCTGTAGCTGATTACACATCTATACACCTGTACCTGATTACACATCTATACACCTGTACCTGATTACACATCTATACACCGGTACCTGATTACACATCTATACACCTGATTACACATCTATATACCTGTACCTGATTACACATCTATACACCTGTACCTGATTACACATCTATACACCTGTACCTGATTACACATCTATACACCTGATTACACATCTATACACCTGTACCTGATTACACATCTATACACCTGTACCTGATTACACATCTATACACCTGATTACACCTCTATACACCTGTAGCTGATTACACCTCTATACACCTGTACCTGATTACACACCTATACACCTGTACCTGATTACACATCTATACACCTGTACCTGATTACACATCTATACACCTGTACCTGATTACACATCTATACACCTGTACCTGATTACACATCTATACACCTGATAACACATCTATACACCTGTACCTGATTACACATCTATACACCTGTACCTGATTACACATCTATACACCTGATTACACATCTATATACCTGTACCTGATTACACATCTATACACCTGTACCTGATTACACATCTATACACCTGATTACACATCTATACACCTGTACCTGATTACACATCTATACACCTGTACCTGATTACACATCTATACACCTGATTACACATCTATACACCTGTACCTGATTACACATCTATACACCTGTACCTGATTACACATCTATACACCTGATTACACCTCTATACACCTGTAGCTGATTACACCTCTATACACCTGTACCTGATTACACATCTATATACCTGTACCTGATTACACACCTATACACCTGTACCTGATTACACATCTATACACCTGTACCTGATTACACCTCTATACACCTGATTACACATCTATACACCTGTAGCTGATTACACATCTATACACCTGTACCTGATTACACATCTATACACCTGTACCTGATTACACATCTATACACCTGTACCTGATTACACCTCTATACACCTGATTACACATCTATACACCTGTAGCTGATTACACCTCTATACACCTGTACCTGATTACACATCTATATACCTGTACCTGATTACACACCTATACACCTGTACCTGATTACACATCTATACACCTGTACCTGATTACACATCTATACACCGGTACCTGATTACACATCTATACACCTGATTACACATCTATATACCTGTACCTGATTACACATCTATACACCTGTACCTGATTACACATCTATACACCTGATTACACATCTATACACCTGTACCTGATTACACATCTATACACCTGTACCTGATTACACATCTATACACCTGATTACACCTCTATACACCTGTAGCTGATTACACCTCTATACACCTGTACCTGATTACACATCTATATACCTGTACCTGATTACACACCTATACACCTGTACCTGATTACACATCTATACACCTGTACCTGATTACACATCTATACACCTGTACCTGATTACACATCTATACACCTGATAACACATCTATACACCTGTACCTGATTACACATCTATACACCTGTACCTGATTACACATCTATACACCTGATTACACATCTATATACCTGTACCTGATTACACATCTATACACCTGTACCTGATTACACATCTATACACCTGATTACACATCTATACACCTGTACCTGATTACACATCTATACACCTGTACCTGATTACACATCTATACACCTGATTACACCTCTATACACCTGTAGCTGATTACACCTCTATACACCTGTACCTGATTACACATCTATATACCTGTACCTGATTACACACCTATACACCTGTACCTGATTACACATCTATACACCTGTACCTGATTACACCTCTATACACCTGATTACACATCTATACACCTGTAGCTGATTACACATCTATACACCTGTACCTGATTACACATCTATACACCTGTACCTGATTACACATCTATACACCTGTACCTGATTACACCTCTATACACCTGATTACACATCTATACACCTGTAGCTGATTACACATCTATACACCTGTAGCTGATTACACATCTATACACCTGTAGCTGATTACACATCTATACACCTGTACCTGATTACACATCTATACACCTGTACCTGATTACACCTCTATACACCTGATTACACATCTATACACCTGTAGCTGATTACACATCTATACACCTGTACCTGATTACACATCTATACACCTGTACCTGATTACACATCTATACACCTGTACCTGATTACACATCTATACACCTGTACCTGATTACACATCTATACACCTGTACCTGATTACACATCTATACACCTGTACCTGATTACACCTCTATAAACCTGTAGCTGATTACACATCAATACACCTGTACCTGATTACACCTCTATACACCTGTAGCTGATTACACATCTATACACCTGTACCTGATTACACATCTATACACCTGTAGCTGATTACACATCTATACACCTGTAGCTGATTACACATCTATACACCTGTAGCTGATTACACATCTATACACCTGTACCTGATTACACATCTATACACCTGTACCTGATTACACATCTATACACCTGTACCTGATTACACATCTATACACCTGTACCTGATTACACATCTATACACCTGTACCTGATTACACATCTATACACCTGATTACACATCTATACACCTGTACCTGATTACACATCTATACACCTGTAGCTGATTACACATCTATACACCTGTACCTGAGTACACATCTATACACCTGTACCTGATTACACATCTATACACCTGTACCTGATTACACATCTATACACCTGTACCTGATTACACCTCTATACACCTGTTCCTGATTACACATCTATACACCTGATTACACATCTATACACCTGTACCTGATTACACATCTATACACCTGTACCTGATTACACATCTATACACCTGTACCTGATTACACATCTATACACCGGTACCTGATTACACATCTATACACCTGTACCTGATTACACATCTATACACCTGTACCTGATTACACATCTATACACCTGTACCTGATTACACATCTATACACCTGTAGCTAATTACACATCTATACACCTGTACCTGATTACACCTCTATACACATGTACCTGATTACACCTCTATACACCGGTAGCTGATTACACATCTATACACCTGTAGCTGATTACAAATCTATACACCTGTACCTGATTACACATCTATACACCTGTAGCTGATTACACATCTATACACCTGTACCTGATTACACATCTATACACCTGTAGCTGATTACACATCTATACACCTGTACCTGATTACACATCTATACACCTGTACCTGATTACACATCTATATACCTGTAACCAATTACACATCTATACACCTGATTACACATCTATACACCTGATTACACATCTATACACCTGTACCTGATTACACATCTATACACCTGTACCTGATTACACATCTATACACCTGTACCTGATTACACATCTATACACCTGTACCTGATTACACATCTATACACCTGTACCTGATTACACATCTATACACCTGATTACACATCTATACACCTGTAGCTGATTACACATCTATACACCTGATTACACATCTATACACCTATACCTGATTACACATCTATACACATGTACCTGATTACACATCTATACACCTGATTACACCTCTATACACCTGTAGCTGATTACACCTCTATATACCTGTACACACATCTATACACCTGTACCTGATTACACATCTATACACCTGTAGCTGATTACACATCTATACACCTGTAGCTGATTACACCTCTATATACCTGTACCTGATTACACATCTATACACCTGTAGCTGATTACACCTCTATACACCTGTACCTGATTACACATCTATACACCTGATTACACATCTATATACCTGTACCTGATTACACATCTATACACCTGTACCTGATTGCACCTCTATACACCTGTAGCTGATTACACATCTATACACCTGTACCTGATTACACATCTATACACCTGATTACACATCTATACACCTGTACCTGATTACACATCTATACACCTGTACCTGATTACACATCTATACACCTGTACCTGATTACACCTCTATATACCTGTAGCTGATTACACCTCTATACACCTGTACCTGATTACACCTCTATACACCTGTACCTGATTACACATCTGTACACCTGTACCTGATTACACATCTGTACACCTGTACCTGATTACACATCTATACACCTGTACCTGATTACACATCTGTACACCTGTACCTGATTACACATCTATACACCTGTACCTGATTACACATCTATACACCTGTACCTGATTACACATCTATACACCTGTACCTGATTACACATCTATACACCTGTACCTGATTACACATCTATACACCTGTACCTGATTACACATCTATACACCTGATTACACATCTATACACCTGATTACACATCTATACACCTGATTACACATCTATACACCTGATTACACATCTATACACCTGTACCTGATTACACATCTATACACCTGTACCTGATTACACATCTATACACCTGTACCTGATTACATATCTATACACCTGTACCTGATTACACCTCTATACACCTGTACCTGATTACACCTCTATACACCTGTACCTGATTACACCTCTATACACCTGTACCTGATTACACATCTATACACCTGTACCTGATTACACATCTATACACCTGTACCTGATTACACATCTATACACCTGTACCTGATTACACATCTATACACCTGTACCTGATTACACATCTATACACCTGTAGCTGATTACACATCTATACACCTGTACCTGATTACACATCTATACACCTGTACCTGATTACACATCTATATACCTGTAACCAATTACACATCTATACACCTGATTACACATTTATACACCTGATTACACATCTATACACCTGTACCTGATTACACATCTATACACCTGTACCTGATTACACATCTATACACCTGTACCTGATTACACATCTATACACCTGATTACACATCTATACACCTGTACCTGATTACACATCTATACACCTGTACCTGATTACACATCTATACACCTGATTACACATCTATACACCTGTAGCTGATTACACATCTATACACCTGATTACACATCTATACACCTATACCTGATTACACATCTATACACCTGTACCTGATTACACATCTATACACCTGATTACACCTCTATACACCTGTAGCTGATTACACCTCTATATACCTGTACACACATCTATACACCTGTACCTGATTACACATCTATACACCTGTAGCTGATTACACATCTATACACCTGTACCTGATTACACCTCTATATACCTGTACCTGATTACACATCTATACACCTGTAGCTGATTACACCTCTATACACCTGTACCTGATTACACATCTATACACCTGATTACACATCTATATACCTGTACCTGATTACACATCTATACACCTGTACCTGATTGCACCTCTATACACCTGTAGCTGATTACACCTCTATACACCTGTACCTGATTACACATCTATACACCTGATTACACATCTATACACCTGTACCTGATTACACATCTATACACCTGTACCTGATTACACCTCTATATACCTGTAGCTGATTACACATCTGTACACCTGTACCTGATTACACATCTGTACACCTGTACCTGATTACACATCTATACACCTGTACCTGATTACACATCTGTACACCTGTACCTGATTACACATCTGTACACCTGTACCTGATTACACATCTATACACCTGTACCTGATTACACATCTATACACCTGTACCTGATTACACATCTATACACCTGTACCTGATTACACATCTATACACCTGTACCTGATTACACATCTATACACCTGTACCTGATTACACATCTATACACCTGATTACACATCTATACACCTGATTACACACCTGTACCTGATTACACATCTATACACCTGTACCTGATTACACATCTATACACCTGTACCTGATTACACATCTATACACCTGTACCTGATTACACATCTATACACCTGTACCTGATTACACATCTATACACCTGTACCTGATTACACATCTATACACCTGTACCTGATTACACATCTATACACCTGTACCTGATTACACCTCTATACACCTGTACCTGATTACACCTCTATACACCTGTACCTGATTACACATCTATACACCTGTACCTGATTACACATATATACACCTGTACCTGATTACACATCTATACACCTGTACCTGATTACACATCTATACACCTGTACCTGATTACACCTCTATACACCTGTACCTGATGACACCTCTATACACCTGTAGCTGATGACACCTCTATACACCTGTAGCTGATTACACCTCTATACACCTGTAGCTGATTACACTTTGATACACCTGTAGCTGATTACACCTCTATACACCTGTAGCTGATTACACCTCTATACACCTGTAGCTGATTACACATCTATACACCTGTAGCTGATTACACATCTATACACCTGTAGCTGATTACACCTCTATACACATGTAGCTGATTACACCTCTATACACCTGTAGCTGATTACACCTCTATACACCTGTAGCTGATTACACCTCTATACACCTGTAGCTGATTACACCTCTATACACCTGTAGCTGATTACACCTCTATACACCTGTAGCTGATTACACCTCTATACACCTGTAGCTGATTACACCTCTATACACCTGTAGCTGATTACACATCTATACACCGGTAGCTGATTACACCTCTATATACCTGTAGCTGATTACACCTCTATATACCTGTAGCTGATTACACCTCTATATACCTGTAGCTGATTACACCTCTATATACCTGTAGCTGATTACACCTCTATATACCTGTAGCTGATTACACATATATACACCTGTTGCTGATTACACCTCTATATACCTGTAGCTGATTACACCTCTATACACCTGTAGCTGATTACACCTCTATATACCTGTAGCTGATTACACCTCTATATACCTGTAGCTGATTACACCTGTAGCTGATTACACCTCTATACACCTGTACCTGATTACACCTCTATACACCTGTAGCTGATTACACCTCTATATACCTGTAGCTGATTACACCTCTATATACCTGTAGCTGATTACACCTCTATACACCTGTAGCTGATTACACCTCTATACACCTGTAGCTGATTACACCTCTATACACCTGTAGCTGATTACACCTCTATACACCTGTAGCTGATTACACCTGTAGCTGATTACACCTCTATACACCTGTAGCTGATTACACCTGTAGCTGATTACACCTCTATACACCTGTAGCTGATTACACCTGTAGCTGATTACACCTCTATACACCTGTAGCTGATTACACCTCTATATACCTGTAGCTGATTACACCTCTATACACCTGTAGCTGATTACACCTCTATACACCTGTAGCTGATTACACCTCTATACACCTGTAGCTGATTACACATCTATACACCTGTACCTGATTACACCTCTATACACCTGTACCTGATTACACATCTATACACCTGTACCTGATTACACCTCTATACACCTGTAGCTGATTACACCTCTATACACCTGTACCTGATTACACATCTATATACCTGTACCTGATTACACATCTATACACCTGATTACACATCTATACACCTGTACCTGATTACACCTCTATACACCTGTACCTGATTACACATCTATACACCTGTAGCTGATTACACCTCTATATACCTGTAGCTGATTACACCTCTATACACCTGTAGCTGATTACACATCTATACACCTGTAGCTGATTACACCTCTATACACCTGTAGCTGATTACACATCTATACACCTGTAGCTGATTACACCTCTATACACCTGTAGCTGATTACACATCTATACACCTGTAGCTGATTACACATCTATACACCTGTAGCTGATTACACATCTATACACCTGTACCTGATTACACATCTATACACCTGTAGCTGATTACACATCTATACACCTGTAGCTGATTACACATCTATACACCTGTAGCTGATTACACATCTATACACCTGTAGCTGATTACACATCTATACACCTGTACCTGATTACACATCTATACACCTGTAGCTGATTACACATCTATACACCTGTAGCTGATTACACATCTATACACCTGTACCTGATTACACCTCTATACACCTGTACCTGATTACACATCTATACACCTGTAGATGATTACACCTCTATATACCTGTAGCTGATTACACCTCTATACACCTGTAGCTGATTACACATCTATACACCTGTAGCTGATTACACCTCTATACACCTGTAGCTGATTACACATCTATACACCTGTAGCTGATTACACATCTATACACCTGTAGCTGATTACACATCTATACACCTGTACCTGATTACACATCTATACACCTGTACCTGATTACACCTCTATACACCTGATTACACATCTATACACCTGTAGCTGATTACACATCTATACACCTGTAGCTGATTACACATCTATACACCTGTAGCTGATTACACATCTATACACCTGTAGCTGATTACACATCTATACACCTGTACCTGATTACACATCTATACACCTGTACCTGATTACACATCTATACACCTGTAGCTGATTACACCTCTATACACCTGTAGCTGATTACACCTCTATATACCTGTAGCTGATTACACCTCTATACACCTGTAGCTGATTACACATCTATACACCTGTAGCTGATTACACCTCTATACACCTGTAGCTGATTACACATCTATATACCTGTACCTGATTACACATCTATACACCTGATTACACATCTATACACCTGTACCTGATTACACCTCTATACACCTGTACCTGATTACACATCTATACACCTGTAGCTGATTACACCTCTATATACCTGTAGCTGATTACACCTCTATACACCTGTAGCTGATTACACATCTATACACCTGTAGCTGATTACACCTCTATACACCTGTAGCTGATTACACATCTATACACCTGTAGCTGATTACACCTCTATACACCTGTAGCTGATTACACATCTATACACCTGTAGCTGATTACACATCTATACACCTGTAGCTGATTACACATCTATACACCTGTACCTGATTACACATCTATACACCTGTAGCTGATTACACATCTATACACCTGTAGCTGATTACACATCTATACACCTGTAGCTGATTACACATCTATACACCTGTACCTGATTACACATCTATACACCTGTAGCTGATTACACATCTATACACCTGTAGCTGATTACACATCTATACACCTGTACCTGATTACACCTCTATACACCTGTACCTGATTACACATCTATACACCTGTAGATGATTACACCTCTATATACCTGTAGCTGATTACACATCTATACACCTGTAGCTGATTACACCTCTATACACCTGTAGCTGATTACACATCTATACACCTGTAGCTGATTACACATCTATACACCTGTAGCTGATTACACATCTATACACCTGTACCTGATTACACATCTATACACCTGTACCTGATTACACCTCTATACACCTGATTACACATCTATACACCTGTAGCTGATTACACATCTATACACCTGTAGCTGATTACACATCTATACACCTGTAGCTGATTACACATCTATACACCTGTAGCTGATTACACATCTATACACCTGTACCTGATTACACATCTATACACCTGTACCTGATTACACATCTATACACCTGTAGCTGATTACACCTCTATACACCTGTAGCTGATTACACCTCTATATACCTGTAGCTGATTACACCTCTATACACCTGTAGCTGATTACACCTGTAGCTGATTACACCTCTATACACCTGTAGCTGATTACACCTATATATACCTGTAGCTGATTACACCTCTATACACCTGATTACACATCTATACACCTGTAGCTGATTACACCTGTAGCTGATTACACATCTATACACCTGTACCTGATTACACCTCTATATACCTGTAGCTGATTACACCTCTATACACCTGATTACACATCTATACACCTGTAGCTGATTACACCTGTAGCTGATTACACCTCTATACACCTGTAGCTGATTACACCTGTAGCTGATTACACCTGTAGCTGATTACACCTATATACACCTGTAGCTGATTACACCTCTATATACCTGTAGCTGATTACACCTCTATACACCTGATTACACATCTATACACCTGTAGCTGATTACACCTGTAGCTGATTACACATCTATACACCTGTACCTGATTACACATCTATACACCTGTACCTGATTACACATCTATACACCTGTAGCTGATTACACCTCTATACACCTGTAGCTGATTACACATCTATACACCTGTACCTGATTACACCTCTATATACCTGTAGCTGATTACACCTCTATATACCTGTAGCTGATTACACCTCTATATACCTGTAGCTGATTACACATCTATACACCTGTAGCTGATTACACATCTATACACCTGTACCTGATTACACATCTATACACCTGTAGCTGATTACACCTCTATACACCTGTACCTGATTACACATCTATACACCTGATTACACATCTATACACCTGTACCTGATTACACATCTATACACCTGTACCTGATTACACATCTATACACCTGTACCTGATTACACCTCTATACACCTGTAGCTGATTACACCTATATATACCTGTAGCTGATTACACCTCTATACACCTGATTACACATCTATACACCTGTAGCTGATTACACCTGTAGCTGATTACACATCTATACACCTGTACCTGATTACACCTCTATATACCTGTAGCTGATTACACCTCTATACACCTGATTACACATCTATACACCTGTAGCTGATTACACCTGTAGCTGATTACACCTCTATACACCTGTAGCTGATTACACCTGTAGCTGATTACACCTGTAGCTGATTACACCTATATACACCTGTAGCTGATTACACCTCTATATACCTGTAGCTGATTACACCTCTATACACCTGATTACACATCTATACACCTGTAGCTGATTACACCTGTAGCTGATTACACATCTATACACCTGTACCTGATTACACATCTATACACCTGTAGCTGATTACACCTCTATACACCTGATTACACATCTATACACCTGTAGCTGATTACACCTGTAGCTGATTACACATCTATACACCTGTACCTGATTACACATCTATACACCTGTAGCTGATTACACATCTATACACCTGTACCTGATTACACATCTATACACCTGTACCTGATTACACATCTATACACCTGTAGCTGATTACACCTCTATACACCTGTAGCTGATTACACCTCTATATACCTGTAGCTGATTACACCTCTATACACCTGTAGCTGATTACACCTGTAGCTGATTACACCTCTATACACCTGTAGCTGATTACACCTATATATACCTGTAGCTGATTACACCTCTATACACCTGATTACACATCTATACACCTGTAGCTGATTACACCTGTAGCTGATTACACATCTATACACCTGTACCTGATTACACCTCTATATACCTGTAGCTGATTACACCTCTATACACCTGATTACACATCTATACACCTGTAGCTGATTACACCTGTAGCTGATTACACCTCTATACACCTGTAGCTGATTACACCTGTAGCTGATTACACCTGTAGCTGATTACACCTATATACACCTGTAGCTGATTACACCTCTATATACCTGTAGCTGATTACACCTCTATACACCTGATTACACATCTATACACCTGTAGCTGATTACACCTGTAGCTGATTACACATCTATACACCTGTACCTGATTACACATCTATACACCTGTACCTGATTACACATCTATACACCTGTAGCTGATTACACCTCTATACACCTGTAGCTGATTACACATCTATACACCTGTACCTGATTACACCTCTATATACCTGTAGCTGATTACACCTCTATATACCTGTAGCTGATTACACCTCTATATACCTGTAGCTGATTACACATCTATACACCTGTAGCTGATTACACATCTATACACCTGTACCTGATTACACATCTATACACCTGTAGCTGATTACACATCTATACACCTGTAGCTGATTACACATCTATACATCTGTAGCTGATTACACATCTATACACCTGTACCTGAT
This sequence comes from Crinia signifera, assembly GCF_055691185.1. Classification (NCBI taxonomy): domain Eukaryota; kingdom Metazoa; phylum Chordata; class Amphibia; order Anura; family Myobatrachidae; genus Crinia; species Crinia signifera. The sequence continues at coordinate 3,237,485 of NC_139219.1, forward strand.
TACACATCTATACACCTGATTACACATCTATACACCTGTACCTGATTACACATCTATACACCTGTACCTGATTACACATCTATACACCTGTACCTGATTACACCTCTATACACCTGTAGCTGATTACACCTATATATACCTGTAGCTGATTACACCTCTATACACCTGATTACACATCTATACACCTGTAGCTGATTACACCTGTAGCTGATTACACATCTATACACCTGTACCTGATTACACCTCTATATACCTGTAGCTGATTACACATCTATACACCTGTAGCTGATTACACCTGTAGCTGATTACACCTCTATACACCTGTAGCTGATTACACCTGTAGCTGATTACACCTGTAGCTGATTACACCTATATACACCTGTAGCTGATTACACCTCTATATACCTGTAGCTGATTACACCTCTATACACCTGATTACACATCTATACACCTGTAGCTGATTACACCTGTAGCTGATTACACCTGTAGCTGATTACACATCTATACACCTGTACCTGATTACACCTCTATATACCTGTAGCTGATTACACCTCTATATACCTGTAGCTGATTACACCTCTATATACCTGTAGCTGATTACACCTCTATACACCTGTAGCTGATTACACCTCTATATACCTGTAGCTGATTACACCTCTATACACCTGTACCTGATTACACCTCTATATACCTGTACCTGATTACACATCTATACACCTGTAGCTGATTACACATCTATACACCTGTACCTGATTACACATCTATACACCTGATTACACATCTATACACCTGTAGCTGATTACACCTATATATACCTGAAGCAGTACGCCGCATCTAAGGCCCGCTTCTTCCGCCGGCTGGATTGCTGGGACTCTTGCCTATATGAGGGTAGCAGCATTAGCAGTAGGTGGGGGTTCTGGCTGTTGTGTTTCTTCTGTCCAGTCTTTAACGTTTTGGGGTCCAGCATGGAATAAGAGAAGGGGTCATCAATACCTGTGGAGAGAGGCATATACACACACGGTGTGATTACACAAATATACAAAACACTTATGGCCAACATAAGATATCTATGTGATATGTCCCCTACATGGGGGAAAGGTTCCACTCAGGACACCGCTAGCGTCTGATGGGACAAGGAGGGCAAAGGGGCAACCTCCCCATACCATACGAGGGGTCAGTCTTAGGTTGGCAGAGCGGCAGCCATGGACGGGTAAGGGTGGTGTATTCTAGGAATAGGCTGCACTGTAATGTGCACCCATATAACTAACCAGACCGCACAATATACCTCCTGCATGCCACCTATCCCACAGTATAGGCTATGCCCCCACCAGTATAGGCTGTGCCCCCACCAGTATAGGCTGTGCCCCCACCAGTATAGGCTGTGCCACTCCCTCTACCCCACAGTATAGGCTGTGCCCCCACCAGTATATGCTGTGCCACTCCCTCTCCCCCACCAGTATAAGCTGTGCCACTCCCTCTCCCCCACCAGTATAGGCTGTGCCCCCACTCTCCCCCACCAGTATAGGCTGTGCCACTCCCTCTCCCCCCCAGTATAGGCTGTGCCCCCACCAGTATATGCTGTGCCACTCCCTCTTCCCCACCAGTATAGGCTGTGCCACTCCCTCTCCCCCACCAGTATAGGCTGTGCCACTCCCTCTCCCCCACCAGTATAGGCTGTGTCCCCACTCTCCCCCACCAGTATATGCTGTGCCCCTACTCTCCCCCACCAGTATATGCTGTGCCCCTGCTCTCCCCCACCAGTATATGCTGTGCCACTCCCTCTCCCCCACCAGTATAAGCTGTGCCACTCCCTCTCCCCCCCAGTATAGGCTGTGCCCCCACCAGTATATGCTGTGCCACTCCCTCTCCCCCACCAGTATAGGCTGTGCCACTCCCTCTCCCCCACCAGTATAAGCTGTGCCACTCCCTCTCCCCCCCAGTATAGGCTGCGCCCCCACCAGTATATGCTGTGCCACTCCCTCTCCCCCACCAGTATAAGCTGTGCCACTCCCTCTCCCCCCCAGTATAGGCTGTGCCCCCACCAGTATATGCTGTGCCACTCCCTCTCCCCCACCAGTATAGGCTGTGTCCCCACTCTCCCCCACCAGTATATGCTGTGCCACTCCCTCTCCCCCACCAGTATAGGCTGTGCCCCCACCAGTATATGCTGTGCCACTCCCTCTCCCCCACAGTATTCGCTGTGCCCCCACTCTCCCCCACCAGTATGGGCTGTGTCCCCACTCTCCCCCACCAGTATAGGCTGTGCCACTCCCTCTCCCCCACCAGTATAGGCTGTGCCCCCACTCTCCCCCACCAGTATAGGCTGTGCTCCCACTCTCCCCCACCAGTATAGGCTGTGCCCCCACTCTCCCCCACCAGTATAGGCTGTGCTCCCACTCTCCCCCACCAGTATAGGCTGTGCCCCCACTCTCCCCCACCAGTATAGGCTGTGCCCCCACTCTACCCCACCAGTATAGGCTGTGCTACCACTCTCCCCCACCAGTATAGGCTGTGCCCCCACTCTCCCCCACCAGTATAGGCTGTGCCCCCACCAGTATAGACTGTGCCACTCGCTGTGCCCCTACCAGTATAGGCTGTGCCCCCACTTTCCCCCACCAGTATAGGCTGTGTCCCCACTTTCCTCCACCAGTATAGGCTGTGCCCCCACTCTCCCCCACCAGTATAGGCTGTGTCCCTACTCTACCCCACCAGTATAGGCTGTGCCCCCACTCTCCCCCACAGTATAGGCTGTGCCCCCACTCTTCCCCACCAGTATAGGCTGTGTCCCCACTTTCCCCCACCAAAATAGGCTGTGCCCCCACTCTCCCCCACCAGTATAGGCTGTGCCCCCGCTCTCCCCCACCAGTATACGCTGTGCCCCCGCTCTCCCACACAGAATACGCTGTGCCCCCACTCTCCCCCACCAGTATAGGCTGTGCCCCCGCTCTCCCCCACCAGTATAGGCTGTGTCCCCGCTTTCCCCCACCAAAATAGGCTGTGCCCCCACTCTCCCCCACCAGTATAGGCTGTGCCTCCACTCTCCCCCACCAGTATAGGCTGTGCCCCCACTCTCCCCCACCAGTATAGGCTGTGCCCCCACTCTCCCCCACCAGTATAGGCTGTGCCTCTGCTCTCCCCCACAGTATAGGCTGTGCCACTCCCTCTCCCCCACAGTATAGGCTGTGCCCCCGCTCTCCCCCATCAGTATACGCTGTGCCCCCACTCTCCCACACAGTATACGCTGTGCCCCCACTCTCCCACACCAGTATACGCTGTGCCACTCCCTCTCCCCCACCAGTATAGGCTGTGCCCCCACTCTCCCCCACCAGTATAGGCTGTGCCCCGCTCTCCCCCACCAGTATAGGCTGTGCCCCCGCTCTCCCCCACAGTATAGGCTGTGTCCCCACTTTACCCCACCAAAATAGGCTGTGCCCCCACTCTCCCCCACCAGTATAGGCTGTGCCCCCACTCTCCCCCACCAGTATAGGCTGTGACCCCACTCTCCACCTGTAATATAGGTTCCCTACACCTTTATTATAGGTTCTCTGCACCTGTATTATAGGTTCTCTGCACCTGTATTACAGGCTCTCTACACCTGTATTATAGGCTCTCTACACCTGTATTATAGGTTCCCTACACCTGTATTATAGGTTTTCTATACCTGTATTATAGGATCCCTACACCTGTATTATAGGTTCCCTGCACCTGTATTATAGGCTCTCTACACCTGTATTATAGGTTCCCTGCACCTGTATTATAGGTTCTCTACACCTGTATTATAGGTTCTCTACACCTGTATTATAGGCTCTCTACACCTGTATTATAGGAACCCTGCATCTGTATTATAGGTTCTCTACACCTGTATTATAGGTTCTCTGCACCTGTATTATAGGTTCTCTGCACCTGTATTATAGGTTCTCTGCACCTGTATTATAGGTTCTCTGCACCTGTATTATAGGTTCTCTGCACCTGTATTATAGGTTCCCTGCACCTGTATTATAGGTTCCCTGCACCTGTATTATAGGTTCCCTGCACCTGTATTATAGGCTCTCTACACCTGTATTATAGGAACCCTGCATCTGTATTATAGGTTCTCTGCACCTGTATTATAGGTTATCTGCACCTGTATTATAGGTTATCTGCACCTGTATTATAGGATCTATACACCTGTATTATAGGTTCTCTGCACCTGTATTATAGGTTCCCTGCACCTGTATTATAGGTTCTCTAAACCTGTATTATAGGTTCCCTGCACCTGTATTATAGGCTCTCTGTACCTGTATTATAAGCTCTCTACACCTGTATTATAGGTTCCCTGCACCTGTATTATAGGTTCTCTACACCTGTATTATAGGTTCCCTGCACCTGTATTATAGGCTCTCTACACCTGTATTATAGGTTCTCTGCCCCTGTTGTATAGGTTCTCTACACCTGTATTATAGGTTCTCTGCACCTGTATTATAGGATCTATACACCTGTATTATAGGTTCCCTACACCTGTATTATAGGTTCCCTGCACCTGTATTATAGGTTCCCTGCACCTGTATTATAGGTTCTCTGCACCTGTATTATAGGTTCTCTGCACCTGTATTATAGGTTCTCTGCACCTGTATTATAGGTTCCCTACACCTGTATTATAGGCTCTCTACACCTGTATTATAGGTTCTCTACACCTGTATTATAGGCTCTCTACACCTATATTATAGGCTCTCTACACCTGTATTATAGGTTCCCTGCACCTGTATTATAGGTTCCCTGCACCTGTATTATAGGCTCTCTGTACCTGTATTATAAGCTCTCTACACCTGTATTATAGGTTCCCTGCACCTGTATTATAGGCTCTCTGCACCTGTATTATAGGCTCTCTACACCTGTATTATAGGTTCTCTGCCCCTGTTTTATAGGTTCTCTACACCTGTATTATAGGTTCCCTACACCTGTATTATAGGTTCCCTGCACCTGTATTATAGGTTCTCTGCACCTGTATTAAAGGTTCTCTGCACCTGTATTATAGGATCTATACACCTGTATTATAGGTTCCCTACACCTGTATTATAGGCTCTCTACACCTGTAGTATAGGTTCTCTGCACCTGTATTATAGGTTCCCTGCACCTGTATTATAGGCTCTCTGCACCTGTATTATAGGTTCCCTGCACCTTTATTATAAGCTCTCTGCACCTGTATTATAGGTTCTCTACACTTGTATTATAGAGTAAGTACACCTATACATCCCCCCCCCCCCCCCCAACATAAAGGGCTAGAGAAGTGCCTTACTGCGTCGGCGTCCTGCATCGGCGTACTGTACCTGCAAACCTGGTCTCCAGCTCCTCACTTTTGTTCGGGATGATGTAGTTATTGGAAGGAATGAAGGTGCAACAAGGACAATGTAAACTTATCTTAAATCCAAGATTTCGATCTGCAAGAAAATACAATTACATGTAAAAATGTGACGATTTCCTGCAGTGACACAATACGATAAATGTCCACAACAATAAGTATGTACAAATGTAACAGGGTGTGAGAATCAGAAAGGGACAGATTTTGGGAGAGGCAATCATTTACACTGCAGACCCAGGGTGACTTTGCCATGTAAATCATTGCTGCTTTAGAAAAAAAGGGAAAACTCTCCCAAAAGTCTTTGATTCTCACACCCTTTGGGTAACATTTAATGAGATGCGAAAATGTGACTTTTGCGATATCGGCAGAAATCGCACTTTTTCCTGAATTGGCATATTTAATTAGATGCGAAAAACTGCGAAAACCGTGAGATTTTTACTCGCGTCGGAACTCGCATCCAGTTGTTTTCCCATTGAAAAGTATACAATTCGCATATTTAATTAGATGCGAATTCGGGAAAATGTGTCTAAAAATCGCCAAACATTTAGACCAGGTTCTGACAGGCGAATTGGCCAGAACCCTGCACATATCATTGAGATCTGTGCATGGCCCTGTGTTAAAAATGTGTTAAAGTGTTTGTTGGGGAAAAAAATGGCGCACCTGGTTCCAAAAATACGGCGGACAAAAAGTCTGGGGGTCCTCTGTATTTTGAAACCAGCACCAGGCTCCAACAGCCCTCGGTGTCATGCCACAGCCGGGGGACACTTTTTATATAAGGTCCCCCGGCCGAAACATGAGCACCGTGGTTGGTCAGCCTTGGACGGGGTTCCTGGAGTAGTGGGGACCCCCCCCAGGCTTCACCTGTCCAGGGCTGAAGCCCAGGGCTGTCACCGGCATCGGTGGCCAGTGGATGCCGGTCTGATAGGGTTAAATCTCACATACGTAACATTGCTTTATGCAGGAGAACTACAAGTGCTCAGGAGGGGGGACCTCACGCTGTTTAAAAAAAAAAAGTGTAAACACAAAATCGCACATTACCTCAAATTCGCACATTTTCATGCCTAAAAATCGCCCATTATCGCACTTAATCGCACTTTTAAATATATGCAAATTCACAGCAAAAATGCGATTTAAAAAAAGCACGAAAAAATCGCATTCTATTAAATGTCACCCTATATGTTCAATGTTACACAGAGTGGATGCGCTGCAGCTGTTGGGGCGGTAGTAACCTTACCTCTGTGGCGGAGCCATTCCTTAATAGGTTCTGTGACATCGAACGACAACCACTCCCCCTCCGCCCGCGTCTTCACCACCTTACTGTCTATGTAGCGCTGCATTGGCGACGTCAAGTCTTTAGATTTAAGGATCTGCAATAACAGAGATCTAGCAGTGTCACAAAGAGTATTTCCCCTGGCTGTAACCGATACAAACACGGCATACGCACAGCACCGCTACAGACACGGCATACGCGCAGCACCGCTACAAACACGGCATACGCACAGCACCGCTACAAACACGGCATACGCACAGCACCGCTACAAACACGGCATACGCACAGCACCGCTACAGACACGGCATACGCGCAGCACCGCTACAAACACGGCATACGCACAGCACCGCTACAGACATGGCATACGCGCAGCACCGATACAAACACAGCATACGCACAGCACCGCTACAAACACGGCATACGCGCAGCACCGCTACAAACATGGCATATGCGCAGCACCGATACAAACACGGCATACGCGCAGCACCGATTCAAACACGGCATACGCGCAGCACCGCTACAAACACGGCATAGACGCAGCACCGATACAAACACGGCATACGCGCAGCACCGATACAAACACGGAATACGCGCAGCACCACTACAAACACGGCATACATGCAGCACCGATACAAACACAGCATACGCACAGCACCGCTACAAATACGGCATACGCACAACACAGATACAAACACGGCATACGCACAGCACAGATACAAACACGGCATACGCACAGCACCGATACAAACACGGCATACGCACAGCACCGCTACAAACACGGCATACGCACAGCACCGATACAAACACGGCATACGCACAGCACCGATACAAACACAGCATACGCGCAGCACAGATACAAAGATGGCATACGCGCAGCACCGCTACAGACACGGCATACGCACAGCACCGCTACAAACACGGCATACGCGCAGCACCGCTACAAACATGGCATATGCGCAGCACCGATACAAACACGGCATACGCGCAGCACCGCTACAAACACGGTATACGCACAGCACCGATACAAACACGGCATACGCACAGCACCGATACAAACACAGCATACGCGCAGCACCGATACAAAGATGGCATACGCACAGCACCGCTACAAACACGGCATACGCGCAGCACCGCTACAAACATGGCATATGCGCAGCACCGATACAAACACGGCATACGCGCAGCACCGATTCAAACACGGCATACGCGCAGCACCGCTACAAACACGGCATAGACGCAGCACCGATACAAACACGGCATACGCGCAGCACCGATACAAACACGGAATACGCGCAGCACCACTACAAACACGGCATACATGCAGCACCGATACAAACACAGCATACGCACAGCACCGCTACAAATACGGCATACGCACAACACAGATACAAACACGGCATACGCACAGCACAGATACAAACACGGCATACGCACAGCACCGATACAAACACGGCATACGCACAGCACCGCTACAAACACGGCATACGCACAGCACCGATACAAACACGGCATACGCACAGCACCGATACAAACACGGCATACGCACAGCACCGATACAAACACGGCATACGCACAGCACCGATACAAACACGGCATACGCACAGCACCGATACAAAGATGGCATACGCACAGCACCGATACAAACACGGCATACGCACAGCACCGCTACAAACACGGCATACGCACAGCACCACTACAAACACGGCATACGCACAGCACAGATACAAGCACGGCACAGATACAAGCATGGTATAAGAACAGCACAGATACAAGCACGGCACAGATACAAGCACCACACAAGATTGGCACAGATACAAGCACAGATACAAGTATGGTATAAGAACAGCACAGATACAAGCACGGCACAGATACAAGCACGGCACAGATACAAGCACGGCACATAATAGGCCTGATCCTGAGGTGGGAGTAAAGCAGGCAGTAACTGAGCACCTGGGTAACACCATGCTCCACTGCAGGGGGCAGATGTAACATGTACAGAGAGTTAGTATCGGTGATTGGTACCAGCATACTGTAGACCAGGATAGAATGGGCACCAGGAGGTTTATCTGACAATATATAGAGAGTGTTGGAGTCTTCGTGTCTGAGGAAACCTTCTGCTAGTTCTGCATTCCTGATATTGATGTATAATCCTCGGGGGTACTGACCGCGGGAGGGTTACATGTGACGGAAATGACTGATGGCATCCCCTGTGCCAGCTGTGCCATGCCTGCACTGACTGTACCTACCCAATGCCCCTCTAATGACTGACAAGAGTGCAACTATATGTGTATAATATATGATACATAACGTTGCAAACACTAGATGGACAAGCAGATTATTGCGGATTCGGTTACCATGTGGCCATTCCCCCGAGATTCCTGCGTTCCTTATACCGGCCACCCCGATGCACAAATACTGACTGGTCCTCCTACTCCTGCAGCCTCCCGATCAGGGGTTAAAGTGAGCGGGAGCGGGGGGGAACAGAGTTCCACCACCTCTAATGCTAGGGGGAACTGAGTTCCACCACCTCTAATGCTAGGGGGAACTGAGTTCCTCCACCTCTAATGCTAGGGGGAACTGAGTTCCACCACCTCAAATGCTAGGGGGAACTGAGTTCCACCACCTCTAATGCTAGGGGGAACTGAGTTCCACCACCTCTAATGCTAGGGGAAACTTAGTTCCACCACCTCTAATGCTAGGGGGAACTTAGTTCCACCACCTCTAATGCTAGGGGGAACGGAGTTCCACCACCTCTAATGCTAGGGGGAACTGAGTTCAACCACGTCTAATGCTAGGGGGAACTGAGTTCCACCACATCTAATGCTAGGGGGAACTGAGTTCCACCACCTCTAATGCTAGGGGGAACTGAGTTCCACCACCTCTAATGCTAGGGGGAACTGAGTTCCACCACCTCTAATGCTAGGGGGAACTGAGTTCCACCACCTCTAATGCTAGGAGGGACTGAGTTCCACCACATCTAATGCTAGGGGAACTGAGTTCCACCACGTCTAATGCTAGGGGGAACTGAGTTCCACCACCTCTAATGCTTGGAGGGACTGAGTTCCACCACGTCTAATGCTAGGGGGAACTGAGTTCCACCACATCTAATGCTAGGGGGAACTGAGTTCCACCACCTCTAATGCTAGGGGAAACTTAGTTCCACCACCTCTAATGCTAGGGGGAACTGAGTTCCACCACCTCTAATGCTAGGGGGAACTGAGTTCAACCACGTCTAATGCTAGGGGGAACTGAGTTCCACCACCTCTAATGCTAGGGGGAACTGAGTTCCACCAGCTCTAATGCTAGGAGGGACTGAGTTCCACCACCTCTAATGCTAGCGGGGACCGAGTTCCACCTCTAACACAGTCCTGAACAGTCCTGAAGAAGCTTGTCCCAGTTGTTTCTTCTTCTGGCACGGCGTATGTAAAGTGAAGATGAACAACTGTGGACATTGTGTATAAGGGGCATTACTGTGTGATTTAATATGAATAAGGGCACTACATGTGATGTAATGTGTATACAATTGTGCTACAGTGTGTTGTCATTTTAACTGGGACCATTATCCTTTATGGGTGGTAGGGCACAAATTTCCTGCCACTGGTCGAGGCTCTGGGGGGAGGGGGATGGGGGTTCGGTGTTAGGGGAACAGAGTTCCACCACCTCTCCAAGACCACTTTAAGCCCTACTCCCGATATATACAGCATATAGATATATAGTGACACGGATTCTCTAATGAGGATGAATTACCTGATACAGCTCTATACGCTGCTCCGACACCCGCGCCTTAGAGTTCTGGAGACGAAACACTCGAAATTCCGCCTTCACCACGTTGGTAATATTTTTTTCCATTGCAGAGACATCGAAGCGGACGATCCGGAAGTAAGGGTTGTAGTAGTTTGGGTGGATGGCATCTGAAAAAAATTACTGGGGTTATATATATATATATTCCTTCACAGAACATACAGAGATACAACATTGTATAGATAGCACATTGCAGACAAAGCGAACCACCACTCGCTGGCGCTAGGCTGCGACATTACCTGCACAGGAATTATGGATCTGTGGGGCTAATTCAAAGGAGAAACCACCTGCTAAATGCAGCGCTAATGGCTACCCACTCGCAAATCCCTACGCAATTCCCAACAGTCTTTCCCAGTCTGTGCAAATGTGAGCAGGTCTGGTGGCTGTCACTAATGTGTAACAGAGACAGGGTGGACGTGGTCATCGCACACCTGCATGATTCCACCACACCCAGAATACAGCCGGTTACTGTCCCCAAACACCGGCTTACTCTCGCTGCTCCCAGTCAAACTGCAGTCCCATTGCTTATACAATCCATACACATTGCATCCGGCATTAGATATTCACTTGATTTGCAAATTCTCACATGTTCTCACAATGTAAAATCATGCTGCACTGCAGGTGGGGCAGATGTAACAGGTGTAGAGAGTGTTACATTTGGGTGAGTTATTTTGTTTCTGTGCAGGGTAAATACGGGTTGCTTTGTTCTTACACTGCAATATAGATATCAGTGTGAACACACCCCACACAAATCTAACTCTCTTCGCACACGTTACATCTGCCCCACCTGCAGTGCACATGGTTTTGGCCATTACAGACAGATTTTGCTTTGTGATCCTTACTGAATTAGGCCTTATGTGGAGATAAAGGGGCTTATTCTGGTTGATTCGCAAGGCTGCAAATTTGTAGCCTTGCAAGTCCACCAAACGAGGATCACTGGGCTCTCAGGAACGTCTCTCTCCTCTAATTGCCGCCAATAAACAAGCGCTACCGAGATTTTTTTTATGAAGCATCTGCTCCCTGGCGTCCTGCCAGCGCCTCTCGCTGCTCCTGCAATGCCGAATCTACTCACTTCCAGAGGATGTGCAAATATTTACAGCAAGAGCCACTTATTACACACAGTATAAACACCGGCTAATTCCTCGCTCCCGCTGGCAATTATCATATGTACGCTGCCCCTGCCGCACTGTAACAACAAGACTGGAACCAGCTTCTAACTGTCATTTTACACGATGTGGGGCCTATGTACTAAGCCTTGGAGAAATAAAGTGGAAAGAGATAAAGTACCAGCCATACAGCTCCTGACTGTCATGTTAAAGGCTGTGTTTTAATAATGACAGCTAGGAGATGGCTGGTTGGTACTTTATCTCTCTCCACTTTATCCACAGGAGCCCCAGGGAAAGACACAGTCATTCTTGGAGAGAGATAAATGGAGAATATATGCAAAGAAACCAATCAGCTCACAGCTGTCATTTTGGCAACTTCTAAATCTCACTCCAAGACTTTATACATCCCCCCCCACCCCCACCACCTCTCCGCCCTCACCTTCTCCAAGACTTGTTACACCTCTCCGCCCTCACCTTCTCCAAGACTTGCTACACCTCTCCGCCCTCACCTTCTCCAAGACTTGGTACACCCCTCCGCCCTCACCTTCTCCAAGACTTGGTACATCCCCTCACCTTCTCCAAGACTTGGTACACCCCTCCACTCTCACCTTCTCCAAGACTTGGTACACCCCTCACCTTCTCCAAGACTTGGTACACCCCTCCGCTCTCACCTTCTCCAAGACTTGGTACACCCCTCCGCCCCCCACCTTCTCCAAGACTTGCTACACCTCTCCGCCCTCACCTTCTCCAAGACTTGGTACACCCCTCCGCCCTCACCTTCTCCAAGACTTGGTACACCCCTCACCTTCTCCAAGACTTGGTACACACCTTCACTCTCACCTTCTCCAAGACTTGGTACACCCCTCACCTTCTCCAAGACTTGGTACACCCCTCCGCTCTCACCTTCTCCAAGACTTGGTACACACCTCCGCCCCCCACCTTCTCCAAGACTTGGTACACCACTCCGCCCTCAACTTCTCCAAGACTTGGTACACCCCTCCGCCCTCACCTTCTCCAAGACTTAGTACACCCCTCACCTTCTCCAAGACTTGGTACACCCCTCCGCTCTCACCTTCTCCAAGACTTGGTACACCCCTCCGCCCCCACCTTCTCCAAGACTTGGTACACCCCTCACCTTCTCCAAGACTTAGTACACCCCTCACCTTCTCCAAGACTTGGTACACCCCTCCGCTCTCACCTTCTCCAAGACTTGGTACACCCCTCCGCCCCCACCTTCTCCAAGACTTGGTACACCCCTCCGCCCCCACCTTCTCCAAGACTTGGTTCACCCCTCCACCCCCACCTTCTCCAAGACTTGGTACACCCCTCCGCCCTCACCTTCTCCAAGACTTGGTACACCCCTCACCTTCTCCAAGACTTAGTACACCCCTCACCTTCTCCAAGACTTGGTACACCCCTCCGCTCTCACCTTCTCCAAGACTTGGTACACCCCTCCGCCCCCACCTTCTCCAAGACTTGGTACACCCCTCCGCCCCCACCTTCTCCAAGACTTGGTTCACCCCTCCACCCCCACCTTCTCCAAGACTTGGTACACCCCTCCGCCCTCACCTTCTCCAAGACTTGGTACATCCCCCCTACCCCTCACCTCATACTTGCCTACTTTTGAAAACTAGTTTGAGGGAGATTAGAATTGGTAGGAGAATTTTGCGCAGTGCCTCATTGAGGGGGCGTGTCATGCTCCACCCAAAGGGCGTGTCTAGTTCCAAATATGGAGAGATTGTGAAAAGAGATTGTCAAAGAGGCATCTAGAAGCGTGGGTGTGTACTGCTACATCTGAGAGGAATCTATTAAAATTCCTTATATCCAAATGTAGATGATCCCCAAAGCAGTTAGTAAGAGCTGCTATACCTGGTAAAGTGCTGGGAAATGGTGCTGATGGTTCAATGTAAATGTATCTGTCTCTCATTCCTTTTTCCCAAAAAAACTTAACCATGTAATGTGGGCTAGGTGACATGAGGGAGATTGGTAGACTAATGAGGGAGAGAGGGAGATTGGTGTTATTTCAGGGAGTCTCCTGCAGAATGCAGGAGGGTAGGCAACTATGCCTCACCTTCTCCAAGAATTGGTATTACCAGCAGATGAGCGGCTTTCCCAGCAACGATGCTCACCACTCATACACACTGGGCAGCTTTCAGCTTTAAGTCACCTAGTGTGTATGAGCCTTAAGAAATGGCATACCCTCCAACATCTGTGCGGCAGAAATCGGTACACATTCGGGAAGGGGGTGTGGCCACGGGTAAAAGTGGGCGTGGCAACGGGTAAAAGTGGGCGTGGTCACCCCCCCCCCCCCCCCCTTTCCGAATGTGCATTTTTTTTTTTTAAAGCCAGCCAGTCCCAGAGCCAAACAAAAGCTGCAGCCTTCATATATACCACATCGTGTAGTTTACACAGCCTGCTGCTGCCGCCTACCTTATCTTCCCCCAGTCCAGCACAGCCTCAGTCCCCGCCCCGGCGATGTGCGGTAGCGGGAGGGCTGAGTGCTCGTCTCTCCGCTCACAGCAAGAGGGAGCAGGGCTGGCATACCCTCATTGTTAAAGCAGCGCCTGTCATTCGCGGCACCTCCGCACGTGTGTGTGGACTCTCAGAACCCCCGGCAGGCGGCAGGGCCACAGCCATGTTAGCAGGGGGGAGGCGGGCACGCTGAGACTGCTGAGTCCCCCCGCAGGGCACCTCGGGAGACGTAGTCTCCCCCCTCACGGCTCACACTGCAGGAACTAGAGCAGCCAGCGTTGAAGCAAGCACTTGGAACTACAACTCCAAGAGAAGGAAGAGCCGGCTTTAAAAAAATCGGTACATTCGGTACAGTTCGATTTAGCCGGTACAGACCATTAAAAAACGGTACTGTACCGGCTAAATCGGTACAGTTGGAGGGTATGAAATGGTACATGCAAAAGTCATGGAAAGGGGGGTTGGAATCCCCTCTGCACACAGAAGACACCCAATCGCTGTGCACTGTCCTATGCTTCAAGTCATGAGGAGCTGGATACCTAATTATTGGGGGCCCTCTACAATGACCGGGCCCCTTACACAATAATAACAGCAACCAAATACAAGGAGGCAAATGTCACACATGTAATGACAGTAAGCCTAATAAATATTACTGGGTGTGCACAACATCATAGCTCCCCCCTCAGGGGACAACGGACCCTCGTTTTACACCCCAAAGGACAGGGATCAGCCCCCCTGCTGCTACAGCAGGGTTAGCATTGCTCCGGCACAGCACAGCACGGTAATGATGCTACATACAGCCAGCATCCAGCCTGTTACACCCCAAAGGACTGGGATCAGCCCCCCTGCAGCTACAGCAGGGTCAGCATTGCTCCGGCACAGCACAGCACGGATAACGCTTCATACAGCCAGCATCCAGCCTGTTACACCCCAAAGGTCAGGGATCAGCCCCCCTGCAGCTACAGCAGGGTCAGCATTGCTCCGGCACAGCACAGCACGGTAATGATGCTACATACAGCCAGCATCCAGCCTGTTACACCCCAAAGGACCGGGATCAGCCCCCCTGCAGCTACAGCAGGGATAGCATTGCTCCGGCACAGCACAGCACAGCATGGTAATGATGCTACATACAGCCAGCATCCAGCCTGTTACACCCCAAAGGTCAGGGATCAGCCCCCCTGCAGCTACAGCAGGGTTAGCATTGCTCCGGCACAGCACAGCACAGCATGGTAATGATGCTAAATATAGCCAGCATCCAGCCTGTTACACCCCAAAGGTCAGGGATCAGCCCCCCTGCAGCTACAGCAGGGATAGCATTGCTCCCGCACAGCACAGCACGGTAATGATGCTAAATATAGCCAGCATCCAGCCTGTTACACCCCAAAGGTCAGGGATCAGTCCCTACAGCAGGGTCAGCATTGCTCCCGCACAGCACAGCACAGCATGGTAATGATGCTACATACAGCCAGCATCCAGCCTGTTCCCACTGTCCCGCTATGGAACACTCGCTGGCAGATTCATGACCAATAAAAGTATGAAAATTTGGGAAAACGGACTAATGACTCTGGCGCCGTTCTCCTGGGAGCGCGGGATAACAGTAGATCTTCTGTTTTCCTAGATGCAATGAGAGAGGCGCACAGGGCACGGGCCAAGGCCCCTCGTTGTCACAGCAGCCGCACACATTGCCAAAATACCATGTCAATTCTGTCAGGCCCCGATGCTCAGATTCTTCTCACTAGTGAGACACTAAGCAACGCTTCAACAGATCTGTGACTGTAAGCCGCACCCTGAGCAGCGCTCTCCCACACCCAACCCTGCTGCAAAGCCCAACAAGAGCCGAATACAGCCTGCAACAACGGACTGGGGGCCTGATTCTGGTTCACTCGCAAAAGCAAAATCTCTCTCTGATGGACAAAACCATGTGCACTGCAGGTGGGGCAGAGGTAACAGCTTCAGAGAGAGTTAGATTTGGGTGGGATTTGTACTTCAAACTGATACCTATATTGCAGTGTAAAAATAATGCAGCCAGTATTTACCCTGCACAGAAACAAAATAACTCACCCAAATCTAACTGTCACATGATCTCAGTGCCCGCCTCCAATTTGTCTGGAAGAGTCCAAATGAAGCCTTGGTTACTCTTCATAATGAACAGAGGAAAGGTCATTCAATGGCGATTCCTCATCTGTGCGGCCGCACGCAGCGTAGCGCAGGGAATCAGGAGGCAGGGCGGCGGGTCTTCAGCTGGCGGTGTCTACCTGCGTGTGTGTGTGTATATATATATATATCCTCCAAATAACAGGCGTCAAGTGCAACTTGAATAATCTTCTGGTAATGACGAAGGGTTAATACCCGAAATGGCGTAGACCGTTAAGAAGAAAATAAAATACACCTTTTTGGATTCACAAGTCCCGGAGTGACGCCTGTTATTTGGAGGTCATATTGGTGGAGAAAGTGCCACATGGGAAGGCACCCGGGCACAAGCGGGGAGTGCTATATGCAGAAACAAAACATTGTAATAAATCCTCGCTGTCTGGCTCTAACTAATACCCCTTTTACACCAAAATTCCTGGTCGGACCCTGGTCTTGGAACAACACAGGAGTTTCCAGGGTTGGACCCAGCTTCATACCGCTTTTAGACCGCACTCTAGACCCTAGTTATTGCCATGTTCTTGCGGCCCCAAGACGGGTCAAGGTGCGGTCTGAAAAGGCCACCACGGGTAGAGCAACAGGGGTGTTCAACCCTGGTATTGACCAGGGTTGAACACGGCTATGACCCGTGTCAAGTGCAGTGTGAACGGGTGCCTGGGTTCGAGCGACCAGTGTCCCGTTCACAGTATGGAGGAGGCAGCACTGTCAGCTCCAAGTACTGCCTCCTCCCGAGCCCCCGATGACGCGCCGCCGCCCAGCTCCGCCCCATGTGACGTCACCGACTCGGCAATAGGCCGTGTCGGAAATTTCAGACCGCAATGCCGTGTTGCTCTGGGGATTGGACCCGTGTCCTAATCCCGTGTGCGACACGGCATTTGCGGTCTGAAAGTAGAATACACAGCACTGTAACCCAGGTCGGACCCAGGTCTGCACCGTTTACACTGAACCTGGGTCAGCACTGCTTTTCCCTATGGATGACATTAAAAATGTCCATCGTAGGACTGATAAACTGCCAGCCAACCTTTCCTCAATGATTTAAAACAAAAAATAAAAGACATGAAAAGTTAGAAAAATGTTGGTTTGTTTATTTTGTAAAATGTTTTTTCAAAAAGGTATATTCAGTGCTCAAGGACACATAGCGGTATAACAGTGCAGCATCTCCCATGTGCTCCCCCCAGCCCCCTTCCCCTGCAGCAGCAGACCGAATCTCCCATATGCTCCCCCAGCCACCTGTATGCTTCCTGGCTGCTGTCTTCTTCACTTCTGATATCTTTTCAGCACTACTCGGATGTCCCAACCTGGGTTGGGACCATTTACACCGCCCACGACCCAGGTCCAACCAGTGTTCAACCCTCGTCAGGACCTGGGTAGGAGACCAGTGTTACTGGACCTGGGTTGGCCCCTATTACACCAACGCTGACCTGGGTCCGACCTGGGTCTTTGCCTCGGTGTAAAAGGGGTATAATTCACAATAATACTAACTCACTAGAAACCAATAGCAGTAGTATACCGGTCAGTTTGTAGCAGGTTGTCTCCCACGGGTGTGGTATAGCACACTGACAGTCATTAGCCCGACGTTGCAATCTCGACTGCAGGGAGAGCACCATGGGGGGGAGCTGCTCTTGCCATGCTGCGGGCACAGTGGCTCTCTAAGCTCGCCACCCATTTCATTCTCCCTCTATGGGGGTCATGGACCCCCAAGAGGGAGCAGTCGGGATTCCGACGTCGGGGTAATGACGGTCGGAATCCCAACTGTCGTAAATCATCCGGCACCCTCCCCAACTCCTCTACAGCTGGAGGTCCTGAATAACCTTCTGTGAGGCTAAACAGCCCAAAGATCCAAACTGGGAATAATGGATGTACGTCAACCATCCAACCCCAGCACTCTATACCGGTTCTTATAAAGAGCCCAATGGCTCACAACAGAACCAGCACATATGTCAGAAACCTGGGGAAAATGTATTTATTATTTATTTACAGTGTCTTATATAGCGCAGCAGATTCCGTTACAGTGTCTTATATAGCGCAGCAGATTCTGTTACAGTGTCTTATATAGCGCAGCAGATTCCGTTACAGGTTCTTATATAGCGCAGCAGATTCCGTTACAGTGTCTTATATAGCGCAGCAGGTTCCGTTACAGTGTCTTATATAGCGCAGCAGATTCCGTTACTGTGTCTTATATAGTGCAGCAGATTCCGTTACAGTGTCTTATATAGCGCAGCAGATTCCGTTACAGCGTCTTATATAGCACAGCAGATTCCGTTACAGTGTCTTATATAGCGCAGCAGATTCCGTTACAGTGTCATATATAGCGCAGCAGATTCCGTTACAGTGTCTTATATAGCGCAGCAGATTCCGTTACAGGTTCTTATATAGCGCAGCAGGTTCCGTTACAGTGTCTTATATAGCGCAGCAGATTCCGTTACTGTGTCTTATATAGTGCAGCAGATTCCGTTACAGTGTCTTATATAGCGCAGCAGATTCCGTTACAGTGTCTTATATAGCGCAGCAGATTCCGTTACAGTGTCTTATATAGCGCAGCAGATTCCGTTACTGTGTCTTATATAGCGCAGCAGATTCCGTTACTGTGTCTTATATAGCGCAGCAGATTCCGTTACTGTGTCTTATATAGCGCAGCAGATTACGTTACAGCACCTTATATAGCGCAGCAGATTCCGTTACAGGTTCTTATATAGCGCAGCAGATTCCGTTACAGGTTCTTATATAGCGCAGCAGATTCCGTTACTGTGTCTTATATAGCGCAGCAGATTCCGTTACAGGTTCTTATATAGCGCAGCAGATTCCGTTACTGTGTCTTATATAGCGCAGCAGATTCCGTTACAGTGTCTTATATAGCGCAGCAGATTCCGTTACAGTGTCTTATATAGCGCAGCAGATTCCGTTACAGTGTCTTATATAACGCAGCAGATTCCGTTACAGGGTCTTATATAGCGCAGCATATTCCGTTACAGGGTCTTATATAGCGCAGCAGATTCTGTTACAGTGTCTTATATAGCGCAGCAGATTCCGTTACAGTGTCTTATATAGTGCAGCAGATTCCGTTACAGCGTCTTATATAGTGCAGCAGATTCCGTTACAGGTTCTTATATAGCGCAGCAGATTCCGTTACAGCGTCTTATATAGCGCAGCAGATTCCGTTACATCGTCTTATATCGCGCAGCAGATTCCGTTACAGTGTCTTATATAGAGCAGCACATTCCGTTACAGTGTCTTATATAGTGCAGCAGATTCCGTTACAGCGTCTTATATAGTGCAGCAGATTCTGTTACAGGTTCTTATATAGCGCAGCAGATTCCGTTACAGCGACTTATATAGCGCAGCAGATTCCGTTACAGTGTCTTATATAGAGCAGCAGATTCCGTTACAGTGTCTTATATAGCACAGCAGATTCCGTTACAGTGTCTGTTATAGCGCAGCAGATTCCGTTACAGTGTCTTATATAGCACAGCAGATTCCGTTACAGTGTCTTATATAGCGCAGCAGATTCCGTTACAGTGTCTTATATAGCGCAGCAGATTCCGTTACAGTGTCTTATATAGCACAGCAGATTCCGTTACAGTGTCTTATATAGCGCAGCAGATTCCGTTACAGTGTCTTATATAGCACAGCAGATTCCGTTACAGTGTCTTATATAGCGCAGCAGATTCCTTTACAGTGTCTTATATAGAGCAGCAGATTCCGTTACAGTGTCTTGTATAGCACAGCAGATTCCGTTACAGTGTCTTGTATAGCACAGCAGATTCCGTTACAGTGTCTTATATAGCACAGCAGATTCCGTTACAGTGTCTTATACAGCACAGCAGATTCCGTTACAGCGTCTTATATAGCGCAGCAGATTCCGTTACAGTGTCTTATATAGCGCAGCAGATTCCGTTACAGTGTCTTATATAGCGCAGCAGATTCCGTTACAGTGTCTGTTATAGCGCAGCAGATTCCGTTACAGTGTCTTATATAGCACAGCAGATTCCGTTACAGTGTCTTATATAGCGCAGCAGATTCCGTTACAGTGTATTATATAGCGCAGCAGATTCCGTTACAGCGTCTTATATAGCGCAGCAGATTCCGTTACAGTGTCTTATATAGTGCAGCAGATTCCGTTACAGTGTCTTATATAGCGCAGCAGATTCTGTTACAGCGTCTTATATAGCGCAGCAGATTCCTGTTACAGTGCCTTATATAGCGCAGCAGATTCCGTTACAGTGTCTTATATAGCGCAGCAGATTCCGTTGCGCTTTACAATTGGAAACAACAGTGATTAAACAAACTGGGTAGAAACAAAAAGACATGGAGGTAGGAGGGCCCTGCTCGCAAGCTTACAATATATAGGGATAATAGGAGGGATACATAAGGATAGAATTCCATAGCATGGCAGTCCCACCAGATTACAGGACAGTCCTGATAGGATGCAATTAGATATGAATGCTACTGGAGGTTGTGTGGGGTCCTGAATATGATCAGCTGCCTGAAGAGGTGAGTTTTCAGGGAATGCTTGAAAGTTTAGAGGCTAGAGGAGAGTCTTAGTGTGTGTGGAAGGGCATTCCACAGGGTGGGTGCTGCCCGACAAATATCCTGCAAGTGGAAGCGAGTAATGAGTGTGGATGAGAGACGCAGATCTTGTGTAGAGCGGAGAGGTCGGGTGGGGATATATGGTGAGATATAAGTTGGTGTAGTCAGAGTGATGGCTTTGTGTGTAAGTAGAAGTGTTTTATATTGAATACGGTAAAATACAGGCAACCAATGGAGGGACCGGCAGAGCGGATCAGCAGACGATGAGCGTCTTGCTAGGAAGATCAGCCTAGCAGCAGCATTTAAAATTGATTGCAGTGGTGAGACTCTGTTCTTGGGAAGACCAGTTAGGAGACTATTGCAATAATCAATGCGGGATATAATGAGTGCAGGGATAAGAGATTTGGTAGTGTCTTGTGTGAGATACGGTCGTATTTTGGCTATGTTTTTTAGATGCATGTAACATGATTTGGAGACAGATTGAACTTGGGGAACAAAGGACAGGTCAGAGTCGAGGATGACCCCTAAGCAACGAGCTTGTGGGGTAGGGTAGATTGTCGAGTTGTCAACAGCGATGGAGATATCAGGATGGTAACTGTTCTTAGTTAGCGGGAATATAAGCAATTCTGTTTTGGGAACGTTGAGTTTGAGGTGGCGAGAAGACATCCAAGATGAGATGGCAGAGAGACATTCAGAGACTTGGCCCAATACAGATGGGGACAGGTCCGGGGAGGATAGGTGGAGCGGAGTACCATCCGCGTACAGATGGGGACAGGTCCGGGGAGGATAGGTAGAGCTGAAAATCATCCGCGTACAGATGGGGAAAGGTCCGGGGAGGATAGGTAGAGCTGAGCATCAACCGCATACAGATGGGGACAGGTCCGGGGAGGATAGGTAGAGCTGAGTATCATCCGCATACAGATGGGGACAGGTCCGGGGAGGATAGGTAGAGCTGAGTATCATCAGCGTACAGATGGGGACAGGTCCGGGGAGGATAGGTGGAGCGGAGTACCATCCGCGTACAGATGGGGACAGGTCCGGGGAGGATAGGTAGAGCTGAATATCATCCGCGTACAGATGGGGACAGATCCGGGGAGGATAGGTAGAGCTGAGTATCATCCGCGTACAGATGGCGACAGGTCCGTGGAGGATAGGTAGAGCTGAGTATCATCCGTGTACAGATGGCGACAGGTCCGGGGAGGATAGGTAAAGCTGAATATCATCCGCATACAGATGGAGACAGGACCGGGGAGGATAGGTAGAGCTGAGTATCATCCGCATACAGATGGGGACAGATCCGGGGAGGATAGGTAGAGCTGAGTATCATCCGCGTACAGATGGGGACAGGTCCGGGGAGGATAGGTAGAGCTGAGTATCATCCGCGTACAGATGGGGACAGGTCCGGGGAGGATAGGTAGAGCGGAGTATCATCCACGGACAGATGGGGACAGGTCCGGGGAGGATAGGTAGAGCGGAGTGACATCCGCGTACAGATGGGGACAGGTCCGGGGAGGATAGGTAGAGCGGAGTATCATCCGCGTACAGATGGGGACAGGTCCGGGGAGGATAGGTAGAGCGGAGTATCATCCGCGTACAGATGATACTGAGAGCTGATCAGTTTGCCAAGAGACACCTGCCTTCCAGCACACACACACACATACATATATACACATACATACATACATACATACATACATACATACACACACACACACACACACACACAGTACACGTCTGCCATACGGTAATGTATTTGCAGCTTCATACTCACCACTGGGCCTGGAAATGGCTTATGCTCCAGTCTTCGCTCAGCCATCCAGGCCTATCTGTGCCATGCTTCCACCAACGTAATAAAACTGGCACAGAGTCCCATGTCACCAGCCAGCCCAGTCCAGACCCTGCCAGATGGCACCACCTCTGCCTCCTGAAAGCTGCTCTCTGGTGACTCTAGAGTTAAATGTATGAGGTCAGGAGAATACACGGGAGACTTGTGAAACTTAAACTTCAAGGGGATTTTGCTGCAGATGTGAAGGATGCACCTGCACGGAACCCTGCACCAACGCCAGGACGGCTCCTGGAGCCAGAACAAAAGGACGTCGTCTCCAGACTGCCATAATCAGAGCTGGGGGGGGTGGGGTGCTAATTACACCAATCAGCAGCAGCGGCGTCCCCACATTCATCCCAATCAGCCTGATCCAGCTCCCAACCGCTTCCCAGGAAACTTTCCACGCAGTCACGCACACGTCTCCTCCGATCAGTACATGCAACTGATATACCGGTATTACTACTAATAGTGACCATACTACGGGCTGCAAATTCTGCAAAGGGGCTCATTCAGAGTCACGCACACGTCTCCTCCGATCAGTACATGCAACTGATATACCGGTATTACTACTAATAGTGACCATACTACGGACTGCAAATTCTGTAAAGGGGCTCATTCAGAGTCACGCACAAGTCTCCTCCGATCAGTACATGCAACTGATATACCGGTATTACTACTAATAGTGACCATACTACGGGCTGCAAATTCTGCAAAGGGGCTCATTCAGAGTCACGCACAAGTCTCCTCCGATCAGTACATGCAACTGATATACCGGTATTACTACTAATAGTGACCATACTACGGGCTGCAAATTCTGCAAAGGGGCTCATTCAGAGTCACGCACACGTCTCCTCCGATCAGTACATGCAACTGATATACCGGTATTACTACTAATAGTGACCATACTACGGGCTGCAAATTCTGCAATGGGGCTCATTCAGAGTCACGCACAAGTCTCCTCCGATCAGTACATGCAACTGATATACCGGTATTACTACTAATAGTGACCATACTACGGGCTGCAAATTCTGCAAAGGGGCTCATTCAGAGTCACGCACACGTCTCCTCCGATCAGTACATGCAACTAATATACCGGTATTACTACTAATAGTGACCATACTACGGGCTGCAAATTCTGCAATGGGGCTCATTCAGAGTCACGCACAAGTCTCCTCCGATCAGTACATGCAACTGATATACCGGTATTACTACTAATAGTGACCATAATACGGGCTGCAAATTCTGCGAAGGGGCTCATTCAGAGTCACGCACACGTCTCCTCCGATCAGTACATGCAACGGATATACCGGTATTACTACTAATAGTGACCATACTACGGGCTGCAAATTCTGCAATGGGGCTCATTCAGAGTCACGCACACGTCTCCTCCGATCAGTACATGCAACTGATATACCAGTATTACTACTAATAGTGACCATACTACGGGCTGCAAATTCTGCAAAGGGGCTCATTCAGAGTCACGCACAAGTCTCCTCCGATCAGTACATGCAACTAATATACCGGTATTACCACTAATAGTGACCATACTACGGGCTGCAAATTCTGCAATGGGGCTCATTCAGAGTCACGCACAAGTCTCCTCCGATCAGTACATGCAACTGATATACCGGTATTACCACTAATAGTGACCATACTACGGGCTGCAAATTCTGCAAAGGGGTCATTCAGAGTCACGCACAAGTCTCCTCCGATCAGTACATGCAACTAATATACCGGTATTACTACTAATAGTGACCATAATACGGGCTGCAAATTCTGCAAAGGGGCTCATTTAGAGTCACGCACAAGTCTCCTCCGATCAGTACATGCAACTAATATACCGGTATTACTACTAATAGTGACCATACTACGGGCTGCAAATTCTGCAAAGGGGCTCATTCAGAGTCACGCACAAGTCTCCTCCGATCAGTACATGCAACTGATATACCGGTATTACCACTAATAGTGACCATACTACAGGCTGCAAATTCTGCAAAGGGGTCATTCAGAGTTGCGCACAAGTCTCCACCGATCAGTACATGCAACTGATATACCGGTATTACTACTAATAGTGACCATACTACGGGCTGCAAATTCTGCAAAGGGGCTCATTCAGAGTCACGCACAAGTCTCCTCCGATCAGTACATGCAACTGATATACCGGTATTACTACTAATAGTGACCATACTACGGGCTGCAAATTCTGCAATGGGGCTCATTCAGAGTCACGCACACGTCTCCTCCGATCAGTACATGCAACTGATATACCGGTATTACTACTAATTGTGACGATACTATGGGCTGCAAATTCTGCAAAGGGGCTCATTCAGAGTCACGCACACGTCTCCTCCGATCAGTACATGCTACTAATATACCGGTATTACTACTAATAGTGACCATACTACGGGCTGCAAGTTCTGCAAAGGGGCTCATTCAGAGTCACGCACAAGTCTCCTCCGATCAGTACATGCAACTGATATACCGGTATTACCACTAATAGTGACCATACTACGGGCTGCAAATTCTGCAAAGGGGCTCATTCAGAGTCACGCACAAGTCTCCTCCGATCAGTACATGCAACTAATATACCGGTATTACTACTAATAGTGACCATAATACGGGCTGCAAATTCTGCAAAGGGGCTCATTCAGAGTCACGCACACGTCTCCTCCGATCAGTACATGCAACTAATATACCGGTATTACTACTAATAGTGACCATAATACGGGCTGCAAATTCTGCGAAGGGGCTCATTCAGAGTCACGCACAAGTCTCCTCCGATCAGTACATGCAACTAATATACCGGTATTACTACTAATAGTGACCATAATACGGGCTGCAAATTCTGCGAAGGGGCTCATTCAGAGTTGCGCACAAGTTGGCGGCAGATGCACACATCGCCTGTACTCATCTATACAGTTAGAGAATAGCAGAGATAAGAAATTATAATAATTAATGAACTATGTTCCTAAATAAGGGGACCCCATTGTTATTTGCCCCCCAAATATGTGACCCCCATCTGGAGAGATTGTATTTTGAAGGCACAGTTTCAGTCAATGTCTGGATAGTTGAGAACAACTGCTCAAGGCCACATTGTTTGGAAGAGGGGGCCTCCACTATGTGTGTATCCCCGAGACATTGGGGGAGATCTTCCCCATTCCTGAGCTCCATGATGTGTTCTACAGATTAGGAGATATTGCCGGGCGATCATACCGGTCCCCAGGATGTAACTGATATGGGGCAGCAAGATACCTGCTCTGTGGAGATGAGGATGCCGCCATGTCCAGGGAGGAGGGTGTCAGAACACGGAGGGGTGTGGTACCCGCTCTGCGGAGATGAGGATGCCGCCATGTCCTGGGAGGAGGGTGTCAGAACACGGAGGGGTGCGATACCTGCTCTGTGGAGATGAGGATGCCGCCATGTCCAGGGAGGAGGGTGTCAGAACACGGAGGGGTGTGGTACCCGCTCTGTGGAGATGAGGATGCCGCCATGTCCTGGGAGGAGGGTGTCAGAACAGGGAGGGGTGTGGTACCCGCTCTGCGGAGATGAGGATGCCGCCATGTCCTGGGAGGAGGGTGTCAGAACACGGAGGGGTGTGGTACCCGCTCTGCGGAGATGAGGATGCCGCCATGTCCAGGGAGGAGGGTGTCAGAACACGGAGGAGTGTGATACCCGCTCTGTGGAGATGAGGATGCCGCCATGTCCTGGGAGGAGGGTGTCAGAACACGGAGGAGTGTGATACCCGCTCTGCGGAGATGAGGATGCCGCCATGTCCTGGGAGGAGGGTGTCAGAACACGGAGGAGTGTGGTACCCGCTCTGCGGAGATGAGGATGCCGCCATGTCCTGGGAGGAGGGTGTCAGAACACGGAGGGGTGTGGTACCCGCTCTGCGGAGATGAGGATGCCGCCATGTCCAGGGAGGAGGGTGTCAGAACACGGAGGGGTGTGGTATCCGCTCTGCGGAGATGAGGATGCCGCCATGTCCTGGGAGGAGGGTGTCAGAACAGGGAGGGGTGTGGTACCCGCTCTGCGGAGATGAGGATGCCGCCATGTCCTGGGAGGAGGGTGTCAGAACACGGAGGGGTGTGGTACCCGCTCTGCGGAGATGAGGATGCCGCCATGTCCAGGGAGGAGGGTGTCAGAACACGGAGGAGTGTGATAACTGCTCTGCGGAGATGAGGATGCCGCCATGTCCTGGGAGGATGGTGTCAGAACACGGAGGAGTGTGATACCTGCTCTGCGGAGATGAGGATGCCGCCATGTCCTGGGAGGATGGTGTCAGAACATGGAGGAGTGTGACACCTGCTCTGTGGAGATGAGGATGCCGCCATGTCCTGGGAGGAGGGTGTCAGAACACGGAGGAGTGTGGTACCCGCTCTGTGGAGATGAGGATGCCGCCATGTCCTGGGAGGAGGGTGTCAGAACACGGAGGGGTGTGGTAACCGCTCTGCGGAGATGAGGATGCCGCCATGTCCAGGGAGGAGGGTGTCAGAACACGGAGGGGTGTGGTAACCGCTCTGCGGAGATGAGGATGCCGCCATGTCCAGGGAGGAGGGTGTCAGAACACGGAGGGGTGTGGTACCCGCTCTGCGGAGATGAGGATGCCGCCATGTCCAGGGAGGAGTGTGTCAGAACACGGAGGGGTGTGGTACCTGCTCTGCGGAGATGAGGATACCGCCATGTCCTGGGAGGAGGGTGTCAGAACATGGAGGGGTGTGGTACCCGCTCTGCGGAGATGAGGATGCCGCCATGTCCTGGGAGGAGAGGACCATAATACGGGCTGCAAATTCTGTAAAGGGGCTCATTCAGAGTCACGCACAAGTCTCCTCCGATCAGTACATGCTACTAATATACCGGTATTACTACTAATAGTGACCATAATACGGGCTGCAAAGTCTGCAAAGGGGCTCATTCAGAGTCACGCACACGTCTCCTCCGATCAGTACATGCAACGGATATACCGGTATTACTACTAATAGTGACCATAATACGGGCTGCAAATTCTGCAAAGGGGCTCATTCAGAGTCGCGCACAAGTCTCCTCCGATCAGTACATGCAACTGATATACCGGTATTACTACGAATAGTGACCATAATACGGCTGCAAATTCTGCAAAGGGGCTCATTCAGAGTCACGCACACGTCTCCTCCGATCAGTACATGCAACTAATATACCGGTATTACTACTAATAGTGACCATACTACGGGCTGCAAATTCTGCAAAGGGGCTCATTCAGAGTCACGCACACGTCTCCTCCGATCAGTACATGCAACTGATATACCGGTATTACTACTAATAGTGACCATACTACGGGCTGCAAATTCTGCAAAGGGGCTCATTCAGAGTCACGCACAAGTCTCCTCCGATCAGTACATGCAACTGATATACCGGTATTACTACTAATAGTGACCATAATACGGGCTGCAAATTCTGCAAAGGGGCTCATTCAGAGTCACGCACACGTCTCCTCCGATCAGTACATGCAACTAATATACCGGTATTACTACTAATAGTGACCATAATACGGGCTGCAAATTCTGCGAAGGGGCTCATTCAGAGTCGCGCACAAGTCTCCTCCGATCAGTATATGCAACTAATATACCGGTATTACTACTAATAGTGACCATAATACGGGCTGCAAATTCTGCAAAGGGGCTCATTCAGAGTCACGCACAAGTCTACTCCGATCAGTACATGCTACTAATATACCGGTATTACTACTAATAGTGACCATACTACGGGCTGCAAATTCTGCAAAGGGGCTCATTCAGAGTCACGCACAAGTCTCCTCCGATCAGTACATGCAACTGATATACCGGTATAACCACTAATAGTGACCATACTACGGGCTGCAAATTCTGCAAAGGGGCTCATTCAGAGTCACGCACAAGTCTCCTCCGATCAGTACATGCAACTAATATACCGGTATTACTACTAATAGTGACCATAATACGGGCTGCAAATTCTGCAAAGGGGCTCATTCAGAGTCACGCACATGTCTCCTCCGATCAGTACATGCAACTAATATACCGGTATTACTACTAATAGTGACCATAATACGGGCTGCAAATTCTGCGAAGGGGCTCATTCAGAGTCACGCACAAGTCTCCTCCGATCAGTACATGCAACTAATATACCGGTATTACTACTAATAGTGACCATAATACGGGCTGCAAATTCTGCAAAGGGGCTCATTCAGAGTCACGCACAAGTCTACTCCGATCAGTACATGCTACTAATATACCGGTATTACTACTAATAGTGACCATACTACGGGCTGCAAATTCTGCAAAGGGGCTCATTCAGAGTCACGCACAAGTCTCCTCCGATCAGTACATGCAACTAATATACCGGTATTACTACTAATTGTGACGATACTATGGGCTGCAAATTCTGCAAAGGGGCTCATTCAGAGTCACGCACAAGTCTCCTCCGATCAGTACATGCAACTGATATACCGGTATTACCACTAATAGTGACCATACTACGGGCTGCAAATTCTGCAAAGGGGCTCATTCAGAGTCACGCACAAGTCTCCTCCGATCAGTACATGCAACTAATATACCGGTATTACTAATAGTGACCATAATACGGGCTGCAAATTCTGCAAAGGGGCTCATTCAGAGTCACGCACACGTCTCCTCCGATCAGTACATGCAACTAATATACCGGTATTACTACTAATAGTGACCATAATACGGGCTGCAAATTCTGCGAAGGGGCTCATTCAGAGTCACGCACAAGTCTCCTCCGATCAGTACATGCAACTAATATACCGGTATTACTACTAATAGTGACCATAATACGGGCTGCAAATTCTGCAAAGGGGCTCATTCAGAGTTGCGCACAAGTTGGCGGCAGATGCACACATCGCCTGTACTCATCTATACAGTTAGAGAATAGCAGAGATAAGAAATTATAATAATTAATGAACTATGTCCCTAAATAAGAGGACCCCATTGTTATTTGCCCCCCAAATATGTGACCCCCATCTGGAAAAATTGTATTTTGAAGGCACAGTTTCAGTCAATGTCTGGATAGTTGAGAACAACTGCTCAAGGCCACATTGTTTGGAAGAGGGGGCCTCCACTATGTGTGTATCCCCGAGACATTGGGGGAGATCTTCCCCATTCCTGAGCTCCATGATGTGTTCTACAGATTAGGAGATATTGCCGGGCGATCATACCGGTCCCCAGGATGTAACTGATATGGGGCAGCAAGATACCTGCTCTGTGGAGATGAGGATGCCGCCATGTCCAGGGAGGAGGGTGTCAGAACACGGAGGGGTGTGGTACCCGCTCTGCGGAGATGAGGATGCCGCCATGTCCTGGGAGGAGGGTGTCAGAACACGGATGGGTGTGGTACCCGCTCTGCGGAGTTGAGGATGCCGCCATGTCCAGGTAGGAGGGTGTCAGAACACGGAGGAGTGTGATACCCGCTCTGTGGAGATGAGGATGCCGCCATGTCCTGGGAGAAGGGTGTCAGAACATTGAGGGGTGTGGAACCCGCTCTGTGGAGATGAGGATACCGCCATGTCCTGGGAGGAGGGTGTCAGAACATGGAGGAGTGTGACACCTGCTCTGTGGAGATGAGGATGCCGCCATGTCTTGGGAGGAGGGTGTCAGAACACGGAGGGGTGTGGTAACCGCTCTGCGGAGATAAGGATGCCGCCATGTCCTGGGAGGAGGGTGTCAGAACACGGAGGGGTGTGGTACCAGCTCTGTGGAGATGAGGATGCCGCCATGTCCTGGGAGGAGGGTGTCAGAACATGGAGGGTTGTGGTACCCGCTCTGCGGAGATGAGGATGCCGCCATGTCCTGGGAGGAGGGTGTCAGAACACGGAGGGGTGTGGTACCCGCTCTGCGGAGATGAGGATGCCGCCATGTCCTGGGAGGAGGGTGTCAGAACAGGGAGGGGTGTGGTACCTGCTCTGCGGAGATGAGGATGCCGCCATGTCCAGGGAGGAGGGTGTCAGAACATGGAGGAGTGTGATACCTGCTCTGCGGAGATAAGGATGCCGCCATGTCCAGGGAGGAGGGTGTCAGAACATGGAGGGGTGTGGTACCCGCTCTGCGGAGATAAGGATGCCGCCATGTCCTGGGAGGAGGGTGTCAGAACATGGAGGGGTGTGGTACCTGCTCTGCGGAGATGAGGATACCGCCATGTCCTGGGAGGAGGGTGTCAGAACAGGGAGGGGTGTGGTACCTGCTCTGCGGAGATGAGGATGCCGCCATGTCCAGGGAGGAGGGTGTCAGAACACGGAGGGGTGTGGTACCCGCTCTGTGGAGATAAGGATGCCGCCATGTCCTGGGAGGAGGGTGTCAGAACATGGAGGGGTGTGGTACCTGCTCTGCGGAGATGAGGATACCGCCATGTCCTGGGAGGAGGGTGTCAGAACAGGGAGGGGTGTGGTACCTGCTCTGCGGAGATGAGGATGCCGCCATGTCCAGGGAGGAGGGTGTCAGAACATGAAGGAGTGTGATACCCGCTCTGTGGAGATAAGAATGCCGCCATGTCCAGGGAGGAGGGTGTCAGAACACGGAGGGGTGTGGTACCTGCTCTGCGGAGATAAGGATGCCGCCATGTCCTGGGAGGAGGGTGTCAGAACAGGGAGGGGTGTGATACCTGCTCTGCGGAGATAAGGATGCCGCCATGTCCTGGGAGGAGGGTGTCAGAACATGGAGGGGTGTGGTACCTGCTCTGCGGAGATAAGGATGCCGCCATGTCCTGGGAGGAGGGTTTCAGAACATGGAGGGGTGTGATACCTGCTCTGTGGAGATGAGGATGCCGCCATGTCCAGGGAGGAGGGTGTCAGAACATGGAGGGGTGTGGTACCTGCTCTGCGGAGATAAGGATGCCGCCATGTCCTGGGAGGAGGGTGTCAGAACATGGAGGGGTGTGGTACCTGCTCTGCGGAGATAAGGATGCCGCCATGTCCAGGGAGGAGGGTGTCAGAACACGGAGGGGTGTGGTACCTGCTCTGTGGAGATGAGGATGACGCCGTGTCCAGGGAGGAGGGTGTCAGAACATGGAGGGGTGTGGTACCTGCTCTGCGGAGATAAGGATGCCGCCATGTCCTGGGAGGAGGGTGTCAGAACACGGAGGGGTGTGGTACCCGCTCTGTGGAGATGAGGATATCGCCATGTCCTGGGAGGAGGGTGTCAGAACATGGAGGGGTGTGGTACCTGCTCTGTGGAGATGGGGATGACGCCGTGTCCAGGGAGGAGGGTGTCAGAACATGGAGGGGTGTGGTACCTGCTCTGCGGAGATAAGGATGCCGCCATGTCCTGGGAGGAGGGTGTCAGAACACGGAGGGGTGTGGTACCCGCTCTGTGGAGATGAGGATATCGCCATGTCCTGGGAGGAGGGTGTCAGAACACGGAGGGGTGTGGTACCTGCTCTGTGGAGATGAGGATGACGCCGTGTCCAGGGAGGAGGGTGTCAGAACACGGAGGAGTGTGGTACCTGCTCTGCAGAGATGAGGATGCCGCCATGTCCTAGGAGGAGGGTGGCATTTCCATGGTTTAGCAGTGTAAGGGCTGTGAATATGGTTCTGTGTTACTGGAAATCTGAGTGAGATTGCAAACTGTTAAATAGTCCCCAGTTTATAAATGCGACAGATTTCCAGCATCAATTCTAGATATAGAAAGGTGCCCAGTCCATCTCTCTGGCGCTGTCTTCCTGGCATGCACAACCTCTGACCCCTTGTGTCCTGCAGAATCACAGATACAATGTTATGTGGGAAGGGACTGAGCGCTGTAATGTGATTATAGATGTATTCAGCTCATGGCGAGCGCTCCCAGATAGATCAGAGGCCTCATGCCCAGCGACAACACAACATTCTATCTATATGCCAGTGTGTAACTATGCCCAGTGAGAATGACGCATACCAAGCACCCCGGATAATGGGCAAATGTGGTAAAACGGGGGTTTTACCGCATTTTCCTATGTACCAATACCAGTCCGCCCCGTTTTCGCGAGGCAGAGTACCCTCTGGGTGGCGATACCCTATAGAAGCCTATGGGCTTCTATCGCCGCCCGCGCACCCCCCCTCCTGTCCTCCTTTGTCTCCTCCTCCCCCAGCAGGTGTCACAGCCGGCAGGACATCCGGCTGCAGGGAGGAGGAGGAGACGCCGGGGACACTGGCAGCCGCCGGGATGTGACGGAGACCCCCGCAGACAACATTACAGGTATCGCGGGGGTCTCCATCACCGCAACCCGATGCTAGCCGCATATGTTAGTACATATGCGGCAGCATCGCGGCGGCTGCCAGGCGAAGGGCGACGATGTATATTAATACATCCCGCCCAATGCACTTTATATGGTCCGGCGTTACTTCTTCCTTATGTCACAATAGCGCATGCAGGTTATATGGGGCAGTTCTGAGAATCGCCGTGGTCCTTGCTGGGTGCAGGAAGGACATATAGGGGCATGTGTGCCCCAGAGGCGTTCCCACTATAAGGTAACTATAGATTTCCCTCCAACTAATGATAACTTGGACTTCATGTTGGCTCGCAGGAGAAAACAGGGCATCAATCAGAACACGGGGGGTGTGGTACCCACTGTAACATCAGTCTGCCGCCAGCCCATTACAACGCAGCGACCTCCTGCGTTTGTTTGCAGAAGCCATACCATACGATACGTAGGACCTCAATGGTGGACTGACTCCAGAACACATCCGTACACTGCGGGCTTGCACAGGACGCAGAACAGCGTCACACCGACATTAGGGAGGAGGACAGATAATTAATTCCTCAAATCCTCCCTTCTCCCCCTTTCTACGCACGGTGTCGCCAACGTCTGGAAGCCATCACTTCTTACTTGATAAACATAATGCACCAGAAGGAAATGGGGAGGGGGGATGGGGGTATTTCCCAGCTATTGCACAATCGGAGCTGGAATTATTGTCTCCACCTTGGGGCAAGGAAATTGAAGTGTAATTATCTCTGCAACTCGCTTCTGCATAATGTCAGTGTAATAAACAGGGGCCTCAGGTTCCAATTAGCCTCATTAAGTCTCAGCCTCACCGAGAGCACAAAGATGTGTAATGCGGAACAGCGTTGTGTTACATGATTGTGTTGTGTATGGCAATGTGCACAGCGACAATGCTTCGCTACTGGTGCCAGTGACGCGAGATGACGGCGGCCGAATACCATTTACAACATAAACTGCAACATTCTTAGTATAAAAAGCCTAAATAAACTTCTATCCCCCCCTGCACACACACACACACACACACACTATTCATGACTTCTAAATATGCTCAGTATCTTAGACTACTATGGCAACCACAGTCGCACTGCACATGATGTAGTAAGCAGAGAGGCTTAGCAATGCCCCTCTGAGTTCTTCCTGGTCTGTCTACCCCTCCTATCACAGGACATGCTAACAGCCATATTTTCTGCACCCTCCAGAGAGATGGTTTGCAGATAAGAATGCTGCGTGTCTAAAAGGGGCTTACCCTGATGTTTAAAGTAAGGAATAAATTGAACAAAGGACTTTGCCAAGGACATAATGTGGCCCAGTCCCTGGACTTTGTGCAGTAGATACACATTAAAAAGGTGTTCATAGGACTTCATAGGCACCACGGATGGTGTAATGGTTAGCATTACTGCCTCACAGCACTGAGGTCATGGGTTATATCCCCACCATGTGTTATATATACAGGGCAGTACGGGTGGTGTAATGGTTATATTACTGCCTCACAGCGCTGAGGTAATGGGTTCTATTCCCACCATGTGTTATATATACGGGGCAGTACGGATGGTGTAATGGTTACATTACTGCCTCACAGCGCTGAGGTCATGGGTTCTATCCCCACCATGTGTTATATATACGGGGCAGTACGGATGGTGTAATAGTTAGTATTACTGCCTCACAGCGCTGAGGTCATGGGTTCTATCCCCACCATGTGTTATATATACGGGGCAGTACGGATGGTGTAATGGTTACATTACTGCCTCACAGCACTGAGGTCATGGGTTCTATCCCCACCATGTGTTATATATACGGGGCAGTACGGACGGTGTATCCCCACCATGTGTTATATATACGGGGCAGTACGGACGGATAGAACCCAGCGCTGAGGTCATGGGTTCTATCCCCACCATGTGTTATATATACGGGGCAGTACGGACGGTGTAATGGTTAGCATTACTGCCTCACAGCACTGAGGTCATGGGTTCTATCCCCACCATGTGTTATATATACAGGGCAGTACGGACGGTGTAATGGTTACATTACTGCCTCACAGCACTGAGGTCATGGGTTCTATCCCCACCATGTGTTATATATACTGGGCAGTACGGATGGTGTAATGGTTACATTACTGCCTCACAGCAGTGAGGTCATGGGTTCTATTCCCACCATGTGTTATATATATACGGGGTAGTACGGATGGTGTAATGGTTAGCATTACTGCCTCACAGCACTGAGGTCATGGGTTCTATCCCCACCATGTGTTATATATACTGGGCAGTACGGATGGTGTAATGGTTACATTACTGCCTCACAGCAGTGAGGTCATGGGTTCTATTCCCACCATGTGTTATATATATATACGGGGTAGTACGGATGGTGTAATGGTTAGCATTACTGCCTCACAGCACTGAGGTCATGGGTTCTATCCCCACCATGTGTTATATATACGGCCAGTACGGACGGTGTAATGGTTACATTACTGCCTCACAGCACTGAGGTCATGGGTTCTATTCCCACCATGTGTTATATATACGGGGCAGTACGGATGGTGTAATGGTTAGCATTACTGCCTCACAGCACTGAGGTCATGGGTTTTATCCCCACCATGTGTTATATATAAGGGGCAGTACGGATGGTGTAATGGTTACATTACTGCCTCACATCACTGAGGTCATGGGTTCTATCCCCACCATGTGTTATATATACGGGGCAGTACGGACGGTGTAATGGTTAGCATTACTGCCTCACAGCGCTGAGGTCATGGGTTCTATCCCCACCATGTGTTATATATACAGGGCAGTACAGATAATGTAATGGTTAGCATTACTGCCTCACAGCACTAAGGTCATGGGTTCTATTCCCACCATGTGTTATATATACGGGGCAGTACGGACGGTGTAATGGTTAGCATTACTGCCTCACAGCACTGAGGTCATGGGTTCTATCCTCACCATGTGTTATATATACGGGGCAGTACGGACGGTGTAATGGTTACATTACTGCCTCACAGCACTGAGGTCATGGGTTCTATCCCCACCATGTGTTATATATACGGGGCAGTACGGATGGTGTAATGGTTAGCATTACTGCCTCACAGCAGTGAGGTCATGGGTTCTATTCCCACCATGTGTTATATATATACGGGGTAGTACGGATGGTGTAATGGTTAGCATTACTGCCTCACAGCACTGAGGTCATGGGTTCTATCCCCACCATGTGTTATATATACTGGGCAGTACGGATGGTGTAATGGTTACATTACTGCCTCACAGCAGTGAGGTCATGGGTTCTATTCCCACCATGTGTTATATATATACGGGGTAGTACGGATGGTGTAATGGTTAGCATTACTGCCTCACAGCACTGAGGTCATGGGTTCTATCCCCACCATGTGTTATATATACGGCCAGTACGGACGGTGTAATGGTTACATTACTGCCTCACAGCACTGAGGTCATGGGCTCTATCCCCACTATGTGTTATATATACAGGGCAGTACGGACGGTGTAATGGTTACATTACTGCCTCACAGCACTGAGGTCATGGGTTCTATTCCCACCATGTGTTATATATACGGGGCAGTACGGACGGTGTAATGGTTAGCATTACTGCCTCACAGCACTGAGGTCATGGGTTCTATCCTCACCATGTGTTATATATACGGGGCAGTACGGACGGTGTAATGGTTACATTACTGCCTCACAGCACTGAGGTCATGGGTTCTATCCCCACCATGTGTTATATATACGGGGCAGTACGGATGGTGTAATGGTTAGCATTACTGCCTCACAGCAGTGAGGTCATGGGTTCTATTCCCACCATGTGTTATATATATACGGGGTAGTACGGATGGTGTAATGGTTAGCATTACTGCCTCACAGCACTGAGGTCATGGGTTCTATCCCCACCATGTGTTATATATACTGGGCAGTACGGATGGTGTAATGGTTACATTACTGCCTCACAGCAGTGAGGTCATGGGTTCTATTCCCACCATGTGTTATATATATACGGGGTAGTACGGATGGTGTAATGGTTAGCATTACTGCCTCACAGCACTGAGGTCATGGGTTCTATCCCCACCATGTGTTATATATACGGCCAGTACGGACGGTGTAATGGTTACATTACTGCCTCACAGCACTGAGGTCATGGGCTCTATCCCCACTATGTGTTATATATACAGGGCAGTACGGACGGTGTAATGGTTACATTACTGCCTCACAGCACTGAGGTCATGGGTTCTATTCCCACCATGTGTTATATATACGGGGCAGTACGGACGGTGTAATGGTTACATTACTTCCTCATAGCGCTGAGGTCATGGGTTCTATTCCCCCCATGTATTATATATACGGGGCAGTACGGATGGTGTAATGGTTACATTACTGCCTCACAGCACTGAGGTCATGGGTTCTATTCCCACCATGTGTTATATATATACGGGGTAGTACGGATGGTGTAATGGTTAGCATTACTGCCTCACAGCACTGAGGTCATGGGTTCTATTCCCACCATGTGTTATATATACGGGGCAGTACGGATGGTGTAATGGTTACATTACTGCCTCACAGCACTGAGGTCATGGGTTCTATCCCCACCATGTGTTATATATACGGGGCAGTACGGACGGTGTAATGGTTAGCATTACTGCCTCACAGCACTAAGGTCATGGGTTCTATTCCCACCATGTGTTATATATACAGGGCAGTACGGATGGTGTAATGGTTAGCATTACTGCCTCACAGCACTGAGGTGATGGGTTCTATCCCCACCATGTGTTATATATACGGGGCAGTACGGATGGTGTAATGGTTACATTTCTGCCTCACAGCGCTGAGTTCATGGGTTCTATCCCCACCATGTGTTATATATACAGGGCAGTACGGATGGTGTAATGGTTACATTACTGCCTCACAGCACTGAGGTCATGGGTTCTATACCCACCATGTGTTATATATACGGGGCAGTACGGATGGTGTAATGGTTAGCATTACTGCCTCACAGCACTGAGGTCATGGGTTCTATTCTCACCATGTATTATATATACGGAGCAGTGCGGACGGTGTAATGGTTACATTACTGCCTCACAGCACTGAGGTCATGGGTTCTATTCCCACCATGTGTTATATATATATATATATACTGGGAAGTACGGACGGTGTAATGGTTACATTACTGCCTCACAGCACTGATGTCATGGGTTCAAATCCCACCATGGCCCTAACTGTGTGGAGTTTGCATATTCTCCCCATTTTTTTATGGGCTTCCTCCAGGTACTCCGGTTTCCTCCCACAATCCCAAAAAAATACTGGTAGGTTATTTTTGGCTCGTAACAAAATTAACCCTAGAATGTCTGTCTGCGTGTACATGTGGTAGGGAATATAGGCCCTTATTCTAATCGGATCGGTACGGCCCGCGTGCGGCCGTACCGCCGATGTTTTTACTCTGCACATGCGCAGAGGTGAATCTGCGCATGTGCAGCCCCCTTCGCCGCAGACGTATTTCGTCCGCCGCAAAGGGGGCGTATAGGGGCGTGAGAGGCATCATGCCCTCATTTCCCTATGTGTACGCCCCGCGTTTCATGGGCGTTCCCATGCAAACGCGGGGCGTATGCATGGTAATGAGGCCATGACGCAACTCATGGGGGCGGAAAGCTGACGTCGCCGGATGTCAGCTTTCAGCCCCCATACAAGCTACCACACGGACGATTGTCCGTGTGGTCTCAGCTTGCGGGAGCTGCCGCGGCGTGCGGACCTGCCTTCGATGGTCGACGACCATCGAATGCAGGGGGCAGCTCCCACCATGGTGGAGGCGTAGCCTCCACCATTTTTATGCGGATCGCCAGCCGTCCGTGTACGGACGGCCGTGGCGATCCGTAGGGTGGGCGGGGATTGGTTTGTGCGGCCGGAGCCCCGTGTGCGGCTCTGGCCGCACCAACCAGAATAAGGGCCATAGATTGTAAGCTCCACTGGGGCAGGGACTGATGTGAATATTCTCTGTAAAGCGCTGCAGAATATGTGAGCTATATAATAACTGGTAATAATAGTCTCTGTACAGCGCTGCGGAATGTGTGTGCGCTATATAATAACTGGTAATAATAGTCTCTGTACAGTGCTGCGGAATATGTGTGCGCTATATAAATAACTGGTAATAATATTCTCTGTACAGCGCTGCGGAATACGTGTGCGCTATATAATAACTGGTAATAATAGTCTCTGTACAGCGCTGTGGAATATGTGTGCGCTATATAATAACTGGTAATAATAGTCTTTGTACAGCACTGCGGAATATGTGTGCGCTATATAATAACTGGTAATAATAGTCTCTGTACAGCACTGCGGAATATGTGTGCGCTATATAACTGGTAATAACATTCTCTGTACAGCGCTGCAGAATATGTGTGCGCTATATAATAACTGGTAATAATAGTTTCTGTACAGCGCTGCGGAATAGGTGTTAGCTATATAATAACTGGTTATAATAGTCTCTGTACAGCGCTGCGGAATATGTGTGCGCTATATAATAACTGGTGATAATATTCTCTGTACAGCGCTGCGGAATATGTGTGCGCTATATAAATAACTGGTAATAATATTCTCTGTACCGCGCTGCGGAATATGTGTGCGCTATATAAATAACTGGTAATAATAGTCTCTGTACAGTGCTGTGGAATATGTGTGCGCTATATAATAACTGGTAATAATATTCTCTGTACAGCGCTGCGGAATATGTGTGCGCTATATAAATAACTGGTAATAATATTCTCTGTACAGCGCTGTGGAATATGTGTGCGCTATATAATAACTGGTAATAATAGTCTCTGTACAGCGCTGCGGAATATGTGTGCGCTATATAATAACTGGTAATAATAGTCTCTGTACAGTGCTGTGGAATATGTGTGCGCTATATAAATAACTGGTAATAATAGTCTCTGTACAGTGCTGTGGAATATGTGTGCGCTATATAATAACTGGTAATGTTATTCTCTGTACAGCGCTGCGGAATATGTGTGCGCTATATAAATAACTGGTAATAATATTCTCTGTACAGCGCTGTGGAATATGTGTGCGCTATATAATAACTGGTAATAATAGTCTCTGTACAGCGCTGCGGAATATGTGTGCGCTATATAATAACTGGTAATAATAGTCTCTGTACAGCGCTGTGGAATATGTGTGCGCTATATAATAACTGGTAATAATATTCTCTGTACAGCGCTGCGGAATATGTGTGCGCTATATAAATAACTGGTAATAATATTCTCTGTAAAGCGCTGCGGAATATGTGTGCGCTATATAATAACTGGTAATAATAGTCTCTGTACAGCGCTGCGGAATATGTGGGCGCTATATAATAACTGGTAATAATATTCTCTGTACAGCGCTGCGGAATATGTGTGCGCTATATAATAACTGGTAATAATATTCTCTGTACAGCGCTGCGGAATATGTGTGCGCTATATAATAACTGGTAGTAATAGTCTCTGTACAGCGCTGCGGAATATGTGTGCGCTATATAATAACTGGTAATAATATTCTCTGTACGGCGCTGCGGAATATGTGTGCGCTATATAATAACTGGTAATATTCTCTGTACAGCGCTGCAGAATATGTGTGCGCTATATAAATAACTGGTAATAATATTCTCTGTACAGCGCTGCGGAATATGTGTGCGCTATATAATAACTGGTAATAATATTCTCTGTACAGCGCTGCGGAATATGTGTGCACTATATAATAACTGATAATAATAGTCTCTGTACAGCGCTGCGGAATATGTGTGCGCTATATAATAACTGGTAATGATAGTCTCTGTACAGCGCTGCGGAATATGTGTGCGCTATATAATAACTGGTAATAATATTCTCTGTACAGCGCTGCGGAATATGTGTGCGCTATATAATAACTGGTAATAATATTCTGTGTACAGCGCTGCGGAATATGTGTGCACTATATAATAACTGGTAATAATATTCTCTGTACAGCGCTGCGGAATATGTGTGCGCTATATAATAACTGGTAATAATATTCTCTGTACAGCGCTGCGGAATATGTGTGTGCTATATAATAACTGGTAATAATATTCTCTGTACAGCGCTGCGGAATATGTGTGCGCTATATAATAACTGGTAATAATAGTCTCTGTACAGCACTGCGGAATATGTGTGCGCTATATAATAACTGGTAATAATATTCTCTGTACAGCGCTGCGGAATATGTGTGTGCTATGTAATAACTGGTAATAATATTCTCTGTACAGCGCTGCGGAATATGTGTGCGCTATATAATAACTGGTAATAATAGTCTCTGTACAGCGCTGCGGAATGTGTGTGCGCTATATAATAACTGGTAATAATAGTCTCTGTACAGCACTGCGGAATATGTGTGCGCTATATAATAACTGGTAATAATAGTCTCTGTACAGCGCTGCGGAATATGTGTGCGCTTTATAATAACTGGTAATAATACTCTCTGTACAGCGCTGCGGAATATGTGTGCGCTATATAATAACTGGTAATAATAGTCTCTGTACAGCGCTGCGGAATATGTGCGCTATATAATAACTGGTAATAATATTCTCTGTACAGTGCTGCGGAATATGTGTGCGCTATATAATAACTGGTAATAATATTCTCTGTACAGCGCTGCGGAATGTGTGTGCGCTATATAATAACTGGTAATAATAGTCTCTGTACAGAGCTGCGGAATATGTGTGCGCTATATAATAACTGGTAATAATATTCTCTGTACAGCGCTGCGGAATATGTGTGCGCTATATAATAACTGGTAATAATAGTCTCTGTACAGCGCTGCGGAATATGTGTGCGCTATATAATAACTGGTGATAATATTCTCTGTACAGCGCTGTGGAATATGTGTGCGCTATATAATAACTGGTAATAATAATCTCTGTACAGCGCTGCGTAATATGTGTGCGCTATATAATAACTGGTAATAATAGTCTCTGTACAGCGCTGCGGAATATGTGTGCGCTATATAATAACTGGTAATATTCTCTGTACAGCAGTGTGGATTATGTGTGCGCTATATAATAACTGGTAATAATATTCTCTGTACAGCGCTGCGGAATATGTGTGCACTATATAATAACTGGTAATAATATTCTCTGTACATCACTGCGGAATATGTGTGCACTATATAATAACTGGTAATAATAGTCACTGTACAACGCTGTGGAATATGTGTGCTATATAATAACTGGTAATAATAATCTCTGTACAGCGCTGCGGAATATGTGTGCGCTATATAATAACTGGTAATAATAGTCTCTGTACAGCGCTGTGGAATATGTGTGCGCTATATAATACCTGGTAATAATAATCTCTGTACAGCGCTGTGGAATATGTGTGCGCTATATAATAACTGGTAATAATAGTCTCTGTACAGCGCTGTGGAATATGTGTGCGCTATATAATAACTGGTAATAATAGTCTCTGTACAGGGCTGCGGAATATGTGTGCGCTATATAATAACTGGTAATAATAGTCTCTGTACAGCGCTGCGGAATATGTGTGCGCTATATAATAACTGGTAATAATAGTCTCTGTACAGCACTGCGGAATATGTATGCGTTATATAATAACTGGTAATAATAATCTCTGTACAGCGCTGTGGAATATGTGTGCGCTATATAATAACTGGTAATAATAGTCTCTGTACAGCGCTGCGGAATATGTATGCGTTATATAATAACTGGTAATAATAATCTCTGTACAGCGCTGTGGAATATGTGTGCGCTATATAATAACTGGTAATAATAGTCTCTGTACAGCGCTACGGAATATGTGTGCGCTATATAATAACTGGTAATAATAGTCTCTGTACAGCACTGTGGAATATGTGTGCGCTATATAATAACTGGTAATAATATTCTCTGTACAGCGCTGTGGAATATGTGTGCGCTATATAATAACTGGTAATAATATTCTCTGTACAGCGCTGCGGAACATGTGTGCGCTATATAATAACTGGTAATAAATAAATAGGCCACAACCATAGCCTACAAAGGCCTCTTACCAGGGAATGACCCATTGTCACCCAATCACCCAAAGCAAATGCTCAGTTTGGGAAACCGTCACCACCGTACGTACACCGGAACCACAACCTCCACACATGGCAGCTTGCGGGTAATCTGGACTCCCGCACTGATAGTCAGTTAGCCCCATGTACTGTAATATCACAGCCTCCCGGTCACCCGGCCCCACGCACCAGTAAATGACAGGAATATCCCCGGTCTCGCTGCCACGGGCCACTTACTTCTTACACTGATACCGTTCTGCTCTAAACAGAGTCCAGATGCTGCGACTGGGTGAGTGCGCATTGGCTGGGAACGCTGGGAACCTTGGCTGGGGAGCGATTATCGCACAGCCTTTAATTGAAACATATTACAGTTGGAGCCATAACAAATTACAAGTTGTTGCAGTTTACGTTTTTGCCATGACGGGAAATCCTGTGTAATACTGTACAGAGTATTATAGGGACGCACGCATGTGCTGTACAGTGCTGTACATACAGCCATGACGGGAAATCCTGTGTAATACTGTACAGAGTATTATAGGGACGCACGTATGCGCTGTACAGTGCTGTACATACAGACATGACGGGAAATCCTGTGTAATACTGTACAGAGTATTATAGGGACGCACGTATGTGCTGTACAGTGCTGTACATACAGACATGACGGGAAATCCTGTGCAATACTGTATTATAGGGGACGCACGTATGTGCTGTACAGTGCTGTACATACAGACATGACGGGAAATCCTGTGTAGTACTGTGCCGTGTATTATAGAGGACGCACGTATGTGCTGTACAGTGCTGTATATTCAGCCATGACGGGATATCCTGTGCAATACTGTACAGAGTATTATAGGGGACGCACGTATGTGCTGTACAGTGCTGTACATACAGACATGACGGGAAATCCTGTGTAGTACTGTGCCGTGTATTATAGAGGACGCACGTATGTGCTGTACAGTGCTGTACATACAGACATGTGGGAAATCCTGTGTAATACTGTACAGAGTATTATAGGGGACGCACGTATGTGCTGTACAGTGCTGTACATCCAGCCATGACAGGAAATCCTGTGTATTACTGTACAGAGTATTATAGGGGACGCACGTATGTGCTGTACAGTGCTGTACATACAGACATGACGGGAAATCCTGTGTAGTACTGTGCCGTGTATTATAGAGGACGCACGTATGTGCTGTACAGTGCTGTACATTCAGCCATGACGGGATATCCTGTGTAATACTGTACAGAGTATTATAAGGGATGCACGCATGTGTTGCACAGTGCTGTACATCCAGCCATGACGGGAAATCCTGTGTAATACTGTACAGAGTATTATAGGGGAC
This sequence comes from Crinia signifera, assembly GCF_055691185.1. NCBI lineage: Eukaryota > Metazoa > Chordata > Amphibia > Anura > Myobatrachidae > Crinia > Crinia signifera. Next base: position 3,281,555 of record NC_139219.1, read on the forward strand.
GCACGCATGTGCTGCACAGTGCTGTACATCCAGCCATGACGGGAAATCCTGTGTAATACTGTATAGAGTATTATAGGGACGCACATATGTGCTGTACAGTGCTGTACATACAGCCATGACGGGATATCCTGTGCAATACTGTGCTGTGTATTATAGGGAACGCACGTATGTGCTGTACATACAGACATGTGGGAAATCCTGTGTAATACTGTGCCGTGTATTATAGGGGACACACGCATGTGCTGTACATTCAGCCATGACAGGAAATCTACGTCACTACGGCGCAGTGGTCCTCCCTGTGTCCGCTGTCACATGACGCAGTGGTCCTCCCTGTGTCCGCCGTCACATGACGCAGTGCTCCTCCCTGTGTCCGCCGTCACATGACGCAGTGCTCCTCCCTGTGTCCGCCGTCACATGACGCAGTGGTCCTCCCTGTGTCCGCCGTCACATGACGCAGCGGTACATGTGCAGCGTAGGCTAGATGTACACACAATGGTATAAAACCACTCCCCTGCGTCCTATGGGAATATTCGGCTTCATCCGCGGCACATGTGCAGGATGCGTACAGCCACGGCGAACAGGGTGTAGGGTAGTCGCGCCCAGCGCTTCATCAGCGTTCCCATGGTTACGTGGGTGGCGGAGTCACTGTAGATCTGCGTGCACTCACCGGATGGCGTCACCATGGAATGATGTGGGTGTATGTAGTAAACATACATTCACAGGTCATGTGAACATACATGCTGTGCGAGGGGGGGGGGGGGGGGCGGTTGGCTCGGCATTGGTCGCAGCCCTATGAATTAACCAGAATAACCCCCAATATCAACATTGTGCGCATCTCAGGCTATCAGTACAGTGATACAAGGCAGCTAGGAGTACCCCTATTCATTGGCTTTCAGGCTTCCAAATCAGGGATATAAGGCAGCTAGGAGTACCACCATTCCTTAGCTTTCAAGCTCTCAGAACACTGATACAAGGCAGCTGGGAGTACCACCCTTCCTCAGCCCTCAGAACAGATACAATGTAGCTAGGAGTACCACCATCCTCAGCCCTCAGAACAGATACAATGCAGCTAGGAGTACCACCATCCTCAGCCTTTAGGCTCGCAGAACAGATACTATGCAGCTGGGAGTACCACCATTCCTTAGCTTCCAGGCTCTCAGAACAGATACAATGCAGCTGGGAGTACAGCCATCCTCAGCATTCAGACTCTCAGAACAGATACAATGCAGCTAGGAGTACCACCATTCCTCAGCTTCCAGGCTCTCAGAACAGATACAATGTAGCTAGGAGTACCACCATCCTCAGCCTTTAGGCTCGCAGAACAGATACTATGCAGCTGGGAGTACCACCATTCCTCAGCTTCCAGGCTCTCAGAACAGATACAATGCAGCTGGGAGTACTGCCATCCTCAGCATTCAGACTCTCAGAACAGATACAATGCAGCTAGGAGTACCACCATTCCTCAGCTTCCAGGCTCTCAGAACAGATACAATGCAGCTAGGAGTACCACCATTCCTCAGCCCTCAGAACAGTGATACAATGCAGCTAGGAGTACCACCATTCCTCAGCCCTCAGAACAGTGATACAATGCAGCTGGGAGTACCACCATTCCTCAGCCCTCAGAACAGTGATACAATGCAGCTAGGAGTACCACCATTCCTCAGCCCTCAGAACAGTGATACAATGCAGCTAGGAGTACCACCATCCTTAGCCCTCAGAACAGTGATACAATGCAGCTAGGAGTACCACCATCCTTAGCCCTCAGAACAGTGATACAATGCAGCTAGGAGTACCACCATCCTCAGCCCTCAGAACAGTGACACAATGCAGCTAGGAGTACCACCATTCCTCAGCCCTCAGAACAGTGATACAATGCGATCAAGCAGTTCCAGCACATATTCTGCAGGTATAGCATGGTGCTGACTCTCTTCTTTGCCAAACTGTCCCATAATATAAATGAGGAGAAATATTTAGAACCTATATTATTAAATATTATTGTATTATTTGGGGGATCCAGCTGCGGTGCGCTGTCCTGTACCTGTAGCTCGGATCAGCCCATACACATCCGGGACTGGTTACTCTACAACACTCACCAGAAACTTCCTGGGATACGGCAAACCCTGGCGTTATACGGGGTATCACGGCCCTGCACCGGCTGTGCAATGACGCGGAATGTGTTACTGTGCAGCAGATGGGGCCGCGGTGAGGAGATTCACCACAAATCCAAGCATTGTCTCCTCACAGAGTATCTTGCACATTACGGAAGAGAAGGCATGTATGGTGCAAAACAGAGGAATGGACCCCAGCATATCTATAATGGTGTCCATGGCTGTCTTATTGGTAGCAGCAGAAACAGATGTCTTCCATTGGTGCTAACGGCACCTAGTGCTTTCCCTGTCTACACTGACAATAGCAGCACTGGAATTATTACTACATGCGGCAACCTACAATGGGCCTTATTCTGGTCGAGCCGACCAAAATATTCACAAGTGCCCCGATGACGCGGGTGCAGCCAGCTGACATCACCGGATGTCAGATACGTGCTCACTTCCTCCCGAGCATCCACACATATGTAAGTGACTTCAATGCCGACCATTGAATGATGTGGGTAACATCCCAGGCCCTGCGAGGGAACCGCCCTTGTGAATGGGTGGCCGCCAGGCGGAGTTTGGTGGACCCAGAATAATCCCCAATATATCTTATATGTAGATTTATTCCATTTAATACTATGATATAGAATGAAAAAAGAATAAGAAACATGTTTAATCCGATGCAGGTGCCTGGCATGTGCAGGACAATTACGTATCCCACACTTAACCCTTTATTACCAAGGAGACGGAATATACAGAATCCAAACGTGGACCAATCCATCACAGCAATGCTCAATTTAGCCATTGGAGGGCCTGACTACAACACCCTCCAACACAGCCCCACCAAATGGTTCCAGGGCCTGACTACAACACCCTCCAACACAGCCCCACCAAATGGTTCCAGGGCCGGACTACAACACCCTCCAACACAGCCCCACCAAATGGTTCCAGGGCCTGACTACAACACCCCCAACATCGCCCCCTCCATGAGGCAAAGGTACCAGGGCTAGATTACCAGACACCCCCCCACCAATATGATATCCTTCATGAGGTACAGGTACCAGGCCCAGATTACCAGATCCACCAATATGGCCTCCTCCATGAGGTACAGGTACCAGGCCCAGATTACCAGATCCACCAATATGGCCTCCTCCATGAGGTACAGGTACCAGGCCCAGGTTACCAGATCCACCAATATGACCTCCTCCATGAGGTACAGGTACCAGGCCCAGATTACCAGATCCACCATTATGGCCTCCTTCATGAGGTACAGGTGCCAGGCCCAGATGACCAGATCCCCCAATATGGCCTCCTCCATGAGGTACAGGTACCAGGCCCAGATTACCAGATCCCCCAATATGGCCTCCTCCATGAGGTACAGGTACCAGGCCCAGATGACCAGATCCCCCAATATGGCCTCCTCCATGAGGTACAGGTACCAGGCCCAGATTACCAGATCCCCCAATATGGCCTCCTCCATGAGGTACAGGTACCAGGCCCAGATTACCAGATCCCCCAATATGACCTCCTCCATGAGGTACAGGTACCAGGCCCAGATTACCAGATCCACCAATATGGCCTCCTCCATGAGGTACAGGTACCAGGCCCAGATTACCAGATCCACCAATATGGCCTCCTCCATGAGGTACAGGTACCAGGCCCAGATGACCAGATCCCCCAATATGGCCTCCTCCATGAGGTACAGGTACCAGGCCCAGATTACCAGATCCCCCAATATGGCCTCCTTCATGAGGTACAGGTGCCAGGCCCAGATTACCAGATCCACCAATATGGCCTCCTCCATGAGGTACAGGTGCCAGGCCCAGATTACCAGATCCACCAATATGACCTCCTCCATGAGGTACAGGTACCAGGCCCAGATTACCAGATCCCCCAATATGGCCTCCTCCATGAGGTACAGGTACCAGGCCCAGATTACCAAACCCCCCAATATGGCCTCCTCCATGAGGTACAGGTACCAGGCCCAGATTACCAAACCCCCCAATATGGCCTCCTCCATGAGGTACAGGTACCAGGCCCAGATTACCAGATCCACCAATATGGCCTCCTTCATGAGGTACAGGTGCCAGGCCCAGATTACCAGATCCACCAATATGGCCTCCTCCATGAGGTACAGGTGCCAGGCCCAGATTACCAGACCCCCCAATATGGCCTCCTCCATGAGGTACAGGTACCAGGCCCAGATTACCAGATCCACCAATATGATATCCTCCATGAGGTACAGGTACCAGGCCCAGATTACCAGATCCCCCAATATGGCCTCCTCCATGAGGTACAGGTACCAGGCCCAGATTACCAGACCCAGACTCCTGCATGAGGTACAGGTGCCAGGCCCAGATTACCAGATCCACCAATATGGCCTCCTCCATGAGGTACAGGTACCAGGCCCAGATTACCAGATCCCCCAATATGGCCTCCTTCATGAGGTACAGGTGCCAGGCCCAGATTACCAGATCCACCAATATGGCCTCCTCCATGAGGTACAGGTACCAGGCCCAGATTACCAGATCCCCCAATATGGCCTCCTCCATGAGGTACAGGTACCAGGCCCAGATTACCAAACCCCCCAATATGACCTCCTTCATGAGGTACAGGTGCCAGGCCCAGATTACCAGATCCACCAATATGGCCTCCTCCATGAGGTACAGGTGCCAGGCCCAGATTACCAGACCCCCCAATATGGCCTCCTCCATGAGGTACAGGTACCAGGCCCAGATTACCAGATCCACCAATATGGCCTCCTCCATGAGGTACAGGTACCAGGCCCAGATTACCAGACCCCCCAATATGACCTCCTTCATGAGGTACAGGTACCAGGCCCAGATTACCAGATCCACCAATATGACCTCCTCCATGAGGTACAGGTACCAGGCCCAGATTACCAGACCCACCAATATGGCCTCCTCCATGAGGTACAGGTGCCAGGCCCAGATTACCAGACCCACCAATATGGCCTCCTCCATGAGGTACAGGTACCAGGCCCAGATTACCAGACCCAGACTCCTGCATGAGGTACAGGTACCAGGCCCAGATTACCAGACCCAGACTCCTGCATGAGGTACAGGTGCTTTCTGCTGGAGCATCCTTCATGATGCCTTAAATTATTTGGTTCTTCCAGTCCAGGCCATGATAATGTAAAGGAGTTGGTGGGGTGGAGAGGCCCAGCTCACACCCACCAGCAGGTATGGGCCACTGATACCGCTTTTTATTATTATTATTATAATTTTATTTATACGGCCGCACAAGTGTTTGGCAGCGCCGTACAAAGGAACAGTACAGAGAGACAACATTTGGGATTACATTGAATAAATAACAGAAATAGAGTACAGGTAACAGAGCGCCACAGTTCAATACACATTACAGCTTGGATATAAGTAGTGAGGACTCAGATAACATACAACTAGAGGCCTGAGGACAATGATGGAGAGGAGTATGCAGACGAAGATGGTCACTGAGTGTTGGAGTATAGGAGAGCTGTGAGTGACATGTGAAGAGTTTTATCACCAATGCTGGGAAATAGCGTTGATACTTCAATGTAAATGTATCTATCTCTCATTATTTTCTTTCCCAAAAATGTAACAGTGTAATGTGGGCTAGGTGACATGAGGGAGATTGCTAGACTAATGAGGGAGATTGCTGCTATGTCAGGGAGTCTCCTGCAGAATGCAGGAGGGGAGGTAACTATGATGTAGCAGTGTAATGTGGGCTAGGTGACATGAGGGAGATTGCTAGACTAATGAGGGAGATTGCTGCTATGTCAGGGAGTCTCCTGCAGAATGCAGGAGGGGAGGTAACTATGATGTAACAGTGTAATGCGGGCTAGGTGACATGGGGGAGATTGCTAGACTAATGAGGGAGAGAGGGAGATTGCTGCTGTGTCAGGGAGTCTCCTGCAGAATGCAGGAGGGGAGGTAACTATGATGTATCAGTGTAATGTGAGCTAGGTGACATGAGGGAGATTGCTAGACTAATGAGGGAGAGAGGGAGATTGCTGCTATGTCAGGGAGTCTCCTGCAGAATGCAGGAGGGGAGGGAACTATGATGTAACAGTGTAATGCGGGCTAGGTGACATGGGGGAGATTGCTAGACTAATGAGGGAGAGAGAGAGATTGCTGCTATGTTAGGGAGTCTCCTACAGAATGCAGGAGGGGAGGGAACTATGATGTAACAGTGTAATGCGGGCTAGGTGACATGGGGGAGATTGCTAGACTAATGAGGGAGAGAGAGAGATTGCTGCTATGTTAGGGAGTCTCCTACAGAATGCAGGAGGGGAGGGAACTATGATGTAACAGTGTAATGCGGGCTAGGTGACATGGGGGAGATTGCTAGACTAATGAGGGAGAGAGGGAGATTGCTGCTGTGTCAGGGAGTCTCCTGCAGAATGCAGCAGGGTAAGTACTGTGCACTACTATGTACCAGATCAACCCGGAGTGAGGAGCAATGTGAAAGCACCAACTCGACAATTCAAACCGGGTTATAAGAAGGGTTAAACCTTTAGTTTAGTATGAGAGGGTGTGGCCCGGTGTAAGATAACGCGAGGCCGTGTTATTGGTCTCTCTGAGGAATACGCCTGATTGATTATCAGTGTAATAGAACAATTTGTCCATGAGGCAGAGGTGAGGGGTCTATGGTCTGTCAGCGAGGCGTGAGGTGATGTGGGGATAACACAGGTGAGGGGTCTCTGGTCTGTCAGCGAGGCGTGAGGTGATGTGGGGATAACACAGGTGAGGGGTCTCTGGTCTGTCAGCAAGGCGTGAGGTGATGTGGGGATAACACAGGTGAGGGGTCTCTGGTCTGTCAGCGAGGCGTAAGGTGATGTGGGGATAACACAGGTGAGGGGTCTCTGGTCTGTCAGCGAGGCGTGAGGTGATGTGGGGATAACACAGGTGAGGGGTCTCTGGTCTGTCAGCGAGGCGTGAGGTGACGTGGGGATAACATAGGTGAGGGGCCTCTGGTCGGTCAGCGAGGCGTGAGGTGATGTGGGGATAACACAGGTGAGGGGTCTCTGGTCTGTCAGCGAGGCGTGAGGTGATGTGGGGATAACACAGGTGAGGGGTCTCTGGTCTGTCAGCGAGGCGTGAGGTGACGTGGGGATAACACAGGTGAGGGGCCTCTGGTCGGTCAGCGAGGCGTGAGGTGATGTGGGGATAACACAGGTGAGGGGTCTCTGGTCTGTCAGCGAGGCGTGAGGTGATGTGGGGATAACACAGGTGAGGGGTCTCTGGTCTGTCAGCGAGGCGTGAGGTGACGTGGGGATAACACAGGTGAGGGGTCTCTGGTCAGTCAGCGAGGCGTGAGGTGATGTGGGGATAACACAGGTGAGGGGTCTCTGGTCTGTCAGCAAGGCGTGAGGTGATGTGGGGATAACACAGGTGAGGGGTCTCTGGTCTGTCAGCGAGGCGTAAGGTGATGTGGGGATAACACAGGTGAGGGGTCTCTGGTCTGTCAGCGAGGCGTGAGGTGATGTGGGGATAACACAGGTGAGGGGTCTCTGGTCTGTCAGCGAGGCGTGAGGTGACGTGGGGATAACACAGGTGAGGGGCCTCTGGTCGGTCAGCGAGGCGTGAGGTGATGTGGGGATAACACAGGTGAGGGGTCTCTGGTCTGTCAGCGAGGCGTGAGGTGATGTGGGGATAACACAGGTGAGGGGTCTCTGGTCTGTCAGCGAGGCGTGAGGTGACGTGGGGATAACACAGGTGAGGGGTCTCTGGTCAGTCAGCGAGGCGTGAGGTGATGTGGGGATAACACAGGTGAGGGGTCTCTGGTCTGTCAGCGAGGCGTGAGGTGATGTGGGGATAACACAGGTGAGGGGTCTCTGGTCTGTCAGCGAGGCGTGAGGTGATGTGGGGATAACACAGGTGAGGGGTCTCTGGTCTGTCAGCGAGGCGTGAGGTGATAACACAGGTGAGGGGTCTCTGGTCTGTCAGGGAGGCGTGAGGTGATGTGGGGATAACACAGGTGAGGGGTCTCTGGTCTGTCAGCGAGACGTGAGGTGATGTGGGGATGTGAGGATAACACAGGTGAGGGGTCTCTGGTCTGTCAGCGAGGCGTGAGGTGATGTGGGGATAACACAGGTGAGGGGTCTCTGGTCTGTCAGCGAGGCGTGAGGTGATGTGGGGATAACACAGGTGAGGGGTCTCTGGTCTGTCAGCGAGGCGTGAGGTGATGTGGGGATAACACAGGTGAGGGGTCTCTGGTCTGTCAGGGAGGCGTGAGGTGATGCGGGGATAACACAGGTGAGGGGTCTCTGGTCGGTCAGCGAGGCGTGAGGTGATGCGGGGATAACACAGGTGAGGGGTCTCTGGTCTGTCAGGGAGGCGTGAGGTGATGCGGGGATAACACAGGTGAGGGGTCTCTGGTCTGTCAGCGAGGCGTGAGGTGATGTGGGGATAACACAGGTGAGGGGTCTCTGGTCTGTCAGGGAGGCGTGAGGTGATGTGGGGATAACACAGGTGAGGGGTCTCTGGTCTGTCAGGGAGGTGTGAGGTGATAACACAGGTGAGGGGTCTCTGGTCTGTCAGCGAGGCGTGAGGTGATGTGGGGATAACACAGGTGAGGGGTCTCTGGTCTGTCAGCGAGGCGTGAGGTGATGTGGGGATAACACAGGTGAGGGCTGAGCAGTTGCTGGCAGCACCATAGGATATAATAGCCAGCACCGAGCTGCCTGCAGTGTACACGAGCTGGGTCCCAGCATGGAAATAACCGCCTGGAACATATTTATAGCAGCGCTTCCATTTGTCTGACCACTTCCATGGAGCTGCTTTGAAGACATTAAAAACAGGATGTGATCTCTCCCCCGCCAGCCTCACACCCACTCGTGCAGCCCTGTAACACTGCTATGGGAAAGGTGTAGGAGGAGGACAGGAACGCGGGATCCCGCCAGACTGCAGGACACATGCGGAGCGTTGTATGTTAGTGTGCGGTCACACGTATGGGGGTCTATCAATGGTTATTTATATATAGCACACACATGTTCTGCAGCGCTGCACACAACATATTTCACGGGATCCTGGTAACTCACCAGTGCAATTTATGGGGTGTTGGAGGAAACCAGAACAACCGGAAGGAACCCACACAGGCACTGAGAGCACATACAAACTCCACACATATAGGGTATTGGTCAGGAATACAGCTCATGACCTCAGAGCAGGGTCATCTTATCATATAGGCACACTTGCAGATGCTCAGGGCCCCAGGCATTTAGGAGCCTCCACGTAGAGGCGTGTGCTGGTCACATGATCAGAGCAGCCAGGCAACACCCTCAGCTATCCACCAATCAGAGTGCAGGATTCTCTACCTGCCTACCAGACATTCCATAGCCCTCTGATCTGCCAGCGCTGGACACAATATAACAATACCGCTGGTCCATAGCCCTCTGATCTACCAGCGCTGGACACCATATAACACTACCGCTGGTCCATAGCCCTCTGATCTCCCAGCGCTGGACATTATATAACACTACCGCTGGTCCATAGCCCTCTGCTCTCCCAGCGCTGGACACAATATAACACTACCGCTGGTCCATAGCCCTCTGATCTACCAGCGCTGGACACCATATAACACTACCGCTGGTCCATAGCCCTCTGATCTCCCAGCACTGGACACCATATAACACTACCGCTGGTCCATAGCCCTCTGATCTACCAGCGCTGGACACCATATAACACTACCGCTGGTCCATAGCCCTCTGATCTGCCAGCGCTGGACACAATATAACACTACCACTGGTCCATAGCCCTCTGCTCTCCCAGCGCTGGACACCATATAACACTACCGCTGGTCCATAGCCCTCTGATCTACCAGCGCTGGACACAATATAACACTAGCGCTGGTCCATAGCCCTCTGATCTCCCAGCGCTGGACACCATATAACACTACCGCTGGTCCATAGCCCTCTGATCTGCCAGCGCTGGATACCATATAACAATACCGCTGGTCCATAGCCCTCTGATCTCCCAGCGCTGGACACCATATAACACTACCGCTGGTCCATAGCCCTCTGATCTACCAGCGCTGGACACCATATAACACTACCGCTGGTCCATAGCCCTCTGATCTACCAGCGCTGGACACCATATAACACTACCGCTGGTCCGGCAGACGAGGAATAATCAGATCATAGGAATGATATTGGGGAATTGAGGATGACAGGCAGACGAGGAATAATCAGAACCCAGGAATGATATTGGGGAATGGAGGATGACGGGCAGACGAGGAATAATCAGACCTGAGGAATGATATTGGGGAATGGAGGATGACGGGCAGACGAGGAATAATCAGACCTGAGGAATGATATTGGGGAATGGAGGATGCCGGACAGACGAGGAATAATCAGAACTCAGGAATGATATTGGGGAATGGAGGATGACGGGCAGACGGGGAATAATCAGAACCCAGGAATGATATTGGGGAATGGAGGATGACGGGCAGACGAGGAATAATCAGACCTGAGGAATGATATTGGGGAATGGAGGATGACGGGGAGACGAGGAACAATCAGAACCCAGGAATGATATTGGGGAATGGAGGATGACGGGCAGACGAGGAATAATCAGAACCCAGGAATGATATTGGGGAATGGAGGATGACGGGCAGGCGAGGAATAATCAGACCTGAGGAATGATATTGGGGAATGGAGGATGACGGGCAGACGAGGAATAATCAGACCTGAGGAATGATATTGGGGAATGGAGGATGACGGGGAGACGAGGAATAATCAGAACCCAGGAATGATATTGGGGAATGGAGGATGACGGGCAGACGAGGAATAATCAGACCTGAGGAATGATATTGGGGAATGGAGGATGACAGGCAGACGAGGAATAATCAGAACCCAGGAATGATATTGGGGAATGGAGCATGACGGACAGACGAGGAATAATCAGAACTCAGGAATGATATTGGGGAATGGAGGATGACGGGGAGACGAGGAATAATCAGAACCGAGGAATGATATTGGGGAATGGAGGATGACGGACAAACGAGGAATAATCAGACCTGAGGAATGATATTGGGGAATGGAGGATGACGGACAGACGAGGAATAATCAGAACCGAGTAATGATATTGTGGAATGGAGGATGACGGGCAGACGAGGAATAATCAGAACCCAGGAATGATATTGGGGAATGGAGGATGACGGGCAGACGAGGAATAATCAGAACCCAGGAATGATATTGGGGAATGGAGGATGACAGGCAGACGAGGAATAATCAGAACCCAGGAATGATATTGGGGAATGGAGAATGACGGGCAGACGAGGAATAATCAGAACCCAGGAATGATATTGGGGAATGGAGGGTGACAGGCAGACGAGGAATAATCAGAACCGAGGAATGATATTGGAGAATGGTGGATGACGGGCAGACGAGGAATAATCAGAACTCAGGAATGATATTGGGGAATGGAGGATGCCGGACAGACAAGGAATAATCAGAACCGAGTAATGATATTGTGGAATGGAGGATGACGGGCAGACGAGGAATAATCAGAACCCAGGAATGATATTGGGGAATGGAGGATGACGGGCAGACGAGGAATAATCAGAACCCAGGAATGATATTGGGGAATGGAGGATGACAGGCAGACGAGGAATAATCAGAACCCAGGAATGATATTGGGGAATGGAGAATGACGGGCAGACGAGGAATAATCAGAACCCAGGAATGATATTGGGGAATGGAGGATGACGGGCAGACGAGGAATAATTAGACCGAGGAATGATATTGGGGAATGGAGGATGACAGGCAGATGAGGAATAATCAGAACCCAGGAATGATATTGGGGAATGGAGGGTGACAGGCAGACGAGGAATAATCAGAACCCAGGAATGATATTGGGGAATGGAGGGTGACGGGCAGACGAGGAATTATCAGAACTGAGGAATGATATTGGGGAATGGAGGATGACGGGCAGACGAGGAATAATTAGACCTGTGGAATGATATTGGGGAATGGAGGATGACGGGCAGACGAGGAATAATCAGAACCCAGGAATGATATTGGGGAATGGAGGATGACGGGCAGACGAGGAATAATCAGAACCGAGGAATGATATTGGAGAATGGTGGATGACGGGCAGACGAGGAATAATCAGAACTCAGGAATGATATTGGGGAATGGAGGATGCCGGACAGACAAGGAATAATCAGAACCGAGTAATGATATTGTGGAATGGAGGATGACGGGCAGACGAGGAATAATCAGAACCCAGGAATGATATTGGGGAATGGAGGATGATGGGCAGACGAGGAATAATCAGAACCCAGGAATGATATTGGGGAATGGAGGATGACAGGCAGACGAGGAATAATCAGAACCCAGGAATGATATTGGGGAATGGAGAATGACGGGCAGACGAGGAATAATCAGAACCCAGGAATGATATTGGGGAATGGAGGATGACGGGCAGACGAGGAATAATTAGACCTGTGGAATGATATTGGGGAATGGAGGATGACGGGCAGACGAGGAATAATCAGAACCCAGGAATGATATTGGGGAATGGAGGATGACGGGCAGACGAGGAATAATCAGAACCGAGGAATGATATTGGGGAATGGAGGATGACGGGCAGAGGAGGAATAATCAGAACCGAGGAATGATATTGGGGAATGGAGGATGCCGGACAGACAAGGAATAATCAGAACCGAGGAATGATATTGGGGAATGGAGCATGATGATTGTTAAAGTCGAGTTGCACACACGCCATTTTAGGATAGTATGGCTGCCATTTTGGTTCGCAGAGTTGCGCAAATAAAGTAATAATACCAGAGTCTGTGTGACAAAGTGGATCATAAGCGCAGCCATACTAATACACATAAATTCATAATACCATACCTACACCAAATAAAATATAGTTAATTAAAGGTTTAGAGCACTACACATAGTGTAATCAACAATACACACTATGTCTGTATAATGTTTAGTATCGTTATGTTCCGTTTCTTACGCGCAGCAGTCCGGTCATTGCGAAAACTTCGCAACTCATATGGTCCGATAATTACGGACAAAATCCATATTCCTAGGACTATTTCTGCTAAACTGTGTGAGACAAAGGAATCCAGATATAACCGGTTCTTGTTGCTGTTTACGACCCCCGACGACGATGCCAACACACAAAGGACACCAAAGTACACTCCCCCTGCACCAATCCAAACCAGGTGTAATACTTTTCTCCAAATCACTGAGGACTGGACATTTGAACACTGGACCAATAGGAATGGCCTTTGACCTTCCCCTTTTGACCCTATAAAGATAGCGAACCCTGGGCTGGCTCGGTCACTTTGGCACTGCTGTTATCTCCTCACCATTGACCCGGGCTATAGTTCTATTTGAACATAGCGCGCTCCGACCGGACTGCGCTGCGCATATCTGATGAGATGGTAAACGGTTGCATTCCTTGTGCTTTCTTATATTGTTTATTGGCTGATTGTATTCTGTAATTGTTTTCTTTCCCCTAGTAGTATTTGACTTGTATTAGTATTGTTAAGGACATTGTATCACGGGATTCAGTATTGAATCCCGGCGGTCGGGATCCCGGCGTTCAGAATCCCGATGCCGGAATCCCGACAGCCGAAATGCCGACAAGGGGGGGGACGTGGATCGCCCCCCCTTGCGGGCTCGCTGCGCTCGCCACGCAGCGGGCCCGGTGCCTCGCTACGCTCGGCACGCTATTTTATTCTCCCTCCAGGGGTGTCGTGGACACCCCAGGAGGGAGAAAGTGTCGGCATTTCGGCGGTCGGGATTCCGGCGTCGGGATTCTGAACGCCGGGATCCCGACCGCCGGGATCTTAACTGCATCCCGTATCACGTGTTATCCTGTATTTCTTCTTTCTGTAACCCCCTTTGTCCGCTAGGGACTAAATACACTATTTTGGAGAATCTATCTCCTCACTTGTTAGATCGTGGTCTCGTCTATTATTCGCATCTAGCGATAACGTATATTACGGACATTGTCCTACAAACGTATTCGCAGATTAGAGACTAAGTACTGCGAAGGGATTTCCCATTTACTGTTATTGATTCAGCGTGTACAATACACAGAAAAGGTACGCTACACTGCACTACGTTTTGTTCGCACGTAGCTAGGAATAAAGGGTACGCAAGTTACCGAATAAATACGTAAACTGCGCATTTCACTTATTGTTCTTTGGTTATATAAATATCAGCTTTAATATGATATTGGGGAATGGAGGATGACGGGCAGACGAGGAATAATCAGAACCCAGGAATGATATTGGGGAATGGAGGATGACGGGCAGACGAGGAATAATCAGAACCCAAGAATAATATTGGGGAATGGAGGATGACAGGCAGACGAGGAATAATCAGAACCCAGGAATGATATTGGGGAATGGAGGATGACGGGCAGACGAGGAATAATCAGAACCCAGGAATGATATTGGGGAATTGAGGATGACAGGCAGACGAGGAATAATCAGAACTCAGGAATGATATTGGAGAATTGAGGATGACGGGCAGACGAGGAATAATCAGAACTCAGGAATGATATTGGGGAATGGAGGATGACGGGCAGACGAGGAATAATCAGACCTGAGGAATGATATTGGGGAATGGAGGATGACGGGCAGACGAGGAATAATCAGAACCCAGGAATGATATTGGGGAACGGAGGATGACGGGCAGACGAGGAATAATCAGACCTGAGGAATGATATTGGGGAATGGAGGATGACAGGCAGACGAGGAATAATCAGAACCCAGGAATGATATTGGGGAATGGAGGATGCCGGGCAGACGAGGAATAATCAGACCGAGGAATGATATTGGGGAATAGAGGATGCCGGACAGACGAGGAATGATCAAACCTGAGGAATGATATTGGGGAATGGAGGATGACGGGCAGACGAGGAATAATCAGACCGAGGAATGATATTGGGGAATGGAGGATGCCGGGCAGACGAGGAATAATCAAACCTGAGGAATGATATTGGGGAATGGAGGATGCCGGACAGACGAGGAATAATCAGACCTGAGGAATGATATTGGGGAATGGAGGATGGCGGACAGACGAGGAATAATCAGACCCGTGGAATGATATTAGGGAATAGAGGATCACGGGCAGACGAGGAATAATCAGAACCCAGGAATGATATTGGGGAATGGAGGATGACGGGCAGACGAGAAATAATTAGACCTGTGGAATGATATTGGGGAATGGAGGATGACGGACAGACAAGGAATAATCAGACCTGAGGAATGATATTAGGGAATAGAGGATCACGGGCAGACGAGGAATAATCAGAACCCAGGAATGATATTGGGGAATGGAGGATGACGGGCAGACGAGGAATAATCAGACCTGAGGAATGATATTGGGGAATGGAGGATGACGGGCAGACGAGGAATAATCAGAACCCAGGAATGATATTGGGGAATGGAGGATGACGGGCAGACGAGGAATAATCAGAATCCAGGAATGATATTGGGGAATGGAGGATGACGGGCAGACGAGGAATAATCAGAACCCAGGAATGATATTGGGGAATGGAGGATGACGGGCAGACGAGGAATAATCAGACCTGAGGAATGATATTGGGGAATGGAGGATGACGGACAGACGAGGAATATTCAGAACTCAGGAATGATATTGGGGAATGGAGGTTGACGGGCAGACGAGGAATAATCAGAACCCAGGAATGATATTGGGGAATGGAGGATGACGGGCAGACGAGGAATAATCAGACCTGAGGAATGATATTGGGGAATGGAGGATGACGGACAGACGAGGAATAATCAGAACCCAGGAATGATATTGGGGAATGGAGGATGCCGGACAGACGAGGAATAATCAGAACTCAGGAATGATATTGGGGAATGGAGGATGACGGGCAGACGAGGAATAATCAGACCTGAGGAATGATATTGGGGAATGGAGGTTGACGGGCAGACGAGGAATAATCAGAACCCAGGAATGATATTGGGGAATGGAGGATGACGGGCAGACAAGGAATAATCAGACCTGAGGAATGATATTGGGGAATGGAGGATGACGGACAGACGAGGAATAATCAGAACCCAGGAATGATATTGGGGAATGGAGGATGACGGGCAGACGAGGAATAATCAGACCTGAGGAATGATATTGTGGAATGGAGGATGACGGGCAGACGAGGAATAATCAGAACTGAGTAATGATATTGTGGAATGGAGGATGACGGGCAGACGAGGAATAATCAGACCTGAGGAATGATATTGGGGAATGGAGGATGACGGGCAGACGAGGAATAATCAGAACTCAGGAATGATATTGGGGAATGGAGGTTGACGGGCAGACGAGGAATAATCAGAACCCAGGAATGATATTGGGGAATGAAGGATGACGGGCAGACGAGGAATAATCAGACCTGAGGAATGATATTGTGGAATGGAGATGAGGAATAAAAGGAATAAGTCCAATTTCTGAAGAAAACGAGAAAGCTTCTGGTTCCATATTAAACATTGTATCCATCCCGGGATGTTCTGTTTCCTCAGTGTTCATATGAAACTGAACAAATAATGTATCTATGTACTTCTCCCGAGTGCAGATCTATTTAGGGGACGCTCTGGTTTGGCGTCCTATACTGAACATCGTGAAAACAGGTATCTGCCAAGATAATCAGTGTGAACAGAAATCTGCTTGTTGCAGGTTTGTAGTAAGAAAATCCGGCCAAAGAGCTTGCGCTTGACCTAGAACCTTCTGTCACTTACCATAAAGTCTTACACACACGGGAATACAGTATTATATATATTGTGGTATATGACTATACTGGCTGCAAACGTCTGGCATATAAAGGAATATACATGGGCATAGAGGCAACCGACACTCCAGTGTTCTAATGGTACATTGTGTTTGCTAATCGCGGTAGAAGACTAATGTAGGATTAGAAAACCCTTGTGCAATTATGTTAGCACAACTGAAAATGGGTTTGCTCATTAGAGAAGCTATAAAAAGGACACCATCTGTCACATCTGCTTTGGTGCTGGTAAAGTGGGAGATTTGTACAAGGTAAAAAGGGATTTTGAATAAGGAAGGCTATCACTCCTTTTTTGCAAGGCCATGCCATACCCTGTGGACAGAGCTTGATTGGAGCCAATATCCTCCCCCACCAGGACAATGACCCAGTGCACACCTCCAAATGATGGAAGATCTATGAAGGAAGAAGCAGGCGGCTGGTATTCTGTCTGTAATGGAGTGTCCATCGCAGTCACCAGATCTCACCCCCATTGAGCAGTTGTGGGAGCAGCGTGACTGTATGGTACACAAGAAGTGCCCATCACGCCAATCCAACTTGTGGGAGGAGCTTCAGGAAGCGTGGGGATTACCGCAAAAAATTACCAGCGAGAATGCCAACGGCTTGTAATGCTGAAATTGCTGCAAAAGGAGCATTCTCTGAAGAAAGCAAAGTCTGAAGGACAAATTATTACTTTGAATAAAGATCATTATTTATAACCTTGTCCGGACTATATGTTCTATTTATTTAGCAGGATCCAATGAGGGCACTCACCAATTTAATAAGTGAAAGATTGTATAATGCATCAGCAAAGAGGTCACCATGCAGCTAAGCCGGTACTGTGTCAGGACATAAATCTCAGACGACAGACACAATATAAAGTGCTGAAACGGTCTCTTTAGAGTGCTTCACTTTTAATCTCATTAAGGACTGCTGTGAACTACAAATCCCAGCATGCCCTGCCATCCACAAGCCGCTCTGCAGTGGAGGAGTCACTGGCCGCCTGCTTCTGGCTTCAACACTTCACTCAAGTTTATTTATTTTTTTCCGGCCAGATGGAAAAAGTTTTACTTTAAAAAAATAACAACCCAGAAATGAGGCCGAGTTGGAGCCGGCGACCGGGAGACAAGGACGGGATTTGGAAGGATTGGGGCACAGGGGAAATGAAAAGTAAAATATATTCATGAATACATACATAAAATCAGAGCGGAGGACGTGGAGCAGGGAAAGACAATGTGAGGCGGGGGGTTGGGGGACTTAACCCTGACTTCACCAACAGGCATAGCTACACATGGTGCTGCCAGTCTGCCTATAGCGCTACCCATCACACAGCACGGTGTTACCTCCACGCTGCCAGCCTGCCCATAGCGCTACCCACCACACAGCACAGTGTTACCTCCACGCTGCCAGCCTGCCTATAGCGCTACCCACCACAGTGTTACCTCCACGCTGCCAGCCTGCCCATAGCGCTACCCACCACAGTGTTACCTCCACGCTGCCAGCCTGCCTATAGCGCTACCCACCACACAGCACGGCGTTACCTCCACGCTGCCAGCCTGCCTATAGCGCTACCCACCACACAGCACGGTGTTACCTCCACACTGCCAGCCTGCCTATAGCGCTACCCACCACACAGCACGGTGTTACCTCCGCGCTGCCAGCCAGCCTATAGCGCTACCCACCACACAGCATGGTGTTACCTCCACGCTGCCAGCCTGCCTATAGCGCTACCCACCACACAGCACGGTGTTACCTCCACACTGCCAGCCTGCCTATAGCGCTACCCACCACACAGCACGGTGTTACCTCCACGCTGCCAGCCTGCCCATAGCGCTACCCACCACACAGCACAGTGTTACCTCCACGCTGCCAGCCTGCCCATAGCGCTACCCACCACACAGCACAGTGTTACCTCCACGCTGCCAGCCTGCCTATAGCGCTACCCACCACACAGCACGGTGTTACCTCCACGCTGCCAGCCTGCCCATAGCGCTACCCACCACACAGCACAGTGTTACCTCCACGCTGCCAGCCTGCCTATAGCGCTATCCACCACACAGCACGATGTTACCTCCATGCTGCCAGCCTGCCTATAGCACTACCCACCACACAGCACGGTGTTACCTCCACACTGCCAGCCTGCCTATAGCGCTACCCACCACACAGCACAGTGTTACCTCCACGCTGCCAGCCTGCCCATAGCGCTACCCACCACAGTGTTACCTCCACGCTGCCAGCCTGCCTATAGCGCTATCCACCACACAGCACGGTGTTACCTACACGCTGCCAGCCTGCCCATAGCGCTACCCACCACACAGCACAGTGTTACCTCCACGCTGCCAGCCTGCCTATAGCGCTATCCACCACACAGCACGGTGTTACCTCCACGCTGCCAGCCTGCCCATAGCGCTACCCACCACACAGCACAGTGTTACCTCCACGCTGCCAGCCTGCCTATAGCGCTATCCACCACACAGCACGATGTTACCTCCATGCTGCCAGCCTGCCTATAGCACTACCCACCACACAGCACGGTGTTACCTCCACACTGCCAGCCTGCCTATAGCGCTACCCACCACACAGCACAGTGTTACCTCCACGCTGCCAGCCTGCCTATAGCGCTACCCACCACAGTGTTACCTCCACGCTGCCAGCCTGCCTATAGCGCTACCCACCACACAGCACGGTGTTACCTCCACACTGCCAGCCTGCCTATAGCGCTACCCACCACACAGCACAGTGTTACCTCCACGCTGCCAGCATGCCTATAGCGCTACCCACCACACCACAGTGTTACCTCCACGCTGCCAGCATGCCTATAGCGCTACCCACCACACAGCACAGTGTTACCTCCACGCTGCCAGCATGCCTATAGCACTACCCACCACACAGCACAGTGTTACCTCCACGCTGCCAGCCTGCCCATAGCGCTACCCACCACAGTGTTACCTCCACGCTGCCAGCCTGCCTATAGCGCTACCCACCACACAGCACAGTGTTACCTCCACACTGCCAGCCTGCCTATAGCGCTACCCACCACACAGCACGGTGTTACCTCCACGGCACTACCCACCACACAGCACGGTGTTACCTCCACACTGCCAGCCTGCCTATAGCGCTACCCACCACACAGCACAGTGTTACCTCCACACTGCAAGCCTGCCTATAGCGCTACCCACCACACAGCACAGTGTTACCTCCACGCTGCCAGCCTGCCTATAGCGCTACCCACCACACAGCACGGTGTTACCTCCACGGCACTACCCACCACACAGCACGGTGTTACCTCCACGGCACTACCCACCACACAGCACGGTGTTACCTCCACGGCACTACCCACCACACAGCACGGTGTTACCTCCACGCTGCCAGTCTACATGGTTGGCACACTGACACTCACCTGTCAGGGGTTATTATCTGGGCATGAACAATAAACAGCCCTGCATGGCAAAAGTCATTAAGGATGCCATGGATGAGGGCACCATCATTTCATAAAGGGGTGTCCCATTTCTAACGACGTACCCCTTTATTAGTTACTTTTTGATGGTCACCAGACAAAAAGGACCCTCAAAAGGACAAAAGATGGCGCTCCAGTGGCCATATCTCCCTAATAAATACACAACCATCTCCAGGATCCCAGGTCTCTGTAATTACTGTATATACTGGGAATTTATCTGCAATTTTGTATTTATTTTCCCTTATTCTCGGTTTAATTTGATGTTGTGGTGTGCGTCATTGTGAGGCGGAGTCGGCACATAATGGCGGCATTCTCAGGGCCCTGTGTGGAATAGGGAACTGTGGCACACTCAGGAGAACCTGTCTGAGACTATCAGGGGGTTAGTATCTCGCACCAGGACACCCGTCACAATATTCGACAATAAAAAGATGGTTCAGATTCGCGCCCTTAGTCGTTAGGAGAAATCTCATCCCCAATTATTGCCGCGGAGGCCTATAGGCCCGGACTCCATGGACGGCACGATGTTTGCTGTAGTAATTCCAGGCCGGCGAGCTCGGCCCTTTCTCAGGACAGATCCCTGCGTCAGCTGTATCCTCGCCTTGCTCACCGCACTCCTTATCTTCCTGGGGCATCTGGGGAGAGACGTTACGTTTGGGACGTGGGGAGAAGTTATTTTTAGCTGCGCCCTATCTCGTGGTGGAATGCGCCTGAATGAACACAGCCGGCATAAGACTGAGGACCTCATTAAATAACTGTGCTCTATCTGACGTACTTCTCAGTGGGAGACCAGAAAGGAGGGAGAACCTTACCACCAAACCGAGGACACGGCCAAAGGGGCTTTCCACTTAAACTCACATCACTTAAATTACCACTTTAATGCACATCCATCACTTGCACAGCGGTTACAGAAGGGCCCTTTCTTACGGTTACTCCAGACGTGCCATTCAGTCCCTACCAATGCGCTGTGCCCTGTGTGACTCACCCTTGCCCAGCGTCTTCTTTGCTTAATTAAAACAACTACATCTATATCTGTGAGCGGGAGAGTCTGTGTACACACGAGGCGTGTGAGGCGCCTGTATATCTGTGAGCGGGAGAGTCTGTGTACACACGAGGCGTGTGAGGCGCCTGTATATCTGTGAGCGGGAGAGTCTGTGTACACACGAGGTGTGTGAGGCGCCTGTATAGCTGTGAGCGGGAGAGTCTGTGTACACACGAGGTGTGTGAGGCGCCTGTATAGCTGTGAGCGGGAGAGTCTGTGTACACACGAGGCACCTGCATATCTGAGCGGGAGAGTCAGTACACACGAGGCGTGTGAGACGCCTGGATACCTGTGAGCGGGAGAGTCTGTGTACACACGAGGCGTGAGACGCTGGGAGAGTCTGTGTACACACGAGACGTCTGTATATCTGTGAGCGAGAGAGTCTGTGTACACACGAGGCGTGTGAGGCGCCTGTATATCTGAGCGGGAGAGTCTGTGTACACGTGAGGCGCCTGTATATCTGTGAGCGGGAGAGTCTATGTACACACGAGGTGTGAGGCACCTGTATATCTGTGAGCGGGAGAGTCTGTGTACACACGAGGTGTGTGAGGCGCCTGTATATCTGAGCGGGAGAGTCTGTGTACACACGAGGCGTGTGAGGCGTCTCTATATCTGTGAGCGGGAGAGTGTGTACACGTGAGGCGCCTGTATATCTGTGAGCGAGAGAGTCTGTGTACACACGAGGCGTGTAAGGCGCCTGTATATCTGTGAGCATGAGAGTCTGTGTACACACAAGGTGTGTGAGGCGCCTGTATATCTGAGCGGGAGAGTCTGTGTACACACGAGAAGTGTGAGGCGCCTGTATATCTGAGCGGGAGAGTCTGTGTACACACGAGGTGTGTGAGGCACCTGTATATCTGAGCGGGAGAGTCTGTGTACACACGAGGCGTGTGAGGCACCTGTATATCTGTGAGCGGGAGAGTGTGTACACGCGAGGCGCCTGTATATCTGTGAGCGAGAGAGTCTGTGTACACACGAGGCGTGTGAGGCGCCTGTATATCTGAGCGGGAGAGTCTGTGTACACACGAGGTGTGTGAGGCGCCTGTATATCTGAGCGTGAGAGTGAGTACACACGAGGTGTGTGAGGCACCTGTATATCTGAGCGGGAGTCTGTGTACACACGAGGTGTGTGAGGCGCCTGTATATCTGAGCGTGAGAGTGAGTACACACGAGGTGTGTGAGGCACCTGTATATCTGAGCGGGAGTCTGTGTACACACGAGGTGTGTGAGGCGCCTGTATATCTGAGCGGGAGTCTGTGTACACACGAGGTGTGTGGGGCGCCTGTATATCTGAGCGGGAGAGTCTGTGTACACACGAGGTGTGTGAGGCGCCTGTTTATCTGAGCGGGAGTCTGTGTACACACGAGGTGTGTGAGGCACCTGTATATCTGAGCGGGAGAGTCTGTGTACACACGAGGCGTGTGAGGCGTCTCTATATCTGTGAGCGGGAGAGTGTGTACACGCGAGGCGCCTGTATATCTGTGAGCGGGAGAGTCTGTGTAGACACAAGGCGTGTGAGGCGCCTGTATATCTGAGCGGGAGAATCCGTGTACACACGAGGCGTGTGAGGCGCCTGTATATCTGAGCGGGAGAATCCGTGTACGCACGAGGTGTGTGAGGCACCTGTATATCTGAGCGGGAGTCTGTGTACACACGAGGTGTGTGAGGCGCCTGTATATCTGAGCGTGAGAGTGAGTACACACGAGGTGTGTGAGGCACCTGTATATCTGAGCGGGAGTCTGTGTACACACGAGGTGTGTGAGGCACCTGTATATCTGAGCGGGAGTGTGTACACACAAGGTGTGTGAGGCGCCTGTATATCTGAGCGGGAGTCTGTGTACACACGAGGCGTGTGAGGCGTCTGTATATCTGTGAGCGGGAGAGTGTGTACACGCGAGGCGCCTGTATATCTGTGAGCGGGAGAGTCTGTGTAGACACAAGGCGTGTGAGGCGCCTGTATATCTGAGCGGGAGAATCCGTGTACACACGAGGCGTGTGAGGCGCCTGTATATCTGAGCGGGAGAATCCGTGTACGCACGAGGTGTGTGAGGCGCCTGTATATCTGAGCGTGAGAGTGAGTACACACGAGGTGTGTGAGGCACCTGTATATCTGAGCGGGAGAGTCTGTGTACACACGAGGCGTGTGAGGCGTCTCTATATCTGTGAGCGGGAGAGTGTGTACACGCGAGGCGCCTGTATATCTGTGAGCGGGAGAGTCTGTGTAGACACAAGGCGTATGCAACCCAGGTGCCAGCCTATGTGACTACAGCCGTATATACTGTGCAACCCAGGTGCCAGCCTATGTGCCTACAGCCGCATATACTGTATATACTGTGCAACCCAGGTGCCAGCCTATGTGACTACAGCCGTATATACTGTGCAACCCAGGTGCCAGCCTACAGCCGCATATACTGTATATACTGTGCAACCCAGGTGCCAGCCTATGTGACTACAGCCGTATATACTGTGCAACCCAGGTGCCAGCCTATGTGCCTACAGCCGCATATACTGTATATACTGTGCAACCCAGGTGCCAGCCTATGTGCCTACAGCCGCATATACTGTATATACTGTGCAACCCAGGTGCCAGCCTATGTGACTACAGCCGCGTATACTGTGCTGTGCAACCCAGGTGCCAGCCTATGTGCCTACAGCCGCGTATACTGTGCTGTGCAACCCAGGTGCCAGCCTAGGTGCCTACAGCCGCAGATACTGTATATACTGTGCTGTGCAACCCAGGTGCCAGCCTATGTGCCTACAGCCGTATATATATATATATATATATATATATATATATATATATATATATATATATATATATATATATATATATATACTGTGCAACCCAGGTGCCAGCCTATGTGCCTACAGCCGTATATACTGTGCAGTGCAACCCAGGTGCCAGCCTATGTGCCTACAGCCGCATATACTGTATATACTGTGCAACCCAGGTGCCAGCCTATGTGCCTACAGCCGCATATACTGTATATACTGTGCAACCCAGGTGCCAGTCTATGTGCCTACAGCCGCATATACTGTGCAACCCATGTGCCAGCCTATGTGACTACAGCCGTATATACTGTGCAACCCAGGTGCCAGCCTACGTGCCTACAGCCGCATATACTGTATATATAGTGCAGTGTAACCCAGGTGCCAGCCTATGTGCCTACAGCCTCATATACTGTATATACTGTGCAACCCAGGTGCCAGCCCACGTGCCTACAGCCGCGTATACTGTATATACTGTGCAGTGCAACCCAGGTGCCAGCCTATGTGACTACAGCCGCGTATACTGTGCAGTGCAACCCAGGTGCCAGCCTATGTGCCTACAGCCGTATATACTGTGCAACCCAGGTGCCAGCCTATGTGCCTACAGCCGTATATACTGTGCAGTGCAACCCAGGTGCCAGCCTATGTGCCTACAGCCTCATATACTGTATACACTGTGCAACCCAGGTGCCAGCCTATGTGCCTACAGCCGCATATACTGTGCAACCCAGGTGCCAGCCTACGTGCCTACAGCCGCATATACTGTATATACCGTGCAGTGTAACCCAGGTGCCAGCCTATGTGCCTACAGCCTCATATACTGTATATACTGTGCAACCCAGGTGCCAGCCTATGTGCCTACAGCCGCATATACTGTGCTGTGCAACCCAGGTGCCAGCCCACGTGCCTACAGCCGCGTATACTGTATATACTGTGCAGTGCAACCCAGGTGCCAGCCTATGTGACTACAGCCGCATATACTGTGCTGTGCAACCCAGGTGCCAGCCTATGTGCCTACAGCCGCGTATACTGTGCAGTGCAACCCAGGTGCCAGCCTATGTGCCTACAGCCGCATATACTGTGCTGTGCAACCCAGGTGCCAGCCTATGTGCCTACAGCCGCATATACTGTGCAACCCAGGTGCCAGCCTAGGTGCCTACAGCCGCATATACTGTATATACTGTGCAACCCAGGTGCCAGCCCACGTGCCTACAGCATCATATACTGTGCAACCCAGGTGCCAGCCTATGCGCCTACAGCCTCATATACTGTGCAACCCAGGTGCCAGCCTAGGTGCCTACAGCCGCGGCCAGTGCATGAGCTGCATACTGGGAACTCCTCGCTGGGGTCCTGCTGGTCAGTATGAATGGGCTGCACTGATGACAATGATGAGACTGGGACAGTTGGAGGGGGGGGGGGGGGAGCTGGGGCAACAGGTGCTACTAAGCCCACACGCTCATTAGCATATTTTTAGATAGCAATGCTCACTAATGGGCTCCTGTACCCCATACAATGTGTCACCATAGGGCCTGAGATCACCTGATGGCTCTGCATTACCAATAGTGACCCTATCACTATGAGGACCGCAGTTATATTATATAGCGCACACATATTCCACGCTCTGTACAGAGACTATTACCAGTTATTATATAGTGCACACATATTCCGCAGCGCTGTACAGAGACTATTACCAGTTATTATATAGCGCACACATATTCCGCAGCGCTGTACAGAGACTATTACCAGTTATTATATAGTGCACACATATTCCGCAGCGCTGTACAGAGACTATTATTACCAGTTATTATACAGCGCACACATATTCCGCAGCACTGTACAGAGAATATTATTACCAGTTATTATATAGCACACACATATTCCGCAGCACTGTACAGAGATTATTATTACCAGTTATTATATAGCACACACATATTCCGCAGCGCTGTACAGAGACTATTATTACCAGTTATTATATAGCACACACATATTCCGCAGCGCTGTACAGAGACTATTATTACCAGTTATTATACAGCGCACACATATTCCGCAGCGCTGTACAGAGACTATTATTACCAGTTATTATATAGTGCACACATATTCCGCAGCACTGTACAGAGATTATTATTACCAGTTATTATATAGCGCACACATATTCTGCAGCGCTGTACAGAGATTATTATTACCAGTTATTATATAGCGCACACATATTCCGCAGCGCTGTACAGAGAATATTATTACCAGTTATTATATAGCGCACACATATTCCACGCTCTGTACAGAGACTATTACCAGTTATTATATAGCGCACACATATTCCGCAGTGTTGTACAGAGAATATTATTACCAGTTATTATATAGCGCACACATATTCCGCAGCGCTGTACAGAGACTATTATTACCAGTAATTATATAGCGCACACATATTCCGCAGCGCTGTACAGAGTATATTATTACCAGTTATTATATAGCGCACACATATTCCACGCTCTGTACAGAGATTATTATTACCAGTTATTATATGTCATACGTGATAGACAATAACATAACTGATGATGTCATACGTGATAGACAATAACATAACTGATGATGTCATACGCGATAGAGTATAATATAACTGATGTCATACGTGATAGACGATAACATAACTGATGATGTCATACGTGATAGACGGTAACATAACTGATGATGTCATACGTGATAGACGTAACATAACTGATGATGTCATACGCGATAGACGATAACATAACTGATGATGTCATACGCGATAGACGATAACATAACTGATGATGTCATACGTGATAGACAATAACATAACTGATGATGTCATACGTGATAGACGGTAACATAACTGATGTCATACGGTAACATAACTGATGTCATACGTGATAGACAATAACATAACTGATGATGTCATACGTGATAGACGGTAACATAACTGATGATGTCATATGCGATAGAGGATAATATAACTGATGATGTCATACGTGATAGACAATAACATAACTGATGTCATACGCGATAGACGATAACATAACTGATGTCATACGCGATAGACGATAACATAACTGATGATGTCATACGTGATAGACGATAACATAACTGATGATGTCATACGTGATAGACGGTAACATAACTGATGATGTCATACGCGCTAGACGATAACATAACTGATGATGTCATACGCGATAGACGATAACATAACTGATGATGTCATACGTGATAGACAATAACATAACTGATGATGTCATACGTGATAGACGGTAACATAACTGATGATGTCATATGCGATAGAGGATAATATAACTGATGATGTCATATGTGATGGACGGTAATATAACTGATGATTTCATATGCGATAGACGGTAACATAACTGATGATGTCATAGGTGATAGAGGATAACATAACGGATGAGGTCATATGCGATAGAGTATAATATAACTGATGATGTCATATGCGATAGAGGATAATATAACGGATGATGTCATACGTGATAGACGGTAATACAACTGATGATGTCATATGCGATAGAGGATAATATAACGGATGATGTCATATGTGATAGACGACACGATTACGGATGAGGTCATATGCGATAGAGGATAATATAACTGATGAGGTCATATGCGATAGAGGATAACATAACGGATGAGGTCATATGTGATGGACGGTAACATAACGGATGATGTCATATGCGATAGAGTATAATATAACTGATGATGTCATAGGTGATAGAGGATAACATAACGGATGACGGCAGACTATCATTGCAGCGTTACACCATATTACCCTGCATCTAGCGACGTCGCGTATTCACATCTAATGCTAATAATGTGGTATAATCTGCAGGAATACTGTCACTGATCTCTTCTATCTTCTTGTACGCCATAAAACTTGTTTTCTGCTTATTTCCCCCAATAGGAGAGACCACATCCCTGAAAATGTTCGGGTGAGAGGAGGCCAATCGGACACCACACTCGTATGAAAACAGTTTTCTTGTGCACTGCAGAAGTTCACATAAGGTGATATAATGGTTCTACAAAGTCTTGGCACTGTCCATTATCCCCTCATCTAGGCCCAGTATGGAGACAGGCGCTCCTGGCAGCTGGCCCGCTGGCAACAGTCCACGTGCAGTTTTATTGAATCACCGTTCCCAAAACAGACCTTTTCTTCAGAGGGACAGCAATGGCCAATCAGGCGGATTCAGAAAGAGTCAACGTTTCCTTTTATCGGGGAGCAGCGGACACTAGCACAGGCAATGCCGACACTAGCCCAGGCAATGCCGACAGAAGAGGTGCAGGAGTCGGAGGGCTGAGTGTTACACTTCCATCACTATGCAGAAGCCAGTAACAGGGGAGAGATGGCGGGTCAGGGGTGAGCATGGCAGCAGTGTGCAGGGGAGAGATGGCGGGTCAGGGGTGAGCATGGCAGCCGTCTGCAGGGGAGAGATGGCGGGTCAGGAGTGAGCATGGCAGCCGTCTGCAGGGGAGAGATGGCGGGTCAGGGGTGAGCATGGCAGCCGTCTGCAGGGGAGAGATGGCGGGTCAGGGGTGAGCATGGCAGCCGTCTGCAGGGGAGAGATGGCGGCTCAGGAGCGAGCATGGCAGCCGTCTGCAGGGGAGAGATGGCGGATCAGGGGTGAGCATGGCAGCCGTGTGCAGGGGAGAGATGGCGGGTCAGGGGCGAGCATGGCAGCCGTGTGCAGGGGAGAGATGACGGGTCAGGGGCGAGCATGGCAGCCGTCTGCAGGGGAGAGATGACGGGTCAGGAGTGAGCATGGCAGCCGTCTGCAGGGGGGAGATGGCGGGTCAGGGGTGAGCATGGCAGCCGTGTGCAGGGGAGAGATGACGGGTCAGGAGTGAGCATGGCAGCCGTCTGCAGGGGGGAATCGGGGGGGCCCACGAATCGCGGAGGGGGGGGGGCCTGGGAATCGTGGGAGGAGGGGTCGCGGGGTTTCGCGAAATGCGAGAGCTGCGGGAGGGGCCGGCACCTGGGTGAGGGGAGGAGTCTTATACTATAGGGCCGGCACCTGGGTGAGGGGAGGAGTCTTATAATATAGGGCCGGCACCTGGGTGAGGGGAGGAGTCTTATACTATAGGGCAGGCACCTGGGTGAGGGGAGGAGTCTTATACTATAGGGCAGGCACCTGGGTGAGGGGAGGAGTCTTATACTATAGGGCAGGCACCTGGGTGAGGGGAGGAGTCTTATACTATAGGGCAGGCACCTGGGTGAGGGGAGGAGTCTTAAGGCCCCCATACACTATGCGATTTTGGGACGATTTCGGCACTTTGTGCCGATAATCGGGTGAAATCGGCCCAAAATCGTAGGTGTGTGATATCTGATCCGATCCAATGCGCGGTCCCGTGCGCATCGGACCGGATCAGGGAGGTCGGACGGTCTGTACATACGATCACGTCCGACCTCCCTGTATGCATATGCCTGCCACCTGACAGGCATATGCATACAGACACCGGGGGAGCAGTGGGGCGGGCAGCGGGTCCCTGAGCGCCGGCGAGTGCTGCTGACTGACCTGGCCGGGCAGTGTACTTACACATAGCAGCTGAGAGCTCTCCGGCCAATCAGAGAGCGGCCGGTCATTTGACAAGTATTTTAAAAATCTAATAGCCGCCACTGCGCTGCCCGTCCCCGCTGCTGCTATGTGTAAGTACACTCACTGCCCGGCCAGGTCAGCTCACCGCACCCGCCGCCCGCCCCCACCACCACCGCTGCCCGCCCCCACTACTCCTCACCGCCCTGCAGCTCCCCGGGTTTTTTTTTACATGGGATAAATCGCATGCGATTTATCCCATGTAAAAAATGGCACATCAAGTGCCAAATTGTATGTGAGCCTCCCGGGGAGCTGCCGGGCGGCTCGCAGGTAAATTGGGTCCGACTTGTCCCTAGGACAAGTCGGCCTAATGTATGGGGGCCTTTATACTATAGGGCAGGCACCTGGGTGAGGGAAGGAGTCTTATACCACAGGACCAGAGTGTATGCGAGTGGACAGTACCATCGTGTGTTCACAATGGGGGTGCGGATGATTAGCAAGACAAATCGGTCTACCGCAAAAGGTCGACATGGATCTAACAAAGGAAGCCACCACCACTGAATTTAACACTCCCCAAAAATGTGCCCATCATGCCCAAATCTCTGAAATGCCGCCGTTAGACAGGGCAGGCGGTAACGTGTGAGTGCTTCGCTGTGTAGCCAAGCGTTCGCAAATGATCCCGTAAACGCGGCCGTACCCACATAACGTGCGTTACAATGAGGCTGAAGAACCGGCTGAGGGGGTTAAACTTTCCTGATGCAGATAATTATACACAAAGGATCAGGTTTACGTTCTGTTTGCTGTCTTGGGTTATCCATTGTTACACAGAGATTGTATCTGAGACATCAGATCCATGCTGAGTGATTAGAGACGTCTGCGCAGCCCCGCGCTGTATTATGACAGGATGCTATTACTAAGCATCGCCGCCACATTCACACATGTTATACAAACTCCGCTCTTTGTGCAATGTGTTTCCTTTAGCTTTTCTTAAACATTTATTGCAAGGATATAAACTTGGGTATTTAGTTTGTATACATTTAAAGGCTTAAGCAATTATTACTGCTGCAGAGACCTGCAAGGACGGAAGTGTTTTCTGGCTACTGTACAGCGGTTCCACATGTGTGTGCTGCAACGCAGAGATCTCCAGCTCCCCCCAACATTACAATGCTGTGTGTGCTGCAACGCAGAGATCTCCAGCTCCCCCCAACATTACAATGCTGTGTGTGCTGCAACGCGGAGATCTCCAGCTCCCCCCAACATTACAATGCTGTGTGTGCTGCAACGCGGAGATCTCCAGCTCCCCCCAACATTACAATGCTGTGTGTGCTGCAATGCGGAGATCTCCAGCTCCCCCCAACTGCCCCCGGAACATTACAATGCTGTGTGTGCTGCAACGCGGAGATCTCCAGCTCCCCCCAACATTACAATGCTGTGTGTGCTGCAACGTGGAGATCTCCAGCTCCCCCCAACTGCCCCCGGAACATTACAATGCTGTGTGTGCTGCAACGTGGAGATCTCCAGCTCCCCCAACTGCCCCCGGAACATTACAATGCTGTGTGTGCTGCAACGCGGAGATCTCCAGCTCCCCCCAACATTACAATGCTGTGTGTGCTGCAACGCGGAGATCTCCAGCTCCCCCCAACATTACAATGCTGTGTGTGCTGCAACGCGGAGATCTCCAGCTCCCCCCAACTGCCCCCGGAACATTACAATGCTGTGTGTGCTGCAACACGGAGATTTCCAGTTCCCACAACTGCCCCCGGAACATTACAATGCTGTGTGTGCTGCAACGCGGAGATCTTCAGCTCCCCCGGAACATTACAATGCTGTGTGTGCTGCAACGTGGAGATCTCCAGCTACCCCCAACTGCCCCCGGAACATTACAATGCTGTGTGTGCTGCAACGCGTAGATCTCCAGTTCCCACCAACTGCCCCCGGAACATTACAATGCTGTGTGTGCTGCAACGCGGAGATCTCCAGCTCCCCCCAACATTACAATGCTGTGTGTGCTGCAACGCGGAGATCTCCAGCTCCCCCCAACATTACAATGCTGTGTGTGCTGCAACGCGGAGATCTCCAGCTCCCCCCAACTGCCCCCGGAACATTACAATGCTGTGTGTGCTGCAACGCGGAGATCTTCAGCTCCCCCGGAACATTACAATGCTGTGTGTGCTGCAACGTGGAGATCTCCAGCTACCCCCAACTGCCCCCGGAACATTACAATGCTGTGTGTGCTGCAACGCGTAGATCTCCAGTTCCCACCAACTGCCCCCAGAACATTACAATGCTGTGTGTGCTGCAACGCGGAGATCTCCAGCTCCCCCCGGAACATTACAATGCTGTGTGTGCTGCAACGCGGAGATCTCCAGCTACCCCCAACTGCCCCCTGGAACATTGCAACGCTGTGTGTCTGCATCACACCCCCGGCTACTCCAACTGCCCCCCCGGAACATTACAATGTTGTGTGTCTGCATCACACCCCCGGCGACTCCCAACTACCCCCGGAACATTGCAACGCTGTCTGTCTGCATCACACATCACACCCCCAGCTACTCCCAACTGCCCCCCCTGCAGAGTATCTGCATCAAATGGTGATCTCCGTCTCCCCCCAACTGCCCCTGCAACATTGCAACGTTCAGTAGCTGCCTCACAAATCTCACCCCTGGCTACCCCCAACTGGCCCCCCTGCTGAGTACATGGTGAACTCCGGCTCCCCCCCAACAGATTTTGGAGCCCCTAACTGTGGATATTGTGGGGAGGAGCTACAATATGGGTGGAGTATAATAGTACCGATTTACATTACACCTCATAGTAGTGCCACTTATACCCATTGCACCAGTTAGAGCCCCTTAGACACACTGCAAAGGATTACCCACACCATAATGCATATTACACGTTGTGCCACACACATGCCCATTACACATTATGCCACCCACCGTGATGTCCATTACACATAATGCCACACCATAATGCTCATTACAAATTATACCACACACAGTGATGCCCATCACACATTATGCCACACACAGTGATGCCCATTACACATTATATCACACATTTTGATGTCTGTTACATATTATGCCAATAGAGCCATTTACCTACATACTCATTGCCAGGGGCTCTGCACATGTCCCTTTCTGGCGGGATGTGTGGCTGCGGGCTACTTGTGCTCTGTACATGTCACTTCCTGGCGGGATGTGCGGCTGTGGGCTACACATGTCCCTTTCTGGCGGGATGTGCGGCTGCGGGCTACTTGTGCTCTGTACATGTCCCTTTCTGGCGGGATGTGCGGCTGCGGGCTACACATGTCCCTTTCTGGCGGGATGTGCGGCTGCGGGCTACACATGTCCCTTTCTGGCGGGATGTGCGGCTGCGGGCTACTTGTGCTCTGTACATGTCACTTCCTGGCGGGATGTGCGGCTGTGGGCTACACATGTCCCTTTCTGGCGGGATGTGCGGCTGCGGGCTACTTGTGCTCTGTACATGTCCCTTTCTGGCGGGATGTGCGGCTGCGGGCTACACATGTCCCTTTCTGGCGGTGTGTGCGGCTGCGGGCTACTTGTGCTCTACACATGTCCCTTTCTGGCGGGATGTGCGGCTGCGGGCTACTTGTGCTCTGTACATGTCACTTTCTGGCAGGGTGTGTGGCTGCGGGCTACTTGTGCTCTGTACATGTCCCTTTCTGGCGGGATGTGCGGCTGCGGGCTACTTGTGCTCTGTACATGTCACTTTCTGGCGGTGTGTGCGGCTGCGGGCTACTTGTGCTCTGTACATGTCATTTTCTGGCGGTGTGTGCGGCTGCGGGCTACTTGTGCTCTGTACATGTCACTTTCTGGCGGTGTGTGCGGCTGCGGGCTACTTGTGCTCTGTACATGTCACTTTCTGGCGGTGTGTGCGGCTGCGGGCTACTTGTGCTCTGTACATGTCCCTTTCTGGCGGGATGTGCGGCTGCGGGCTACTTGTGCTCTGTACATGTCACTTTCTGGCGGGATGTGCGGCTGCGGGCTACTTGTGCTCTACACATGTCCCTTTCTGGCGGGATGTGCGGCTGTGGGCTACTTGTGCTCTGTACATGTCCCTTTCTGGCGGGATGTGTGGCTGCGGGCTACTTGTGCTCTGTACATGTCCCTTTCTGGCGGGATGTGCGGCTGCGGGCTACTTGTGCTCTGTACATGTCCCTTTCTGGCGGGATGTGCGGCTGCGGGCTACACATGTCCCTTTCTGGCGGTGTGTGTGGCTGCGGGCTACTTGTGCTCTGTACATGTCCCTTTCTGGCGGGATGTGCGGCTGCGGGCTACTTGTGCTCTGTACATGTCACTTTCTGGCGGGATGTGCGGCTGCGGGCTACTTGTGCTCTGTACATGTCCCTTTCTGGCGGGATGTGCGGCTGCGGGCTACTTGTGCTCTGTACATGTCACTTTCTGGCGGGATGTGCGGCTGCGGGCTACTTGTGCTCTGTACATGTCACTTTCTGGCAGGGTGTGTGGCTGCGGGCTACTTGTGCTCTGTACATGTCACTTTCTGGCGGTGTGTGCGGCTGCGGGCTACTTGTGCTCTGTACATGTCCCTTTCTGGCGGGATGTGCGGCTGCGGGCTACACATGTCCCTTTCTGGCGGGATGTGCGGCTGCGGGCTACACATGTCCCTTTCTGGCGGGATGTGCGGCTGCGGGCTACTTGTGCTCTGTACATGTCCCTTTCTGGCGGTGTGTGCGGCTGCGGGCTACACATGTCCCTTTCTGGCGGTGTGTGCGGCTGCGGGCTACACATGTCCCTTTCTGGCGGGATGTGCGGCTGTGGGCTACTTGTGCTCTGTACATGTCCCTTTCTGGCGGGATGTGCGGCTGCGGGCTACTTGTGCTCTGTACATGTCACTTTCTGGCGGTGTGTGCGGCTGCGGGCTACTTGTGCTCTGTACATGTCCCTTTCTGGCGGGATGTGCGGCTGCGGGCTACTTGTGCTCTGTACATGTCACTTTCTGGCGGTGTGTGCGGCTGCGGGCTACTTGTGCTCTGTACATGTCCCTTTCTGGCAGGGTGTGTGGCTGCGGGCTACTTGTGCTCTGTACATGTCCCTTTCTGGCGGGATGTGCGGCTGCGGGCTACTTGTGCTCTGTACATGTCACTTTCTGGCGGGATGTGCGGCTGCGGGCTACTTGTGCTCTGTACATGTCACTTTCTGGCGGTGTGTGCGGCTGCGGGCTACTTGTGCTCTGTACATGTCCCTTTCTGGCGGGATGTGCGGCTGCGGGCTACTTGTGCTCTGTACATGTCACTTTCTGGCGGTGTGTGCGGCTGCGGGCTACTTGTGCTCTACACATGTCCCTTTCTGGCGGGATGTGTGGCTGCGGGCTACTTGTGCTCTACACATGTCCCTTTCTGGCGGGATGTGCGGCTGCGGGCTACTTGTGCTCTGTACATGTCACTTTCTGGCGGGATGTGCGGCTGCGGGCTACTTGTGCTCTGTACATGTCCCTTTCTGGCGGTGTGTGCGGCTGCGGGCTACTTGTGCTCTGCACATGTCCCTTTCTGGCGGGATGTGCGGCTGCGGGCTACTTGTGCTCTACACATGTCCCTTTCTGGCGGGATGTGCGGCTGTGGGCTACTTGTGCTCTGTACATGTCACTTTCTGGCGGGATGTGCGGCTGCGGGCTACTTGTGCTCTGTACATGTCCCTTTCTGGCGGTGTGTGCGGCTGCGGGCTACTTGTGCTCTGTACATGTCCCTTTCTGGCGGGATGTGTGGCTGCGGGCTACTTGTGCTCTGTACATGTCACTTTCTGGCGGTGTGTGCGGCTGCGGGCTACTTGTGCTCTGTACATGTCACTTTCTGGCGGGATGTGCGGCTGCGGGCTACTTGTGCTCTACACATGTCCCTTTCTGGCGGGATGTGCGGCTGCGGGCTACTTGTGCTCTGTACATGTCACTTTCTGGCGGGATGTGCGGCTGCGGGCTACTTGTGCTCTGTACATGTCCCTTTCTGGCGGGATGTGCGGCTGCGGGCTACTTGTGCTCTGTACATGTCCCTTTCTGGCGGTGTGTGTGGCTGCGGGCTACTTGTGCTCTGTACATGTCACTTTCTGGCGGGATGTGCGGCTGCGGGCTACACATGTCCCTCTCTGGCGGTGTGTGCGGCTGCGGGCTACTAGTGCTCTGCACATGTCCCTTTCTGGCGGGATGTGCGGCTGCGGGCTACTTGTGCTCTGTACATGTCACTTTCTGGCGGTGTGTGTGGCTGCGGGCTACACATGTCCCTTTCTGGCGGTGTGTGTGGCTGCGGGCTACACATGTCACTTTCTGGCGGTGTGTGTGGCTGCGGGCTACTTGTGCTCTGCACATGTCACTTTCTGGTGGTGTGTGCGGCTGCGGGCTACTTGTGCTCTGTACATGTCACTTTCTGGCGGGATGTGCGGCTGCGGGCTACACATGTCCCTTTCTGGCGGTGTGTGTGGCTGCGGGCTACTTGTGCTCTGTACATGTCCCTTTCTGGCGGGATGTGCGGCTGCGGGCTACTTGTGCTCTGTACATGTCACTTTCTGGCGGGATGTGCGGCTGCGGGCTACTTGTGCTCTGTACATGTCCCTTTCTGGCGGGATGTGCGGCTGCGGGCTACTTGTGCTCTGTACATGTCCCTTTCTGGCGGGATGTGCGGCTGCGGGCTACTTGTGCTCTGTACATGTCCCTTTCTGGCGGGATGTGCGGCTGCGGGCTACTTGTGCTCTGTACATGTCACTTTCTGGCGGGATGTGCGGCTGCGGGCTACTTGAGCTCTGTACATGTCATTTTTTGGCGGTGTGTGCGGCTGCGGGCTACACATGTCCCTCTCTGGCGGTGTGTGTGGCTGCGGGCTACTTGTGCTCTGCACATGTCACTTTCTGGCGGTATGTGTGGCTGCGGGCTACTTGTGCTCTGTACATGTCCCTTTCTGGCGGGATGTGTGGCTGCGGGCTACTTGTGCTCTGTACATGTCACTTTCTGGCGGGATGTGCGGCTGCGGGCTACTTGTGCTCTGTACATGTCCCTTTCTGGCGGGATGTGCGGCTGCGGGCTACTTGTGCTCTGTACATGTCACTTTCTGGCGGGATGTGCGGCTGCGGGCTACTTGTGCTCTGTACATGTCCCTTTCTGGCGGGATGTGCGGCTGCGGGCTACTTGTGCTCTGTACATGTCCCTTTCTGGCGGGATGTGCGGCTGCGGGCTACTTGTGCTCTGTACATGTCACTTTCTGGCGGGATGTGCGGCTGCGGGCTACTTGTGCTCTGTACATGTCCCTTTCTGGCGGGGTGTGCGGCTGCGGGCTACTTGTGCTCTGCACATGTCCCTTTCTGGCGGGGTGTGCGGCTGCGGGCTACTTGTGCTCTGTACATGTCCCTTTCTGGCGGGGTGTGCGGCTGCGGGCTACTTGTGCTCTGCACATGTCCCTTTCTGGCGGGGTGTGCGGCTGCGGGCTACTTGTGCTCTGTACATGTCCCTTTCTGGCGGGATGTGCGGCTGCGGGCGACTTGTGCTCTGTACATGTCACTTTCTGGCGGGATGTGCGGCTGCGGGCGACTTGTGCTCTGTACATGTCACTTTCTGGCGGGATGTGCGGCTGCGGGCTACTTGTGCTCTGTACATGTCCCTTTCTGGCGGTGTGTGGCTGCGGGCTACTTGTGCTCTGTACATGTCACTTTCTGGCGGGATGTGCGGCTGCGGGCTACTTGTGCTCTGTACATGTCCCTTTCTGGCGGGATGTGCGGCTGCGGGCTACTTGTGCTCTGTACATGTCCCTTTCTGGCGGGATGTGTGGCTGCAGGCTACTTGTGCTCTGTACATGTCACTTTCTGGTGGTGTGTGCGGCTGCGGGCTACACATGTCCCTTTCTGGCGGGATGTGCGGCTGCGGGCTGTCAGTATGTGTGATAATAACATCCAAGAACATACAGTAACTACTTAATAAAAGTGACCCATTGTAAAAAGTGGAACCCCCCAGAAAGCGATGTTTGTGACTCCACAGATCACACAGCAGCGCAGTATTAGACCCATGTGAAAACCATTAATGGGAGACTTGTGCGCTGGGAACGCTGACACTTAATATGCCGGCGATGGAACACTCTCACATAGTAAAGCCTTTCATCTACCATGGCACCGTATGCCCGAGGTCCTTCATGCACTGAAAGATTTGGAAATCAAATATTCCCCTGTTTATTGTGCAGCTAAGTCCCCGTGGGGCAGCCGGCGCGGAGAACGGCCCACTCTCCACTTTGTTGTACCAGCCCCCTGACAGCACTAAAAGCATCTAAATGGATGTATGGAAATGTGCACATTAATGGTATAAAGCAATGCAGCCAGTTGTTATACACAGGCAGACGCTATGCACAAAGAATCGGAACAACATGGCCCCCATCCAGCTTCCAGCGTCACACTGCCATGCACGGCTGGATGGGTGGTAAATGCAGAGATAACAGGGGGATCTCAGGACTAGATGGAGGTCTGTTCTAGGCTCATGTCTATAGAATAGGGCGATACGGGATTGGCGATTATTTACCATGTAATTGGCAGCCCCAAGCTAAGAACATGTATGTAATGCAGAACATCAGACATGTGCAACCTTCACTGCAGCGCGGTTCTGCTCCGAGCTGTGTCCCATGCAGAACCCGTCACCACCACTGCAGCGCGGTTCTGCTCCGAGCTGTGTCCCATGCAGAACCCGTCACCATCACTGCAGCGCAGTTCTGCTCCGAGCTGTGTCCCATGCAGAACCCTGTCACCATCACTGCAGCGCGGTTCTGCTTCCGACCTGTGTCCCATGCAGAACCCTGTCACCACCACTGCAGCGCAGTTCTGCTCCGAGCTGTGTCCCATGCAGAACCCTGTCACCACCACTGCAGCGCAGTTCTGCTCCGAGCTGTGTCCCATGCAGAACCCTGTCACCATCACTGCAGCGCGGTTCTGCTCCGAGCTGTGTCCCATGCAGAACCCTGTCACCACCACTGCAGCGCAGTTCTGCTCCGAGCTGTGTCCCATGCAGAACCCTGTCACCACCACTGCAGCGCAGTTCTGCTCCGAGCTGTGTCCCATGCAGAACCCTGTCACCACCACTGCAGCGCGGTTCTGCTCCGAGCTGTGTCCCATGCAGAACCCTGTCACCACCACTGCAGCGCGGTTCTGCTCTGCGCTATAGAAAGGTGCTGGCATTGTAAATCAGCGACACACACTTTATTGTAAGAATGCGGCACAGTCCTCTCTGGGGGGCTTTTCCTCTTAGAGGGACCACCCTGGGAGAGCCGCGATTACGAGCGCTGCACAGATCAACACTTATACGCTGGGTGTTAGTGTGTACGGAATGAATGGCTCCGCTGTGTAGTTGTGTACAAGTGTGCGATCCCAACATAAATCACACGCACACAGACGTTTATGCTGTGCTGGCCGATGCCCCCCACGTTACCTGTGCCAGGGTGTGGGCACTGCACCCCCAAACATCACAGTTCTGTACAACATTAGCTTATGAAGGGGGGGGGGGGATCTTAGAATGCACACCCTATATACATGAGGTGCTATCATGCTGGGACTTGTAGTTCTGCCAAGAAAACCACATGGTGCAGATGCACACCGGGGCAGCACACAGGAAGAAGCAGAAGCTAGAGGCTAAAAAGTGAGAACCGGGCTAGGTACAAACCCAATCTGGGGCGCAGCCGGCACAATACATTCCTATGGTATGGGAAGAGGGGGGGGGGGGGGGGGGTGGGTTACAGACGAAGCATCACGTAGTACATGCTGGGAAAGGGCCGAAATGCCATGTGCTGTTAATACATGTTCCGGAACATCTACAGCTCTGTGCCCAGCATGCTTCATATCCCCCCACTAGGCTGTGCCACACTGACGCCATTCATTGTCATCCACATGACCCAGAGACACACTGCTAGCCGACACACGCGGCACACCGCTACTGCTAGCCGACACACGCGGCACACCGCTACTGCTAGCCGACACACCGCTACTGCTAGCCGACACACGCGGCACACCGCTACTGCTAGCCGACACACCACTACTGCTAGCCGACACACGCGGCACACCGCTACTGCTAGCCGACACACGCGGCACACCGCTACTGCTAGCCGACACACCACTACTGCTAGCCGACACACGCGGCACACCGCTACTGCTAGCCGACACACGCGGCACACCGCTACTGCTAGACAACACACACGGTACACCACTACTGCTAGCCGACACACGCGGCACACCGCTACTGATAGCCGACATACGCAGCACACCGTTACTCTAGCACACTGTTACTATTAGCAGACATTACTGATAGCGGACATACACAGCACACCGTTACTGCTAGCGGACACACGCAGCACACCGTTACTGATAGCGGACACACGCAGCACACCGTTACTGATAGCCAACATTCGCAGTACACCACTACTGATAGCAGACATACACAGCACACCGTTACTGCTAGCGGACACACGCAGCACACCGTTACTGATAGCTGACATACGCAGCACACCGTTACTCTAGCACACGGTTACTATTAGCAGGCATTACTGATAGCGGACATACACAGCACACCGTTACTGCTAGCGGACACACGCAGCACACCGTTACTGATAGCCTACATACACAGCGCACCGCT
Source organism: Crinia signifera (assembly GCF_055691185.1). Taxonomy (NCBI): domain Eukaryota; kingdom Metazoa; phylum Chordata; class Amphibia; order Anura; family Myobatrachidae; genus Crinia; species Crinia signifera. The sequence goes on from NC_139219.1 coordinate 3,321,829, forward strand.
ACTCTAGCACACTGTTACTATTAGCAGACATTACTGATAGTTATTTGTGGGAGGAAACCGGAGTACCCAGAGGAAACCCACTCAAGCAGGTGGAGAACATAACACACACAGTTAAGGCCTTGGTGGGAATTAAACCCCTGACCTCAGTGCTGCAATTTAGCAATACTATCCATTACCCCAGCCATTCTATATATCCTGCGTGTCACCCCAATCACAGGGCTGCTGGAACTCGGGATAAAGCCAGCGGTCACTTGTCGCTCCTCAGCAGCGTACAATATAACAGATCTGCAGGCAATTCTCAGCATCATCGCTTGTGAAAATCATTTTGTATTTAAGATACACTCAGGCCACTTGCTGAAAAGAGCTGTCACCTCCGCACACTGCCATAAATCAGCAATATTCCTGCTCCTTATGCTGCCCTGCTTCATATTTCCTCTCACACATCAGCGGTCAGAGCTCAGCGCTTTTTCCTATACAAATAAACCTTGCTAAGCGGAATGTAAGCTGAGGCCTGCATGACAGCGGTGGCTGTGTGTCTCACATGGTAATATTCAGCTGTGCAGTATATAGTATTCGTCACTTTGCACATTTACAGTTATCCCAGGGGCTAGTAACAGCCAATATACACACCCACTCATTAACACAAACCACGCCCATATCCGTCCAGCCCACACCCTTTCATGACAGACTGCATTTTAGTTGATATCTATATTTCCCATCATACAGTAGAGTGTGCAGGTGCTGGTACACAGTACAGATGTAAATATAGCAAGTGGTCATTTAAATCCACATATTGGGGGATATTTACTAAGAATGCTGATCACAGACGATCTGAACGGGTCTGACCGGGATCGGCTGAGAATTCTGCAAATTTACTAAGCTGCCGAATTCTCAGGATTCCGGTTTCCCAATGTCATTCGTATTTGGCTGCTGAGTTTACCGGCAAATGTCCAACCCTGAAGCATTGCATGGTCAGTCAGGTCAGTCAAATCCGTCAGATCGGTCAGATCCATCATATCAGTCAGATCCGTCATATCAGATCTGTCATATCAGTGAGATTCATCATATTAGTCAGATCCATATCAGTCAGATCTATGGTAGGGAACAGTGGCTCTAAATTGCACACCCTCAGTAATGAAAGGTGCCATCTGCTGAGAATAAATGGGTTACACAGAGAGAGAGGGTGCAAATGCACTATGCTATCATTACATTATAATAAAATATATAATAAGAGGTTGTTGGTATATTATTGGCCAGTGATATTGGCCTGCCCACCAATCGTCCAGATCACCTCTTGTCGAGCAGGTCCCTAACACTCTGGGGTCACCACCTGGGACGCAGGGAACCCTGAAACGCGATCCAGCTAAGGACCCCCCAGGGCATCACAATAAAGAATAGGGGTAGTAAAGTGGTAAAATTATAAGTATGGAGGTCCCTACTATATGTTTGGAGGTAGAGAGTGTGTGAAATAAAGAGTGCATACATAAATAATAGACATACATGATGTAAAAAGTGACTGTGTATTTAAGTTGGGATGCCCTGAGACAGCCCAGCCAGAGCAGCCCGGGGGCCCCACGCCCAGATGCCAACCCCAAATTTACTGACACTATGCACAAATAAATAGGACTTACTTGGTATTATGCCTCTGTCTCAGTGCAGTCCATGCTGGTTCCCTGCTTAAAAACATAGAGGGTGGTGGGGGAGGGGTGCTAATCTAGATGAGGCATTCTCAAACCTCAGGTGTGTATCGCTACACAGATACATGGTAGGGGAAATTGGTTCTAAATTGCACACCCTCAGTAATGAAACGTGCCATCTGCTGAGAATAATGTTTCGGGGTTCCCTGCGTCCCAGGTGGTGACCCCATAGTGTTAGGGACCTGCTCGACAAGAGGTGACCTGGACGATTGGTGGGTAGGTCAATATAACTGGCCAATGATATACCAACAACCTCTTATTATATATTATAATGTAATGTAATGATCATTTGCACTTTCTCTCTCTCTCTCTCTCTCTTACTATATATATATATATATATATCAGTCAGATACTTCATATCTGTCAGATCCGTCATATCAGTCAGATCCATCATTATATCCGTAAATATCAATCAGATCCTTCATATCAGTCAGATTGGTCATATCTATCAGATCCATTAGTTCAGTAATATCTGTCAAATCCGTCATATCCGTCAGATTAGTCATATCCGTCAGTTCAACAATATCAGTCAGATCCGTCATATCATTCAGATCCATCAGTTCGGTCATATCCATCATATCAGTCATATCCATCATATCAGTCAGATCCGTCATATCCGTCAGATCTGTCATATCAGTCAGATGTGATGGATCCGTCAAATCAGTCATATCTGTCAGATTAGTCATATCCGTCAGTTCAACAATATCAGTCAGATCCGTCATATCATTCAGATCCATTACATCAGTCAGATCCGTCAGATCCCTCATATCAATGAGATCAGTCAGATCCGTCAGTTCAGTAATATCCGTCAGATCAGTCATATCCGTCACTTCAACAATATCAGTCAGATCCGTCATATCATTCAGATTCATTACATCAGTCAGATCCGTCAGTTCGGTCATATCGGTCAGATCCCTCATATCAATGAGATCAGTCAGATCCGTCAGTTCAGTAATATCCGCCAGATCAGTCATATCTGTCGCTTCAACAATATCAGTCAGATCCGTCATATCATTCGGATCCATTACATCAGTCAGATCTGTCATATCAATCATATCACTCAGATCATTCAGATCCATCATATCAGCAGATGCGTCATAACAGTTAGATACATCATATCAGTCAGATCCGTCATATCAGTCATATCCATCAGATGAACCATATCAATCAGATCCGTCATATCAGTCAGATCCATCAGATTATTCATATCCGTCATATCCATCAGATCGGTCAGATCAACCATAACAGACTGATCCGTCAGATCCGTCATATCAGTCAGATCCATCATATAAGTCCTATCCGTCAGTTCAACAATATCAGTCAGATCTGTCATATCATTCAGATCCATTATATCAGTCAGATCAATCATATCACTCAGATCCATCATAACAGTCAGATCAGTCTTATCAGACAGATCTGTCATATCAGTTATATCCATCAGATCAACCATATCAGTCAGATCCATCAGATTAGTCATATCCGTCAGATCAACCATATCAAGTCAGATCAACCATATTAGTCAGATCAGTCAGATCCATATCAGTCAAATCCATCATATCAGTCAGATCTGTCAGATCCGTCATATCAGTCAGATTCATAATTCTATCCGTCAATATCAGTCAGATCCGTCATATCGGTCAGATCCGTCATATCGGTCAGATCCGTCAGATTCATCATATTAGTCAGATCCATCATATCAGTCAGATCAGTCATATCGTCATATCAATCAGATCAGTCAGATCCATCATATCAATCAGATCTGACGGATCCGTCATATCAGTCAGATCCGTCAGATCCATTAGTTCAGTAATATCCGTCAGATCAACCATAACAGTCAAATCCGTCATATCAGTCATATCCGTCAGTTCAACAATATCAGTCAGAACCATCATATCATTCAGATCATTTAGATCCATTACATCAGTCAGATCTGTCATATCAATCATATCACTCAGATCATTCAGATCCATCATATCAGCAGATGCGTCATAACAATTAGATATGTCATATCAGTCATATCCATCAGATCAACCATATCAGTCAGATCAACCATATCAGACTTATCCGTCATATCGGTTAGATCAGTCATATCAGTCAGATCCATCATAGCAATCATTTCAGTCAGATCTGATGGATCCGTCATATCAGTCAGGTCCGTCATATAAGTCAGATCCATGAGTTCAGTCCTATCCGTCAGATCAACCATAACAGTTGGATCAGTGAGATCTGTCATATCCGTCAGTTCAACAGTATCAGTCAGATCCTTCATATCATTCAGATCCATTATATCAGTCAGATCTGTCATATCAATCATATCACTCAGATCATTCAGATCCAACATAACAGTAAGATCAGTCTTATCAGACAGATCCGTCATATCCATCGGATCAGACAGAGCTGTCAGATCAACCATATCAGTCAGATCCTTTATATCAGTCGGGTATGGATCATTAAGTCTTCAAAAATTAGGCCAACATGCACTGGGTCAACACCATTAGGTCAACATGCAGAAAGGTTGACATGGGTCTAGGTCGACAGAACATTAGGTCTACACAAGCATTGGGTCGACATGTGCAAGGTTGACAGTCAAAAGGTCAACATGGGGTTTTTCACTGTTTTTTTACCCGAATGTCGACACAGCGACATAGACACTGAAACGTAGCACCACATCCCTTTGCATGACTTGCTGCGCTCACCATGCTTCGGGCACACTATTTTATTCTCCCACTATGCCCTAGACGAGGATGGTAGGACATGAAATGCTCGGCACATGTCGGCTCAAAAAAACGGTGAAAAACCCCATGTCGACCTTTTGACTGTTGACCTTGCTCATGTCCACCTAATGCTTGCGTCGGCCTAATGTCATGTCGACCTAGAACCATGTTGACCTTTCTGAATGTCAACCTAATGGTGTCGACCCAATGCTTGTCAACCTAATGAACGTATCCCATATCAGTCAGATCCGTCATATCAAGCATATCAGTCAAATCCGTCATATCAGTCAGATTAGGGATATCAGTCAGATCAGTCATATCCATCTATATGACAGCTCATTCAGATCTGTGAAATCGCTGTAGTGTATGGGGGCCTTAACACTGCCGTGTAGTTAGGGTGCAGGTAACCAGAGACGTGTGCCACCGTATAGCACTGGGGTCTGGGACGACACACGCCAGGCCTGCGTGTGTATATATGTGACAGTAACAGATAAGGATACACTGAGGGGAAATAAGGAGCAGCCGCAGGATGATGAGGGAAGAACTGGAAAACATGATACTGCTACAGCTGTGTAACAATCAGCGCACGGCCACCACAGGAAGTGTGCAAATTACACTCACTGACACACATCCAACACCCAGACATTCAGTGATCGCTCCCAGAACATGGTCATTTCATCACTGACAAACAGATGTTTTAATGTAACTTGTGTCCGATTCACAATGAGGCAGAAGCGACGCTACCAGGGACTTTGTGACTCGGTGCATGTGGCGGCCGCAGAGGCTGAGGCCCATGAATGAGACAACGGCCTAGTCAGGAGTTCGGGCAGATGTGGTATTTCTCAGTGTGGTGTGGGATTCGCTGCGGCCATATAAACACACAGAGGGTCAAGGTAACAGGATGATGTTTTGTGCTGAGCAGGATAATGGTTCACTATTAACTAATCGCATTAATGTTTAATAAACGGCAGCAGTTGCTTCCTCTTGTTTTTATTTTGCAGCAGAGAAGGATAGTGGGGACTGGAGACTGGGGAAGGAACGGGCATCGAGGGGAAGCAAGAACTAGGGAGCGGAGACTGAAGTGGAGCAGGGACTGAGGAAGGAACGGGCATCGAGGGGAAGCAAGAACTAGGGAGCGGAGACTGAAGTGGAGCAGGGACTGGGGAAGGAACGGGCATCGAGGGGAAGCAAGAACTAGGGAGCGGAGACTGGAGTGGAGCAGGGACGGGGGAAGGAACGGGCATCGAGGGGAAGCAAGAACTAGGGAGAAGAGAGGGGACTGGGGAGAAGAGCGGAGACTGGGGAAGGAATGGGCATCGAGGGGAAGCAAGAACTAGGGAGCGGAGACTGAAGTGGAGCAGGGACTGAGGCAGGAAGGGCATCGATGGGAAGCAAGAACTAGGGAGCGGAGACTGGAGTGGAGCAGGGACGGGGGAAGGAACGGGCATCGAGGGGAAGCAAGAACTAGGGAGCGGAGACTGAAGTGGAGCAGGGACTGAGGCAGGAAGGGCATCGATGGGAAGCAAGAACTAGGGAGCGGAGACTGGAGTGGAGCAGGGACTGGGGAAGGAACGGGCATTGAGGGGAAGCAAGAACTAGGGAGCGGAGACTGAAGTGGAGCAGGGACTGAGGAAGGAACGGGCATCGAGGGGAAGCAAGAACTAGGGAGAAGAGAGGGGACTGGGGAGAAGAGCGGAGACTGGGGAAGGAACGGGCATCGAGGGGAAGCAAGAACTAGGGAGCGGAGACTGAAGTGGAGCACGGATGGGGGAAGGAACGGGCATCGAGGGGAAGCAAGAACTAGGGAGCGGAGACTGAAGTGGAGCAGGGACTGGGGAAGGAACGGGCATCAAGGGGAAGCAAGAACTAGGGAGCGGAGACTGGAGTGGAGTAGGGACGGGGGAAGGAACGGGCATCGAGGGGAAGCAAGAACTAGGGAGCGGAGACTGAAGTGGAGCAGGGACTGGGGAAGGAACAGGCATCAAGGGGAAGCAAGAACTAGGGAGCGGAGACTGGAGTGGAGCAGGGATGGGGGAAGGAACGGGCATCGAGGGGAAGCAAGAACTAGGGAGCGGAGACTGGAGTGGAGCAGGGACTGGGGAAGGAACGGGCATTGAGGGGAAGCAAGAACTAGGGAGCGGAGACTGAAGTGGAGCAGGGACTGAGGAAGGAACAGGCATCGAGGGGAAGCAAGAACTAGGGAGAAGAGAGGGGACTGGGGAGAATAGCGGAGACTGGGGAAGGAACGGGCATCGAGGGGAAGCAAGAACTAGGGAGAAGACTGGAGACTGGGGGGAGGGAGCGGGGACTAGGGGGGGAGCAGGGACTGGGGAAGGAACAGGCATCAAGGGGAAGAAAGAACTAGGGAGAAGAGCGGGGACTGGGGAAGGAACGGGCATCGAGGGGAAGCAAGAACTAGGGAGCGGAGACTGAAGTGTAGCAGGGACGGGGGAAGGAACGGGCATCAAGGGGAAGCAAGAACTAGGGAACGGAGAATGGAGTGGAGCAGGGACTGGGGAAGGAACGGGCATTGAGGGGAAGCAAGAACTAGGGAGCGGAGACTGAAGTGGAGCAGGGACTGAGGAAGGAATGGGCATCGAGGGGAAGCAAGAACTAGGGAGAAGACTGGAGACTGGGGGGAGGGAGCAGGGACTGGGGGGGGGGAGCAAGGACTGGGGAAGGAACAGGCATCAAGGGGAAGCAAGAACTAGGGAGAAGAGTGGGGACTGGGGAAGGAACGGGCATTGAGGGGAAGCAAGAACTAGGGAGCGGAGACTGAAGTGGAGCAGGGACTGAGGAAGGAACGGGCATTGAGGGGAAGCAAGAACTAGGGAGAAGAGAGGGGACTGGGGAGAAGAGCGGAGACTGGGGGGGGGGGCAGGGACTGGGGAAGGAACAGGCATTGAGGGGAAGCAAGAACTAGGGAGAAGACCGGAGACTGGGGGGAGGGAGCGGGGACTGGAGACTGGGGGGGGAGCAGGGACTGGGGAAGCAACAGGCATCGAGGGGAAGCAAAAACTAGGGAGCAGAGTGGAGACTGGGGGGGGGAGCGGGGACTGAGGAAGGAACGGGCATCGAGGGTAAGCAGGGACTAGGGAGCAGAGTGGAGACTGGGGGGGGAGCGCGGACTGAGGAAGGAATGGGCAATGGAGGAAGAGCGGGGAGTGGGGGGAGTGGGGAATGTGGAATAAATTGCAATGGGGGGAAAGCGGGGACTGTGGAAGGAACGCACTTTAAGGGGAAGCAGGGACTAGGGAGAACAGTGGTGACTGGGGGGGAGGGGACTGTGGAAGGAATGGGCATCGGAGGGGAAGCAGGGACTAGAGAGAAGAGCGGGGACTGGGGGGGCTGTGGGAGGACTGGACACTGGGGGGAAGCAGCGACTAGGGGGAAGAGCGGGGACTGGTGGGGAGTGGGGACTGTGGAAGGAACGGGCATCTGAGGGGCAGCGGGGACTAGGGAGAAGAGCAGGGACCGGGGGGGCGGGGACTGTGGAAGGAACAGTCACTGGGGGGAAGCAGGTACTAGAGAGATGAGCGGGGACTGGGGGGAGCGGGGACTGTGGAAGGAACTTGCATAGGAGGGGAAGCAGGGACATGGCAGAAGAGCGGGGATGGGGGGAGTGGGGGATGTGGAAGGAACAGGCACTGGGGGGAAGCAGGGACTAGGGAGAAGAGCAGGGACTGTGGAAGTAATGGAGACTGTGGGGGAAGCATGGACTACAAAGAAGAGCAGGGACAGGGGGGAGGAGCGAGGACTAGGGAGAAGAGCAGGGACAGGGGGAGCAAGGGCTGTGGGGGAAGGAGCAGCGAATAGGGAGGGTTTGGGACTGGGGGAAGAATTGGGGACTGGTTAATGGGGACTGAGGAAGGAGCGGGGACTGGGGGGACAAGGACTGTGGGGGAAGGAGGAGAGACTGGGGAGAAGGAGCAAGGACTAGGGAGAAGAGCAGGGACTGAGGGAAGCAGGGACTGGGGAGGGGGCAGGGACCGGGGGAAGGAGAGGGGACTGGTTGGTGGGGACTGGCGAATATGTGGGGACTGGGGGGAAGGAGCAGGTACTGGTGGAAGAAGTGGAGACTGGGCAGGGACTGGGAGAAGGAGAGGGGACTGGTTGGGGTCTTGGTTGGAGTGGGAACTGGAGACTGGGGATGGTCAGGGACTGGGGGAAAGGAGCAGGGACTGGGGGGAGCAGGGGCTGTGGGGGAAGGAGCAAACAAATAGAGAGGGGGTTGGGACTGGGGGAAGAATTGGGGACTGGTTACTGGGGACTAAGGAAGGAGCGGGGACTGGGGGGACAAGGACTGTGGGGGAAGGAGGAGGGACTGGGGAGAAGGAGCAAGGACTAGGGAGAAGAGCAGGGACTGAGGGAAGCAGGGACTGTTGGGGGAAGGTGCAGGGACTGGAGAGGGGGCAGGGACTGGGAGAAGGAGAGGGGACTGGTTGGGGTCTTGGTTGGAGTGGGAACTGGAGACTGGGGATGGTCAGGGACTGGGGGAAAGGAGCAGGGACTGGGGGGAGCAGGGGCTGTGGGGGAAGGAGCAAACGAATAGAGAGGGGGTTGGGACTGGGGGAAGAATTGGGGACTGGTTACTGGGGACTAAGGAAGCAGCGGGGACTGGGGGGGGACAAGGACTGTGGGGGAACGTCCAGGGACTGGGGAGGAGGCAGGGACTGGGGGAAGGAGCAAGGACTGGTTGGTGGGGACTGGGGAAGATGTGGGGACTGGGGGGGAAGGACCAGGGACTGGTGGAAGGAGCGGAGACTTGCCAGGGACTGGGGGAAGGAGAGGGAACTGGTTGGGGACTTGGTTGGAGTGGGTACTGGAGACTGGGAATGGTCAGGGACTGGGGGGAAGGAGCAGGGACTGGGAAGGGGGCAGTGACTGGTGGAAGCGGGATTATAAAAGGTTAATGAATCTAGAAATGCAATTTATTTCAATTAAGAAAAATATACTAATCATCTTCAGAAATATATGGGTCACAGTGTCAGGATTTAGTGGAGCTGAGTGCGTGGGGCATGGAGCCTTCACCACTCAGTGGCAGATAATGTCAGGCATCACCACTTCTGGCAAGGAATGGAAAGTTTTCCATAACTAGTGTTTTCTAACATTGGTGGGCGTTTCAGCATGGCCTGTAGATTTGCTAAAATCGCTATTTTTTATTTATTTACAGTGTCTTATATAGCGCAGCAGATTCCGTTACAGCGTCTTATATAGCGCAGCAGGTTCCGTTACAGCGTCTTATATAGCGCAGCAGGTTCCGTTACAGCGTCTTATATAGCGTAGCAGATTCCGTTACAGTGTCTTATATATCGCAGTAGATTCCGTTACAGCGTCTTATATAACGCAGCAGATTCCGTTAAAGTGTCTTATATAGCGCAGCAGATTCTGTTACAGTGTCTTATATAGCGCAGCAGATTCCGTTACAGTGTCTTATATAACGCAGCAGATTCCGTTACAGCGTCTTATATAGCGCAGCAGATTCCGTTACAGCGTCTTATATAGCACAGCAGATTCCGTTACAGCGTCTTATATAGCGCAGCATATTCCATTACAGCGTCTTATATAGCGCAGCAGATTCCGTTACAGCGTCTTATATAGCGCAGCAGATTCCGTTACAGTGTCTTATATAGCGCAGTAGATTCCGTTACAGCGTCTTATATAGCGCAGCAGATTCCGTTACAGCGTCTTATATAGCGCAGCAGATTCCGTTACAGTGTCTTATATAGCGCAGCAGATTCCGTTACAGCATCTTATATAGCGCAGCAGATTCCGTTACAGCATCTTATATAGCGCAGCAGATTCCGTTACAGCGTCTTATATAGCGCAGCAGATTCCGTTACAGTGTCTTATATAGCGCAGCAGATTCCGTTACAGCGTCTTATATAGCGCAGCAGATTCCGTTACAGCATCTTATATAGCGCAGCAGATTCCGTTACAGCGTCTTATATAGCGCCGCAGATTCCGTTACATCGTCTTATATAGCGCAGCAGATTCCGTTACATCGTCTTATATAGTGCAGCAGATTCCGTTAGTGTCTTCTATAGCGCAGCAGATTCCGTTAGTGTCTTCTATAGCGCAGCAGATTCCGTTTCAGCGTCTTATATAGCGCAGCAGATTCCGTTACAGCAGTGCAGTGTGTCTGTCAGTGTGTGGGTGGATTAGTGCAGTGTGTGGGTGGATTAGTGCAGTGTGTCTGTCAGTGTGTGGGTGGATTAGTGCAGTGTGTCTGTCAGTGTGTGGGTGGATTAGTGCAGTGTGTCTGTCAGTGTGTGGGTGGATTAGTGCAGTGTGTCTGTCAGTGAGTGGGTGGATTAATATTATTATTTATTATTTATTTATTAACAGTTTCTGATATAGCGCATACAAATTCGGCAGCGCTTTACAAAGCATAGTTATGAGCAAACACAAAACAAATTACATTACAAGACAGTTTAGGACAAGTACATGGTTAATACGGATAGTTGCATCAGGGGACAGGACACTGAAGCAATTATCAGGGTGGCAGTGGTTTATATATTCTAAGAAAGGCACATGAGGAGAGAGGGCCCTGCTCGTGAGAGCTTACGTTCTAAAGGGGAGGGTTAGACAGACAGGGGTAACACAGAAGGGGGAGAGGTGAGCATAAACAGGTTAGGATGAGAGATGGTCAGGTTTTATGCAGGAGGGTCGGAAGAGGATTAGTGCAGTGTGTCTGTCAGTGAGTGGGTGGATTAGTGCAGTGTGTCTGTCAGTGTGTGGGTGGATTAGTGCAGTGTCTGTCAGTGTGTGGGTGTATCAGTGCAGTGTGTCTGTTAGTGAATGCGTGCATCAGTGCAGTGTGTCTGTCAGTGTATGGGTTGATTAGTGCAGTGCCTTTCAGTGTGTGGGTGTATCAGTGCAGTGTGTCTGTTAGTGAATGCGTGCATCAGTGCAGTGTGTCTGTCAGTGTATGGGTTGATTAGTGCAGTGCCTTTCAGTGTGTGGGTGTATTAGTGCAGTGTGTCTTTTAGTGAATGCGTGGATCAGTGCAGTGTGTCTGTCAGTGTATGGGTTGATTAGTGCAGTGCCTTTCAGTGTGTGGGTGTATTAGTGCAGTGTGTCTTTTAGTGAATGCGTGGATCAGTGCAGTGTGTCTGTCAGTGTATGGGTTGATTAGTGCAGTGCCTTTCAGTGTGTGGGTGTATTAGTGCAGTGTGGGTGTATTAGTGCAGTGTGTCTGTCAGTGTGTGGGTGTATTAGTGCAGTGTGTCTGTCAGTGTGTGGGTGTATTAGTGCAGTGTGTGTGAGTGTATTAGTGCAGTGGGTCTGATAGTGAGTGGGTGTGTTAGTGCAGTGTGTCAGTCAGTGTGTGGGTGTTGTATGTTAGTGAATGCGTGGATCAGTGCAGTGTGTCTGTCAGTGTGTGAGTGGATTAGTGCAGTGTCTGTCAGTGTGTGGGTGTATTAGTGCAGTGCCTGTCAGTGTGTGGGTGTATCTGTGCAGTGTCTGTCAGTGTGTGGGTGGATTAGTGCAGTGTGTCTGTCAGTGTGTGGGTGTATCAGTGCAGTGTGTCTGTCAGTGTGTGGGTCTATCAGTGCAGTGTGTCTGTCAGTGAATGGGTGGATTAGTGCAGTGTGTTAATGATCTTACCATTACACTAGCAGTGTGCATACATATCAGCACTCCAGCACTGCACCCACACATGGTAATACCACCAGTGCCCCAGTCATGGTAACACTGCCACTGTGAATACCATGCATATTCTATTAACATACTGTTTTTGGAGAGTATTAAATAATGAAACAGAAATGACAGAAGAGAACGTCGCACCGGTCAGGGCAAAATATTTGTTTACTAATTAAAAAACTATGATCTTTGGAAAGAGTCGTCGTCAGGTAACTGGATCCATCTGCCGACGCAGGCAGCGTTGTAGAACAGTAGTACAGTGTGCGTCCCCCAGACACACAGAAGGAACCTATTATCTAATGACTCACGTTAGAACATGTCAAATAGAATGATTCCACTATTTATGATCGCTGCCTAATAATCTCGCCTGGAGTTGCTCAAATATCCAGCAAGGAGCAAATTACACGGATTTACAGGAGCTAATTAAACAGATCTTACAACTGGATTTAAAACACGTCTGTGACACAAAAGCAGAACAGCTTAACGTTAATCGTTTTCAGAATCTCTGCCCCTACTGCGCGGCCAACCACTTACAGAGGACTCGGAAGGCTGGGGTGCTGCCATGTCCACGGCCTGTCACAGGGTCAGGCTGCCATGTCCCCGGCCTGTCACAGGGGTAGTGCTGGTGTGTCCCCAGCCTGTCACAGGGTCAGGCTGCCATGTCCCCAGCCTGTCACAGGGTAAGGCTGCCATGTCCCCGGCCTGTCACAGGGTCAGGCTGCCATGTCCCCGGCCTGTCACAGGGTCAGGCTGCCATGTCCCCGGCCTGTCACAGGGTAAGGCTGCCATGTCCCCGGCCTGTCACAGGGTAACGCTGCCATGTCCCCGGCCTGTCACAGGGTCAGGCTGCCGTGTCCCCAGCCTGTCACAGGGTCAGGCTGCCGTGCACCCAGCCTGTCACAGGGGTAATGCTGCCGTGTCCCCGGCCTGTCACAGGGTAAGGCTGCCATGTCCCCGGCCTGTCACAGGGTAATGTTGGCGTGTCCCCGGCCTGTCACAGGGTCAGGCTGCCATGTCCCCGGCCTGTCACGGGGGTAATGCTGCCATGTCCCCGGCCTGTCACAGGGCAAGGCTGCCATGTCCCCGGACTGTCACAGGGTAAGGCTGCCGTGTCCCCGGCCTGTCACAGGGTAATGCTGCCATGTCCCCGTCCTGTCACAGGGTCAGGCTGCCATGTCCCCGGCCTGTCGCAGGGTCAGGCTTCCATGTCCCCGGCCTGTCACAGGGTAAGGCTGCCATTTCCGCGGCCTGTCACATGGTCAGGCTGCCATGTCCCCGGCCTGTCACAGGGTCAGGCTGCCATGTCCCCGACCTGTCACAGGGTCAGGCTGCCATGTCCCCGGCCTGTCACAGGGTAAGGCTGCCATGTCCCCGGCCTGTCACAGGGTAACGCTGCCATGTCCCCAGCCTGTCACAGGGTCAGGCTGCCGTGTCCCCAGCCTGTCACAGGGGTAATGCTGCCATGTCCCCGGCCTGTCACAGGGTAAGGCTGCCATGTCCCCGGCCTGTCACAGGGTAATGATGCCGTGTCCCCGGCCTGTCACAGGGTCAGGCTGCCATGTCCCCGGCCTGTCACAGGGTAATGCTGCCGTGTCCCCGGCTTATCACAGGGTAATGTTGGCGTGTCCCCGGCCTGTCCCAGGGTCAGGCTGCCATGTCCCCGGCCTGTCGCAGGGTAAGGCTGCCGTGTCCACGGCCTGTCACAGGGTAATGCTGCCGTGTTCCCGGCCTGTCACAGGGTCATGCTGCCATGTCCCCGGCCTGTCACAGGGTCAGGCTACCATGTCCCCGGCCTGTCGCAGGGTAAGGCTGCCATGTCCCCGGCCTGTCACAGGGTAAGGCTGCCGTGTCCCCGGCCTGTCACAGGGTCAGGCTGCCATGTCCCCGGCCTGTCACAGGGTCAGGCTGCCATGTCCCCGGCCTGTCACAGGGTCAGGCTGCCATGTCCCCGGCCTGTCACGGGGGTAATGCTGCCATGTCCCTGGCCTGTCACAGGGTCAGGCTGCCATGTCCCCGGCCTGTCACAGGGTAAGGCTGCCGTATCCCCGGCCTGCCACAGGGTAATGCTGCCGTGTCCCCGTCCTGTCACAGGGTCAGGCTGCCATGTCCCCGGCCTGTCGCAGGGTCAGGCTTCCATGTCCCCGGCCTGTCACAGGGTAAGGCTGCCATGTCCGCGGCCTGTCACAGGGTCAGGCTGCCATGTCCCCAGCCTGTCACAGGGTCAGGCTGCCATGTCCCCGGCCTGTCACAGGGTCAGGCTGCCATGTCCCCGGCCTGTCACGGGGGTAATGCTGCCATGTCCCCAGCCTGTCACAGGGTAAGGCTGCCATGTCCCTGGCCTGTCACAGGGTCAGGCTGCCATGTCCCCGGCCTGTCACAGGGTCAGGCTGCCATGTCCCCGGCCTGTCACAGGGTCAGGCTGCCATGTCCCCGGCCTGTCACAGGGGTAATGTTGCCGTGTCCCCGGCCTGTCACAGGGTAAGGCTGCCATGTCCCTGGCCTGTCACAGGGTAATGCTGGCGTGTCCCTGGCCTGTCACAGGGTCAGGCTGCCATGTCCCCGGCCTGTCACAGGGTCAGGCTGCCATGTCCCCGGCCTGTCACAGGGTCAGGCTGCCATGTCACCGGCCTGTCACAGGGTAAGGCTGCCATGTCTCCGACCTGTCACAGGGTCAGGCTGCCATGTCCCCGGCCTGTCACAGGGTCAGGCTGCCATGTCCCCGGCCTGTCACAGGGTCAGGCTGCCATGTCCCCGGCCTGTCACAGGGTAAGGCTGCCATGTCCCCGGTCTGTCACAGGGGTAACGCTGCCATGTCACTGGCCTGTCACAGGGTCAGGCTGCCATGTCCCCGGCCTGTCACAGGGTTAGGCTGTCATTTCCCCGGCCTGTCACAGGGTCAGGCTGCCATTTCCCCGGCCTGTTACAGAGTCAGGCTGCCATGTCCCCAACCTGTCACAGGGGTAATGCTGCCGTGTCCTCAGCCTGTCACAGGGGTAATGCTGCCATGTCCTCAGCCTGTCACAGGGGTAATGCTGCCATGTCCCTGGCCTGTCACCGGGGTAATGCTGCCGTGTCCCCAGTCTGTCACAGGCGTAGCACCGCCATGTCCCTGGCCTGCCACCGGGGTAATGCTGCCGTGTCCCCAACCTGTTACAGGGTAACGCTGCCAGGTGTACACCCTTCCCTGGTGTACCACCGTTCGGTAACATGCACGAGAACTGAGCACCTGGTGCGCCATCGGTCGCCCTATGGCACCGACAGCACGTGGCCCCCAACGTAAGCGATTTAGTGCCGTGTATGCAAACACTTCAGAGACACGCCTTAGTCCCTCCCATTACACACGTATGAGACCGTCCGTGCAATCACAGGCTGGGATCACTTCTGCACCTGAAATTGGTGACGCGACTCTGTACGGACACATTGGGGCTTCGGGCAATGTGTGATTTAGACACGTGCAGAGAAACGCGCCAGTGCATCAGCCAGCTTCCTACCGGTCCTATGTGCCCGATCAACCTGATCTAACCTGGATCATTTTCTGCTGGAGCCGCAAACGTGATTTTTCCCTAATTGCTTTGACCTATGTGCTAATTTCTGATTTCTTAGCTTGTCTTTGGACAGCAGCCATTAAATGTCTGTCATTCTTCAGTCTGTAATCAATCATCGGCCCTAATCCCTAATCCCCTGCTATTGAAGGTTACAATACGTTATTGCATTGGTTATAATTACAGGCCCCCTCATTTGGCTCTATGTGCAGTAACTACTATTGTTCAGCTGAAAGTGGGATTTGCAGACATCTTTCAGGAACCCAAATCCCTATTTATAAGCTGCATACACAATTGTAGCAGATGTGAGGTCATGTGCAGTTTGGCGGGACGCTCATCCTTATAATCAGGGTTTTATATACCCGTCTCTGCCCACAACAAATCCTGTCCGGCCGAAACTGATCCATGCACTGGTCATGTATGTCCAAGCCATGAGGTACTTCTATATATATCCGACTGCTGAGCAAGTGTTACACAAAGATGTGTGTCTTCACTATAATTATCGTTTACGGTGTTCAGTTATCTGTCTCTGCGAGAATGTAGCTGGGATGGGGGCAGAGATATACCACATGCCCCTACCCCCTCCCCGGTATAACCCACTTTCCTGGACCTATAACTCTCTCTATTTACCACATGCCCCTCCCCCCTCCCCGGTATAACGCACATTCCTGGACCTATAACTCTCTCTCTCTCTCTATTTACCACATGCCCCTCCCCGGTATAACACACTTTCCTGGACATTACTCTCTCTCTCTATATATATTTACCACATGCCCCTCCCCCCTCCCTGGTATAACGCACTTTTCTGGACCTTACTCTCTCTCTCTATTTACCACAAGCCCCTCCCCCCTCCCCGGTAGAAAGCACTTTCCTGGACCAATAACTCTCTCTATTTACCACATGCCCCTCCCCGGTATAACACACTTTCCTGGACCTTACTCTCTCTCTATATTTACCACATGCCCCTCCCCCCTCCCTGGTATAACGCACTTTTCTGGACCTTACTCTCTCTCTCTCTATTTACCACATGCCCCTCCCCGATATAACACAATTTCCTGGACCTTACTCTCTCTCTCTCTCTATTTACCACAAGCCCCTCCCCCCTCCCCGGTATAACGCACTTTCCTGGACCTATAACTCTCTCTATTTACCACATGCCCCTCCCCGGTATAACGCACTTTCCTGGACCTATAACTCTCTCTCTCTCTCTATTTACCACATGCCCCTCCCCCCTCCCCGGTATAACGCACTTTCCTGGATCTATAACTCTCTCTATTTACCACATGCCCCTCCCCGGTATAACACACTTTCCTGGACCTTACTCTCTCTCTATATTTACCACATGCCCCTCCCCCCTCCCTGGTATAACGCACTTTTCTGGACCTTACTCTCTCTCTCTCTATTTACCACATGCCCCTCCCCGATATAACACAATTTCCTGGACCTTACTCTCTCTCTCTCTATTTACCACAAGCCCCTCCCCCCTCCCCGGTATAACGCACTTTCTTGGACCTATAACTCTCTCTATTTACCACATGCCCCTCCCCCCTCCCCGGTATAACGCACTTTCCTGGACCTATAACTCTCTCTCTCTCTCTATTTACCACATGCCCCTCCCCCCTCCCCGCTATAATGCACTTTCCTGGACCTATAACTCTCTCTCTCTATTTACCACATGCCCCTCCCCGGTATAACGCACTTTCCTGGACCTATAACTCTCTCTCTCTATTTACCACATGCCCCTCCCCCCTCCCCGGTATAACGCACTTTCCTGGACCTATAACTCTCTCTCTCTCTATTTACCACATGCCCCTCCCCCCTCCCCGCTATAATGCACTTTCCTGGACCTATAACTCTCTCTCTCTATTTACCACATGCCCCTCCCCCCTCCCCGCTATAATGCACTTTCCTGGACCTATAACTCTCTCTCTCTATTTACCACATGCCCCTCCCCCCTCCCCGGTATAACGCACTTTCCTGGACCTATAACTCTCTCTCTCTATTTACCACATGCCCCTCCCCCCTCCCCGGTATAACGCACTTTCCTGGACCTATAACTCTCTCTCTATTTACCACATGCCCCTCCCTCTCCCCGGTATACCGCACTTTCCTGGACCTATAACTCTCTCTCTATTTACCACATGCCCCTCCCCCCTCCCCGGTATAACGCACTTTCCTGGACCTATAACTCTCTCTTTCTATTTACCACATGCCCCTCCCCCCTCTCCGGTATAACGCACTTTCCTGGACCTTACTCTCTCTCTCTCTCTATTTACCACATGCCCCTCCCCCTCCCCGGTATAACGCACTTTCCTGGACCTTACTGTCTCTCTCTCTATTTACCACATGCCCCTCCCCCCTCCCCGGTATAACGCACTTTCTATATGGTTAATTTGGCTTATGCAGGTGAGGTCACGTTTGTACGCACCTCGGTCGACGCTTGTGTCACATGTGTCGGAGCCATACTGCTGACGCGCGGAGAGTGACTTATGATGGCGCTCAGAGATTGGTCGCACAGTGAGAGACAGGACGACAGCTTGGGAAACGGCCGCTAGGTCAACAGTAGGACGACCAACATAAATAAAGGTCGACACAGGAAATAGGTCAACAGGCTTAAAGCCAGAAGGTTGACACAAGCATCAGATTGACAACGGGAAGTTCAATAGTCAGAAGGTCGACAGTTTTTACACATTTTTTTTTCATGTCTATGTAGATATAAGTCGACATGGACACCATATCAGTGTACCGTGTCCCATCACTTCATACTGCCGACCCGATGACTCACCTGCCAGCGTTTTGGGGTGGTAACAGCTACACCGTATAGCTGTATACATGGAAGATATAATGTATCACGTGCGCTCCTAATGCATACTACGCACTGCGTGTGCGAGGGGCGGAGGGATACGGCTGTGTGATTTGTGCTGTCAGAGAATGAGGGGCGGAGGGATACAGCTCTGTGTTATTTGTGCTGTCAGAGAATGAGAGGCGGAGGGATACAGCTCTGTGTGATTTTCCCTGTCAGAGAAGGAGGGGCGGAGTGATACAGCTCTGTGTGATTTGTGCTTTCAGAGAATGAGGGGCGGAGTGATAATACAGCTCTGTGTGATTTGTGCTGTCAGAGAATGAGGGGCGGAGTAATACAGCTCTGTATGATTTGTGCTGTCAGAGAATGAGGGGCGGAGTGATAATACAGCTCTGTGTGATTTGTGCTGTCAGAGAATGAGGGGCGGAGTAATACAGCTCTGTATGATTTGTGCTGTCAGAGAATGAGGGGCGGAGGGATACAGCTCTGTGTGATTTGTGCTGTCAGAGAATGAGGGGCGGAGGGATACAGCTCTGCGTGATTTGTGCTGTCAGAGAATGAGGGGCGGAGTGATACAGCTCTGTGTGATTTGCCCTGTCAGAGAATGAGGGGCGGAGTGATAATACAGCTCTGTGTGATTTTCCCTGTCAGAGAATGAGGGGCGGAGTGATACAGCTCTGTGTGATTTGCCCTGGAGACAGAGTAGGTAAGTGACAGATCAGGGAAGTGACAGACAGCGGATGACAGACAGCAGGAGACAAACAGAGGGTGACAGACAGCAGTAGACAGACACCAAATGACAGAGTAGGGAAGTTACAGACAGCAGGTGACAGACAGCAGGAGACAGACAGCAGGTGACAGACAACAGGTGACAGACAGCAGGAGACAGACACCAGGTGACAGACAGCAGGTGACAGACAGCAGGTGACAGACAGCAGGAGACAGACACCAGGTGACAGACAGCAGGAGACAGACAGCAGATGACAGACAGCAGATGACAGACAGCAGGAGACAGACAGCAGGTGACAGACAGCAGGAGACAGACAGCAGGTGACAGACAGCAGGTGACAGACAGCGGATGACAGACAGCAGGTAACAGACAGCAGGAGACAGACAGCAGGTGACAGACAGCAGGAGACAGACAGCAGGTGACAGACAGCAGGAGACAGACAGCAGGTGACAGACAGCGGATGACAGACAGCAGGTAACAGCAGGAGACAGACAGCAGGAGACAGACAGCAGGAGACAGACAGCAGGTGACAGACAGCAGGTGACAGACAGCAGGAGACAGACACCAGGTGACAGACAGCAGGAGACAGACAGCAGATGACAGACAGCAGATGACAGACAGCAGGAGACAGACAGCAGGTGACAGACAGCAGGAGACAGACAGCAGGTAACAGCAGGAGACAGACAGCAGGAGACAGACAGCAGGTGACAGACAGCAGATGACAGACAGCAGGAGACAGACAGCAGGAGACAGACAGCAGGTGACAGACAGTGGGTGACAGAGCAGGGAAGTGACAGACAGCGGATGACAGACAGTGGGTGACAGAGCAGGGAAGTGACAGACAGCGGATGACAGACAGTGGGTGACAGAGCAGGGAAGTGACAGACAGCGGATGACAGACAGCAGGAGACAGAGCAGGGAAGTGACAGACAGTAGGTGACAGACATGTA